>NW_027555514.1:240563579-241056079 GCF_003287225.1 Phascolarctos cinereus
TACACACCTTTGGGTAGAGAAATACATTTCCCTCAACAGGGAAATGGGAGGGGAAAGGGAAATGTGGGAAGGGGGGGATTATATGAAGGGTACTAGTCCCAAGAAAAAAAAAAACTCTAAGCATATATAAAAATATTTATAGATCTTTTTGAGGTTTCAGAAAATGGGAATCTGAGGGGGTGCCCATAAATTGGGGAATAGATAAACAAGTTATTGTATGTAAATGTGAAGGAATATTATTGAACCGAACTCTTATCGGTGTAAGGACCAAACAGGATTCCAAAAGACTGATGAGGAAATGTGCTTACCTTCTGATAGAGAGGAGGACTTAGAATGCAGATTAAAACAAATTTTTTTGGAGGTGGCCAGTGTAGAAATTTATTTTGATGGACTGTGAATTTTTATAATTGATTTTGTTTTTCTTGTTTTCTTAATTTTGCCGGTGAGACAGTATTGAAGTTGCAAGGTGAGAAGGAGAAATCACAATGAATAAAATGCTTTAAGAAGCAAACAAAACAAAAGTCAAAGGCTACATAGGATATCTTCAAGAACTTTATGTTCAACTTGGGAAACACAGCATGCATAGACAGACAGATAGATAGATAGATAGATAGATTGGGTAGATAGGGCAATTTGAGGTGGGAGAGGGTACTATAAATAAATCAGAAAAAGTTTCAGGGAGAATGTGGTATATGATCTAAGTTTAAAGGAAAAATAAGGAAAAAACACATTTATACATATTTTGCTGTTGTTTAGTTGTTTAGTTAGTCTTTGTAACCTCATCTGAGCTTTTCTTGCCAAAGATATTGGAATGATTTGTCATTTCCTTCTCCAGCTCATTTTACAAATTAGGAAACTGAGGCAAATAGGATAAAGTGACTTGTTCAGGGTCACATAGCTAGCAAGTCTGTGAGGCCAGATTTCAATTCAGGTTTTTCTGACTCCAGGCTCTGCCATTCCATCCATTTTACCATTTGTTTGTCCTGTTTACACATGTGGTAGTGATCAAATTCTCTTGCCCTGGCATAAATTCAACCAAGCAGTTTAAGAGGTAGAGTGAAGGACCTGAAATTAGAAAGACAAGTTCAAATCTTGCTTCAGATGTGTAATAGTTATGTGATCCCAGACAAGTTACTTACCCAGACTTTTTTTTTAAACAAAAACAAGTAAATAAATGTTCCTGGTCCATAAAATGAGGGGCTTGAACTTAATGGTTAAAATTCTTTCCAGCTACAGTTCTATGCTACCATGTCTTTTTAGGACTTTATAGGAATCAGAAAACGTGATTCTCTTCTGGGACAACCCATACCATGTACTTCATAAATGCTTATTGACTTGATTAAATTCCAGGAATTTTATTTTTTAATTCATTTCCATTTCTTAAAAATGTGAATTATTGCAGAACTTCTCCAGCCTATTAATGTACAGTCTTTGGATTCCAGAGACACTGTAGTTTGAAACCTCTGCCTGGGTTTGTATATTATTCATATTTAACAACAATAAGAAAGCAAAGCAATCATAACAGTAATAGCTAACATTTATTTATTTTAAAATTTATAAAATATTTAATGTAAATAATCTCATTTAATCTCATTTTATTTATTTGTCATAACAATGTAAGGTAGTAGTTCCTGTCATTAACCCCATTGTATGTATGTGGAAACTGAGAGAAGGTAAGTTACTAGCCTGGGATTCACAGACAAGTATCACAGGCAGGATTTTAATCCATCTTTTTGAATCATCAGAAATCCAGTACTCTATGCTATATCATCAATGTAGGTTATTGAAATTTTGAAAAGGCCACGTTATTTGGTATAAAGAAGTTTATAAATCAGGTGGCATCAAGAGCAGTGTCTTGTGTGGAGGGAGGGGCAGAAGGGAAAGGATGAGAATGGTTATTTACATTTATTGTTTAGCTGCTTCAGTCATGTCTGACTTTTCATTTTACAAATGAGGAACTGAGGCAAACGGGTTTAAGTGACTTGCCCTGGGTCACATAGCTAGTAAGTGTCTAAAGCTGGATTTGAAATCAGGGAAATGAGTCTTCTTGACTTCAGGCCCAGGACTCTACTATACCACCTAGCTGCCTTGGTCATTTATATGGTCTCTATCATATGCCAGGCACTACTCTAAGTACTTTATAAATATTATTAATTTGGTTTCATTTGTTATATGAGCAACAACAATAGGAAAGAGTACTGCGTAAGAAGTTTGGAAAGGTTGGGAAGGCCAGGTTATAACAGACATTGAATGTAAAAAAAAAAAAAGATTTTATAATTGTTACTGAAAATGATAAGGCCACTGGAGTTTACTGAAAGGGGAAGAGGGAAGATGCTGACGTGGTCAGATCTGTGTTTTAGGAAAGGTAAATTGTCAGATGAGTGTAGGATGGAAAGGAGCGCAGAGAGACTTGAAGTAGGGAGAATAATCAGAAGGCTACTCTTGTAATAAGGGCATGAAGTGACGAGGGTTAAGGTTGTGGCCATGTCAGAAGGTAGAAGGGGACTTACATGAAAGTTGTTACGAATGTAAAAATAATGGTATTTGGAATTATATGGAAAGAGAATTAGGAAATATGAAAGCCAAATGCTAATTAACAAATTTTTAGAGATATATTTTAACTGTTGCAGTAGAACTTTAGGCATTATTAGATTTAAAATATAATTCATATTATATCCATAACCCGTTCTAATATTGTTCCTTTTATAATAAATAATGTTTATGTTGTTGTTCAGTTGTTTCAATTGTGTCTGACCGTTCATGACCCCATTTGAGATTTGCTTGGCAAAGACACTGAGTGGTTTGCCATCTTCTTCTCCAATTACATTCATGCAAAGGAATAATTAGCTTTTTTGCTTTGATATAACTCATCTCACTATCTTGGCTTCCTATTGAATTTAGGACCTTGATATATTTCTTCAAGCAACACTCGATTACAGGTCTAGGGGATGAATCAGACATTAATTACCCTGGGAATGAGAGATTCTGCACTAGGTCCTCCCAGGAAAATTTTCCTATCCCTGCCAACAATATAACACTGTCTTCCAAAAAAAAGTCCCATTACTTCTGAAATAAAGGAGTGTTAGCCTTTCTCTCGCTTGCCAGCTAGACCAGATCTATACCTCTCCCTCTCTCTGTTCTGATTTTTAGTCTTGACTCCTGACTACTTGAAAAAACCCTTATAAAATCCTAGGCTCTGATTATATGGCTTGGACATCTGCTCATTTCCTAGGCTATTACTTCATTCCTGAATATTTATTCTCAACATATGTCTACATCCCTTCAGTGATTCAAAGATGTAAACATGTATAATTATGGTTATAAGTTGTCAGCAACTAAAAAGGCCCTGAGTAACTTCACAATCATCACAAATACATTGGGGTAAAATAAGCAATTGAATATTATTAGTAATATCAATGCTCTCTTCCATTACAATTGAGGAGGTCTTAGAGAGAGAAACTGCTAATTTAATTGGTTATGCTATGTCATTTGCTATATTTACCATTTTCTCATGTCTGTATGACAAGAAGGAGATATTTTCATCTATTTGGTCATAGCATCATAATGGGGTCACTAAGGTTTTCAGAGGGAAATCAATAATACCATTTTACATTATTATTTTTGTTATATCAATGATAGAAGAAGATAAAAATGATACAATTGGATATAAAAAATGCTGATGTGGAGACATAACAGAAACAGATGTTAAGAGACTCAAGTCCAGGTGGGAGAACTGAGTGATCTAATCAAGGATGTGGATGAGAGAATGTCAAGGACCAGACCACTAGGGGCTTTTGGTACACATGATAATGTGAAAGTTTTCAGCTAGACTAGATTCCTTTAAAACCACCTTAACAACAATTTTATAAACTTCCAAATGAAGCAAAAAATTAAAAAAAGATAGAGGTGAATTAAAATAAATTCTTGCAAGATATTTATTAGGGGAAATTTTAAAAAGGAGGAAACCAAGAATAATGATATTGATTTGACAACCACAGTCCCCACTAAGGACAGTGGGGAAGGACTCTGTGTCTGTACCATTGAAGGTAAAGGGGAAGGAAGGATCTGTCTATACAGAAATATTTACAGAAGCTCTTTTCTGGTAACAAAAACAACCAACACAAAAGTTTGAAACAATGTGGGTGACCGTTAACCACAGAATGCTAAAAATGTAATGGAATATCATCGAATTGTAAAAAATTAAAAATAAAAATTCGGAGAAACTAGAAAATTTTTAATAAGGTGATAATAATTAGAGAGGAAACAAAAGCAATAAAGCAGTGCACATAAGGATAAGCATAATGGTAAGGAAAGCTTGTGAAGGAAAAAAAGTCTCTGGGCAACCTTAATTTTAGAAGACTGGTCGTGAAACTTATGTCTTTCCCTATCAGGGTTTCTGAACCTTAAATCTATAAACTTTTATTTACATATTTTGATAACTGTAGTTCAATAAAATTAGTTTCCTTTGTAATCCTATGAATTTTATTTCACAAGTTTAAAAAAAAACACATTATTCTGAGAAGGATCCATAAGCTTCACAAAAGATATAGATGGCGCACAGAAGATTAAGAACCTCTGCTCTAACCAGAGAGATAGTATACTATAAGTGTGGGGTGTACTGTATGTGTGAGAGTTTACTATAAGCTTAGTGTTGTCAGACATAGCCAATGTGTTTGTCCTAAGGGAAGCTGGTGGGAGGAAAGATAGGGAGGGGATAGTGATTTTTTTTGGCACCAACAAAACATTTATTTTTATGAAATGTATCAAAAAGTTAGAAGATAAAAGGGAAAGATCAAGGAAACCGTAAGTTTGAGGGTACTTGAAGATAATACATATTTTTCAATGCCAAGTCCTTCTCTATCTCTGTCCTCCTAATGTTGTGGTGTAAGAGGTTGAGAGGTTATGACCCCTCAAAGACCAGAATACAGGGCAGGTCATCTGGAATGAATTCACAGACTCAAGCATTCTTTAATTCAAGGTGGCAAAGATTTATTGTTACGCTTTTCAGCGGGCAAGGATTCTTAAGGATTCCGGTGAGAGACTGAGAATACAGCTAGGGTTTATATGGAAAAGAGCATGGGAAAGAAATGAGGTAATCCAAAGGTGCAGGTGTCTTTGGGGGCTATGGATGGGAAAGTACAGGGAGTATATCACACAGGGAGGGAGATGACAGAGGTATGGATCTTTGGAGTCTGGCAGGAGGAAGAGTCCTTGGGCTGGCCAAGGACAAAACTCCTTGGGCTGGGCAAGGCACCCCTCTCCCTCTCTCTTGATGAGAGAATGTTCTGCAATAAGGGAAAGTTTTCTTACAAGAGAGGAACTTACTAAGGAATTGGGAGGCTTCCAGAGACATGATCTGAGGGCTGGGGCCTGAGCAGCCCAGCTCTGTGTAGCTGTACCAGGGAGAGAGATAAGGGTCGTGCTGAGGTCCATGCATGAATAACTGCTAGGCACAGTGTCCTTGGGCTGGGGGAGAAACTGTCAGGGATAGTGTTTCTGAGGCTAGGGAGAAATTGAGGTACAAGTACAAGCACAAGCATCCATCACTAATATCTGATATGTACATAAAATATTATATATATGTATACAATACTGATATATATATATATATATAATATCTGACATAGATACAAAATATAATATATATATATATACATATATACACATAAAATATTATATTTGTATGTGTATATACATATTTATATTTATATCTCCTAGAATGAGGAACAGTGGAGGACTAATCAGAGGTTCATGTGAGCTACAAAATATGTGCAAGGAGACATTTCCCAAAACTGTCATGTTTCTGCTTCCGCTGACCTTAAAAAGAGTTTTGCCTACATTTTTTTTGCCAGCTTAGACAAAAGCAGAGAAAACATAATCATGCCTGGGTCCTTAGTCTTTTCTTTTCATTAAGCAGGGAATGGGGCAGAGCTGTGCTGCCTTGGCAGTTGTGAGCAGGAGAAAGGATATTAGGAATCCAGATTTCTTTGTGAGGCTATTCACATTTGCTAAAGACCGGAGAAATTAGAGAAGGGGCACACCTGGAATGAATGAATGGGGTAGGCTAAAATGTAACAAACTGGAAACTACCAAGAGCCCGAAGATCATGGTGATAGTAAGAATTCCAGCCGATTATTTCTTTCTCACCTGTTTAGTCAGAGAACAGCTGTGGAGACCTATTAGCTTTTAACCTGCCTGAAACTTTTTTTTTCTATTCTCCTCTTTTTTTTTTCCCTATTCCCTTCAGATCAACTCACTAGGAGTCTGGTGCAGAAGGATGGGGAGGACAAATTAACCCAGGCTATAATGACATTAAAGTCTCCCATTTAAAGTTGTGTTTTGTTGTTTTTGTGGTTGTTATTGTTTACTTGAGCACCCTCAGCAACCCGATTGTAACAAATATCATCATTGACCGTGAATGGTTAAATCCTTTTTGTTGTTTGGGGTAGGTGACATGATAAGGAAGTAAAGACAGAAAGACAATGGATTGAAGGTTTATAAACTGAAAAGAACATTTATTTTTTAGCAATTTTAGCTATATTCCAGGTCATACAGTTAAATTTATATTGAACCTGGGACCAGTTTAGTCAATGACAAGTAGAGAAAATGGGATTTTTAAAATAGGAGGGAGAGTGTGGGGATTATACAGCTAATAGGTAGTTAGAGCTCCATCTGGTGGCCAAAAATACACTATATGTCCATCAACTGGATAAATAGTACTGATCTAGGTGGCTCAATAGAAGTCTGGGCCTGGAGTCAGGAAGACCTGAGTTCACGTTTGGCCTTATATACTTATTAGCTATGTGACCCTGGGCAAGTCACTTAACCTCTGTCTTAACCTACTGAAGAAGAAAATGGCAAACCACCCCAGTATCTGTGCCAAGAAAACCCCATGAGCAGTACAGGCCATGGGGTCATGAAGATTCCAACACAACAGGAACAATAGCACAACCTGTTTCTTGCTTAGGAAAAACAACAACAACAACAACACAGCCTGTTGCTTCCTCAGAAGCAAAGAACGATAATAATATCTGTTGCTTCTCTCTGAGTCAAGAACAAGTGAAGGAAGCTGGGATTGCTGCTGTCTTTACTAACTCTATCTTTCAGTTTGAAGAGCGAATGAACTTTAACAATAGTTAATAACACAAGATGACATGAGTGGCAGGTAGGATCTACTGTATGCCAGTGAGTATACAGATTTTGTCTGACAGTGATAATGATTTGTGTGTTTGAGTATATGCATATGTTTGTATTTATGTATGCGTGAGTGTGTGTGTGTGTGTGTGTATTTACCAGAGGGCACTGGGAGAAGAATTTCTTAAGCAAAATAGACTAATAAATTAATTAACCTAAAAATTGGATTGCTTATACTGAGGAAGGATTACAAGGAAAATACATACATACATACACACACATATATAATATATATATATATACACAACACACACACACACACACACACACACACACACATATACATATATGTATACACTGCATTTGTGGGGGAGAGAGCAAAGAGGACCTTGCAATACCCTAGAAATCACAGAATCTTAGGAATCATCTAGTCCAAACTCATGCATTTTACAGATAAAATAACTAAAGCCCATAAAATGGATCGAAGTTGCTCAGTCACACAGGTATTTAATGGCAGATCTGGCCTGACCACTCAAGTGTCTTGACTCCTGGTCTGGGGTTCTTTAGTCTGTTCCATAATGATGGCTATTTATAACATGTAGCTAACAGCTCTTTACTCCATAAGCAAACCCTGGAAAACCCTTTTATCCAGTCTATATAACGACTATTCTCAAAACTAAGACCAGTCCTAAGCAGCAATCGATCAACAGGCATTTCTTACATGCCTACTATCTTACAAGCACTGTGTTAAACACTGGGAAAAAAAAAAGACAAAAATGAAACAACCTCTGACCTCAAGGAGCTTGAAATCTGCTGAAGCTCTGACACCTTACTAAAAACTGTGGAGTTGTCTGTTTTTATCTAAAAGATTCAGGTTCATCAAGACGTAGCAGTAGGGATCAAGGTAAAGGATGATAAAAAGACTTTGGGAAGCTTACATTTCAGAATCAGGTTAAGGTTACACAGCTGTGAACTATAACAGCTGCATTATCTCTAGCCCACTGAATGGAACTTACTTATTAATATTTTACTCATGTACACACTCCATTTTGATGTGATTGCCTTGTATAACCAGCCAGAATCATTTGCAAGATATTCAACAAAAATGATGAAAATACTCAGCTACATCTGTTCACAGTTTGGCTAACCACATTTTCTGCATAAATTTAACATGGGAATAAGCTACTACTAGTTTCTCTACCTCCTGCATCTTTTCACTTTACTGTTCAAAGGCAAATACAACTATCTTCATTACTATTAAGGTACCCAAAGCAAGAGCCACTACAGCAATCTTTTAGAAGGCAAGATTAGGGAATCTGAAAGATCTCTTTTCTAATTATATATACCTTGAGTTTTCCTTAATCCTATGCCCGAGTTGCATAATTGTGAAATCACTTGAATAGTGAAAATAGAAATAATCAGTTTCATTTAATCAGATGCAATTATATATTGTTCTCTTTCATGAAAATCATTCTCATTCTTCCCTTATATTCCAAATGTACTCTGCCCTCATCAGATCACATCTGGAGTATGGTTTTCAGTTCTGGGGACCATGTTTTAGAAAAGGTATTGACAAGGGAATGTGATCAGAAGCAAGTGACAGGGATGATGAAGGGACTAGAAACGACGCCATATAAAGATCATAGATTTGGAGATTAGAAGGTCATCTAATCCCATGTTGTACCCTTACAGATAAAAGAACTGTCGGTTATAATGAAGTAACTTGTCCATGGTCATAAGTCCACTCATATTAAATCAAGTGCTCTTTCCCATTGTATTAGATATGGACATATGAATAATTAGGTAGACAAATGGGAAAAAAATCCTTTGGTATAGGAGGAAGAGAGAGAGAGACAGAGACTCAGAGAAAGACAGAGACAGGGAGACAGTGAGTCAGAGAGAGAGAGAAAAAAAATAGATGTCTGTAAGTATTTAAAGGGCTGCCTAGTAGAAGAGAAATCATTAGACTTCTCTTTTACAGGGCCACAGAGGATGCATTTAGAAACAAGAGGAACTTGTAGAGAAACCAATTCAGGCTTCACATGGGGGGAAAAGTTCCCAACAGGAGTGCTTTGGGAGGTGTATGTGGGGGGAAGTTTGCCCCTCTCTAGATGAATCTAAGTGGCACAGTGGGTCAAGGCTTGGATTTTGGAGTATGAAGGGTCCAAGTTTAAATCCTTCCTTAGATACTTAAACGAAGTGTGACTCTGGGTAAGTCACCTAATCTCTGATCTCAGATGCCTTACCTGTAAAATGAATATAATAACTACCTTCATGAAGGGTTATTGTGAGGATCATATGAGGTAGAAATGTAATGTACTTCCCAAAATATAAATGCTAGAAATTATTATTTGAGACATTTATACAGAGGCCAGAAGAACTCCTCAGCAACCAGGTGAAACAATAGATAGAGTGCTGGGCCTGGAACCAGGAAGAGTCTTTTCCTGAGCTTAAATCTGGCCTCAAACACTTGCTAGCTCTGTGACCCTGGGCAAGTCACTCAATCCTGTTTGTCTCAGTTTCCTCATCTGTAAAATGAGAGGGAAAACGAAATGGAAACCACTCCAATGCCTTGGCCAAGAAAACCCCAAATGCGGGTACAAATTGTTGGATACAACTGAACAACAATGAGAGTACCTATTAGAGATGTTCCCTAGAAGGAACTGACTTTTAGGCATGAATTGGATTAGAGGCAAAATTAAGAGTTCAATGGAAAGAGAACTGGATTTAGTCATTGGTCCTGGGTTCAAATCCTGAACAAAATCTATTATGTAACCTTAATTAAATCAGTTCACCTGCTTGGGTCTCAGTGTCCACATCTTTTAAATAAAGTGGAACTTGAACAGATCACTAATAAGATCCTTCTTAGCGCTAGCTCTATGATCCTATGATCCTTTAAAGAACCTTCAAATTTATGATTTCTGTGATAAAAATAAGTATACAAGCAAGCCACCTCTCTTCCAAATACCTGCTGTGTCCAATATTGTATTCAATATTAGTTTTTAAAAATCCTAATATATACCGAGTGATGCTTCCTGAAGACACTGGCGGGGACTGATCACAGCAGAATCAAATTCTCTCAGGTGCTGTGTGTATACTTTGTGCTCTCCACTGGAGAGTGTAATGAGGCCATCAGGATTATTGAAGTTGACAAAGCACCAGGCTCAGATTAATTATATCACAGAATACTGAAGAAATTAGAAAAAGAAATAGTATTGCCTCCAGCAAATGCCTATCTATTTTTTATAATTCTCTAAGGATAAATTTACGAAGTTACTTATAAGATAAATTCTCTGAGTTACTTAGAAATTCTCTAAGTTACTTATAATAGAATAAAATGTGGCTAACATAAATTGATTTGTACCCTTTGTAATCCATATTATGTAAGACTGATTAGACTGTGGAAAAGGAACTCATTATCAAAAATGAAAACATAGAAAGCAGAGGGATGAATATTTTACTTAGCAAGAATATTCTGAGCATTCACTGATGTGTAGCATTGTAGTAGGCAACATGGTGAGAGAGCGATTATATAATTATAAAAAAATTTAAGCTGTTCTTTATATTTTTCATTTATTTTATTTTTAATTTGTGAAATAAAACAAGAATTTCCATAATATAGCATAATAATAATGAAAAGGTTGTACATGAAATTGCAGATTTATAATGTATAACTTGCTATTCTATTTAAATATATAATAAAGTTATGTAAATTTATTTTTGCTTCTTTCATTTTTTTTAACTTTGGATAGAGAGAAAGAATATAAATGAATAATTTAGGCATCAAGAATATATTGATTGCTATAGGAGCTCAAAATAAAAATAAAGGCAAAAATAGTTTTTGCCTTCAAGAAGCTTACACTCTAATTGAGGAGACAATATGTAAATGATTAGGTTTGCACAAGCTACAGAGAGAATAGATGGGAGATGAAATCTCAGAGTGAAAGTCACTACCAGGAGGTGGCACAAGAAAGAGGAATTGCTTAAGGAAAGATTTGAACTGGTCTTTTTTGTTTTTTTAACATTTCTTTTCAATTGAATGCAAAAACAATTTTAAACATTTGTTTTTTTCAGAATATTTGGATTTGAAATTCCCTTTCTTCCTCTCCCATCCCTCTTTGAGAAGGCAACATTGATATAGATCATACATATACAATCATGCAAAAAATATTTCCATATTAGCCATGTCGCAAAAGGAAATATAGAACAAAAACAAAAATAGGAAAAATAGAGCTTAAAAAAATATGCTTCAGTTTTAATTCAGATTACATTATTTCTTTCTCTGAAAATAGATAACATTTTTCTTCTTAAATCCCTCAGAACTGTCTTGTTTCATTATATTGCTTAGAATAGCTAAGCCTTTCACAGCTGATCATTCTATAACATTGCTATTACTGTGTACAATGTTCTCCTTGCTCTGCCTACTTCATTTTGCATCAGTTCATATAAGACTTCTGAGGTTTTTTCTAAAACCATCCTGATTATCATTTCTTTTTTTTTAAATTTTTTTCTTTTTTAAATTTTTTTTATACATTTATTTATTTTTAGTTTTCAGCATTTACTTCCACAAGATTGAGTTCAAAATTTTCACCCCATATTGCCCCTCCCCCACCCCAAGATGGCATGTATTCTGAATAACCCTTCCCCTAGTCTGCCTTCTCTTCTATCTCTCCCCCCCCTTCTCTTATCCCCTTCCCCTTCTATTTTCCTGTAGGGCAGGATAGACTTCTGTACCCCATTTCCTGTATTTTTTATTTGCCAGTTGCACGTGAAAACTTTCTTTTAAAACATGTGTTTTTAAAACTTTGGGTTCCAAATTTTCTCCCTTCCTCCCTCCCCACCCACCCTCATTGAAAAGGCAAGCAACTCAATATAGGTTATACATGTGCAGTTATGCAAAACACTTCCATAGTAGACATGTTGTGAAAAACTAACTCTATTTCCCTTAATCCTATCCTGCCCCCCATTTATTCTATTCTTTCTTTTGACCCTGTCCCTCCTCAGAAGTATTTGCTTCTGATTACCCTTTCCCAATCTGCCCTCCTCTCTATCATCCCCCTGCTCTCTTGTCCCCTTCTCCCCCTATTTTCCTGTAGGGTAAGACAGATTTCCATACCCAATTGAATGTATGATATTCCCTCCTTAAGCCAAATCCTATGAGAATAAGATTCACTCATTCCCTCTCACCTTCCCCTTTCCCCTCCACTGTAAGAGCCTTTTCTTTTCTGTTTTTTTTGTGAGATAATTTACCCCTTCTACCTCTCCCTTTCTTCTTCTCCTAGTATAATCCTCTCTCATCCCTTAATTTTATTCTCCAGATATGACCCCTTAATCTTCAACTCACCCTGTGCCCTCTATCTATCTATCTATCTATCTATCTATCTATACTATCTATCTATCTATATTTTTTTCCTCCAACTACCCTAATACTGACAAAGGTCTCATGAGTTATAAATATCATCTTTCCATGCAGGAATGTAAACAGTTCAACTTAATAAGTCTCTTATGATTTCTCTTTCCTGTTTACCTCTTCATGTTCCACTTGAGTCTTCTGTATTTGAAAGTCAAATTTTCTATTCAGCTCTGGTCTTTTCATCAAGAATGCTTGAAAGTCCTCTATTTCACTGAATGACCATTTTTTCCCCTGAAGGATTATACTCAGTTTTGCTGGGTAGGTGATTCTTGGTTGTAATCCTATCTCCTTTGCCCTCCAGAATATTATATTCCATGCCCTGCTCCTTTAATGTAGAAGCTGCTAAATCTTGTGTTATCCTGATTGTGTTTCCACAGTACTTGAATTGTTTCCTTCTGGCAGCTTGTAATATTTTCTCCTTGACCTGGGAACTCTGGAATTTGGCTACAATATTCCTAGGAGTTTTCCTTTGGGGATCTCTTTCAGGAGGAGATCTGTGGATTCTTTCAATTTCTATTTTGCCCTCTGGTTCTAAATATCAGGGCAGTTTTCCTTGATAATTTCTTGAAAGATGATGTCTAGGCTTTTTTTTTTTTTTGATCTCCTGAATCTGTTTTCCAGGTCAGTTGTTTTTCCAATGAGATATTTCACATTGTTTTTTAATTTTTCATTCTTTTGGATTTGTTTTACAGTGTCTTGATTTCTCATAAAGTCACTAGCTTCCAATTGCTCTATTCTAATTTTTAAGGAAGTATTTTCTTCAGTAATCTTTTGGACTTCCTTTTCCATTTGGCCAATTTTTCTTTTTAGGGCATTCTTCTCCTCATTGGCTTTTTGGACCTCTTTTGCCATTTGGGTTAGGCTATTTTTTAAGGTGTTATTTTTTTCAGTATTTTTTTGTGTCTCCTTTAGCCACCTGTTGACTTGTTTTTCATGATTTTCTTGCATCACTCTCATTTCTCTTCCCAGTTTTTCCTCTACTTCTCTTACTTGCTTCTCAAAATCCCTTTTGAGCTCTTCCAAGGCCTGGGACTGATTCATATTTTTCTTGGAGGCTTTGGATGTAGGAGCTTTGACTTTGTTGTTTTCTTCTGGTTATATGTTTTGATCTTCTTTGTCACCAAAGTAAGATAATATAGTCTGACTCTTTTTGTGCTGCTTGCTGATGATCCCAGCCTATTACGTGAGTTTTAAACTCTTTGTTAAGGTAAGAGTCTGCTTCCAATGTGGAGAATGTATTGTCCCAAGCCTCAGGGATTTATACAGCTGTTTTCAGAGATACTTGTAGGGACCTGTAAATTTTCAGTTCTTGCAAGGTGGTATGATAAGGGTCTAGGTGTTTATTCCTTTCCTGGTCTGTGCTCTGGTCTATTCCATTCTGTCCTGGAACTGTGAAGAACATTTCATCTCCCATGCCACTACAAACTACACCACTTCAACACTCCTTCTGGCCCCAGGACTGCCCCAGAACTGTGACCCAGATCCAAGCATGGGCAAAGCAAGAGATTCCTGCCTCAGCACTGGCAAAGAGATCCCTGCAATCTCCCTCTGATCAGCCACTTGATTCCCCCTCAGTCTATGGGCCAGAAGCTCAGGACGCAGCCACCGCCCTGGTGCTCATGCTCTGGGCTCTAGACCTGGCTCTGACCTAGCTCCTCTCTCAGCACCGCAGAAATAGACTTTTCCCACTGACCTTCCAAGTTGTCTTTGGTATTTGTGGGTTCAGAGGTCTGGAAGCCACCACAGCTGCCCAAGATTAAGTCCTCTGAGGCCTGCTCCAGGTTCACTGCGTCCTACGCACCCACGCCACAGTCTGCTCCTCTTTCCGCCCAACGAGATATACCTTTCTGATCAACCACCCAGGTTGTCTTGGGCTGAAAATTTGCTTAACCCTGTCTTTTTGTGGGTTCTATTGCTTTAGAATTTGTTTAGAGCCATTTTTTATAGGCATTTGGAGGGGTTTGGGGGAGAGCTCTAGGAAGTCACTGCTTTCACTCTGCTATCTTGACTCCGCCCCCCGATTGTCATTTCTTACAGTACAATAGTATTCCATCACAATCATACACCATAACTTTTTCAGATGGACTTCAATTGATGGACGTCTGCTCAGTTTCCAATTCTTTAACACCACAACAAATACCTGGTAGAAATATTTTTGAAAACATAGATCCTTTTTCTTTTCCTTTGATCTCTTTGGGGCATAGCTAGCTTTTCTGGTACAATATGGTATAATAGTGTTGATAATGGGTATCCTTGCTTCATTTCAGATCTTATTGTGAAGGCTTCTAGCTTCTTGCTACTACAGATATTGCTTGTTGATGGTTTTATATGGATACTATTTATTATTTTAAGGAAAGTTCCCTTGTCCCTTTGCTTCCTGGAGTTTTCAATAATAATTAGTATTTTGTTTTATCCAAAGCTTTTTTGCATCTGTGGAGATAATCACATGATTTTTTTTGTTGTTTTTATTATTGATATGGTCAGTTACGTCAGTACTTTTTCTAATATTGAATCAGCCATGCATTCCTGGAATGAATCACACCTGGTCATAGTGTGCATGTGTGTGTGTGTGTGTGTGTGTATGTTTAATATATTTCTATAATTGATTCTTCAAGGAAATAGGAAAAATTTAAAGGAAGAAATGAGGAAGAAGATGATTAGAGTTTTGAAAAGGCCAATGAAATGTTATGGAAATGGGATATAGAGTATTGTGTGTGAGGCATAGAAAGTAGATCAATGTACCTAGATTGTGGAAAGTGTAAGAAGATAATAAAGGTAGAGAGAGACTAGGTCATTTAGAGTTTTAATTGCCAAATACAGAACTTTATATTTTATCTTGAAGATAATTATAACCTACTGAAGTTTGTTGAGTATGCATGGCAGAATAACACTTTAGGAAAAAACACTTTGACAGTATAAGGAACAACACAGGTAAAATTAGCCAGTCAACAAATGTTTATCTGCCACTAGGCATTTCTCAACTTTGGGTAGGAAGACACAAAGTATAAGGCTTCCTTCAGTAGTTTGCAATCTAGTTGAGTGAATAAGATATTAAACATATCTACCTTTACTTCTGTTGTCCAAGGGCTAGCAAATTGGTTGCTTCTATTCTATGAATCTCTGTGATTGAGTGTCAGATTCTTCCTCTGTGAAAATTCCCTGTCCCTCATACTGTGTATAATTCTCTCAGCAATTATAACTCAACTCAGCTCATGGAATCTTAGAAGTATAGATAGAGATGAAGGTGACCATCAGAGATCATTGTACAAGTGAGGAAGGTGAGACCCAAGGGTTTAGGGCAGGGGTGGGAAACCTGAGGCCTCCAGGCCACTTGGGCCTTCTAGGTGGGTGTGGCCTTTTGACTGAGTTCAAGTTTTATAGAACAAATCCTCTTATTAAGGGGATTATATGTGGCCTGGGGGCTCTAGGTTCCCTACCCCTGGTAGTGACTTAACCATGTCAAATAGGTAGAAAAGGTCAATGATTCAATTTGAATCTAAATCCTCTGAAGCAGTTATTGTTATTTCTACTGCTCCAGGTCATCATGTTGCCTTCATTTTACCTCCTGGTACCCTTTTTATTTTATTGTTAAATTGTTCTTTTTATAAGAACTTTTCTTCTTACTTTCCTTTCTTTTTATAATCACAGAAATATGGCTTCCACCACCCCTTACCTTGCAGAAGTCACTATTTCCATAAGTAACACTCTCTCCTACTGGATCCATCTTTTCTCATATCATTCAATCCTCAACACCCTGATCCAGTAGAAGAAGTCTATTCATTGCTCCTCTTTCTTTATTCGGGATTTCTCTTCCAATTTCCTGCAGCCATCATTTGTCAAATTCTATTACTCTGAGGTATATTCCATGCAGGAGTATCACCCTCTGTAGTTACCAGTGACAGTTATCTTCTAACCTTTGTAACTCTCCATCTCTTTGCAAGGAATTTAATACCTGGTTTAGTATTCCTGTCCCCTCCTAATCTTTCCTTTATATTGGAGAACTGAGTACATATGATAATGCCCATTTAAAAACCTTTGCTTTCTAGTTTATCAACCTACTCAACTCTTATGATCTGGACCTTCATTTCATCTCGGTGCTACAGAGAATAGTATGCACTTGGTCTCATTATCATCTACAAATATTCACAAAAGCAGCTAGATGGCTCAGTAGATAGAGCATTAGACTTGGAATTAGGAACCTCTGAGTTCTGAGTAAAAAAAAAAAATTCTGAGTTCAAGTATGACCTCAAATACTTACTGGCTGTGTAAACTTGGCCAAGTCATCTGATGTCTGTCTTTCTCAGTTTCCTCATCTGCAAAATGGGAATAATAATAGTTCTTAATTCCAAGAGTTTTGTGAACAAAATGAAAATGTGTGTGTGTGTGTGTGTGTATATACATATATGTATACAATATACATATACGTATATATATACAATATATATGTATATACATATATACATATATATGTATATGTATGTATATATATATATTTTTTCCCCTGAAAGGCTTTGAAAACTTTAAGCCATTATATTAATATCAGCTATTGTCATGATGAGGCAGCTTGGTGGGTCAATGTATAGAGTGCTGGGTATGGAATCAGAGAGACCTGAGTTCAAATCTGGTCTCAGAAAATCACTAGATGTGTGACTCTGGGCAAGTCACTTAAAGTCTGTGTGCCTTAATCTACTGGAGAAGGACACGACACACCATTCCAGTATCTTTTCCAAGAAAACCCCATATGGAGTCACAAAGATTCAGACAGGACTGAACAAAAAATATTATTATTATTCTAGCTATTATTATTCAGCACTCCAAAATTGTCATTGATCACAACCTCCTACCCTTCCATTTCTCTCTATGCCTCATTTCTCTTGAACCTGTATTTTATCCTTATCACATCCTCATGGTGGGGAACTTGCAGCCTTGAAGCCAGATGTGGCCTTCTAGGTCCCCGGGTGCAGTCTTTTAACTGAGTCTAAGTGTTACAGAACAAATCTTTATTAAGGGAATTTATTCTGTGAAGTTTGGATTCAGTCACTGCAGTTGAGGACCTAGAGGGCCACATGTGTCCTTGGGGCCACAGGTTTCCCACCCCTGCTTCTAGCCATTAACTTTCCCTACTTATCCCCTCCCCATTAATCTATCATCACTACTATGGCCTCAATGTTCTCTCTTACACACCTGCTAAGAACACTATTGGAGTGAGATCCTTGCAGAACAGAAAGAACAGACTTTACTTTCCTCCTTCCCACACTCCCATTATCCATGACATCTAGGAGGGACTTGACAAGGTAATTTATGGAGACACCTTATCCAGAAATTAGAGATATGAGACATTGCAAGGTGGCAGTTGCCATTGGAGAAGATTCCTTCCTCTGAAAACTGGGAGGGAGAAAATTCCACTTCCTCTCTCCCCTGTAAATCACGTAGCTCTGAGGAAATTTCTATATCAGTAGGAGACACTGAATCCAACAAGGAGGAGAGAAACACTTCAGGCAGGCATAGATGCAGAGAAGCAATTGCCTGAAGAAGGAAATAACTTCAAGGAGCATAACCATTCACAATCAAAAATCAAGATTAAAAACAGGCAGACTTTTGGAATCCAGAATAAGGACACTATGAAGAGAGAAGGGACTTTTAAACTGTTCAGTACCAGGACTTGTAAGATTCCTTTACTACTTGCATAGCCTTCACATGTGCTTAACTAGAATTAAATTCTGTTTGAGCAAACTCTTCCCATACACACTGAGTATATTTGTAGAAAATGTAGACTAAATATGGACTGCTAGGTGGTGGTTTATACACCAAAATTCTAATTAATTTTGATGGAGTCATATTCTTTCATCATTAGTCCATCTTCTTACCAGTCCTTATTAATTTTCTCTCCTCCCATCTTTTTTCCCAAAACTGTCTATTCAGTTAGCAGTCATCTAAGGTCAACCTGAAGGTCAACACATGCGTACACACACACACATACACAAGATCCCAAAGTAAAGATAGCTGTAGTGTCCTTATTGTAACTGTATCTGAGTGAAAAAAAATGGAGCTTAGAATCACAGTTAAGATGACTATTTTATTTTTTCAGTGTTTGGTGAAGAAAACCCATGTGTTCTAGAGTTTGTCACAGTTTACTGCAATGCATCATTGACATGTCACTTAATGTCCAGGTTAGCCAGTTTCCCTAAACATTCTAGATAATCAAGGTCTTTGTAACATCTGTTAAGTGATAAGTGGATTATGCAGATTATTATAATAAGAATTTAGAGAGAATGAGATCACTTTGAGGTGATCATGGAACGTTTTATCAAGGAAGTTGCACTTGAAGTGAATCATGAAGTTCAAGGAGGCTATGGACAGGCTGAAGAATCTGAATATCACTACCAATAACTGCAGAAGAATATGGTGTGAAAGAATAGTATTGTGCTGAAAGGAGATAACCACCTATCCTATATTTAAGCAGGGTATGGGACAATTTATTCTGAGCAAGAATCTTTATTTCTGGTATTTTACTCCCAGTGCACCTACAGGAAGGAGGGCAGCCTGGTGAAATGACTGGACATATTTATGGGATTGCTTAAATGAAACATTACACAGAAGATAAACTAGAAAAAGAAATTGTAGGGTTATGTTTGCCCACATACAACCAAGTGCTCTACAAAACTGATATATCTCATAAAATCATGAGATGCTACATTTACTGTACAAATAACAGTAGGAGGGGATTTTGATAGGAAGACATCCAAAAGAGGGTATATGGAAGTAATTTATTGCATTTTCTCTATGCCTGGATTCAGAGAAGGGTGAGGAATGGATCAAGAAAGGATAAAGGTTGAGGGAATGCACTCATTGTGCATCACTGCAGTAAAGACAGTGCCTGAGATAGATATATGTTCTCTCTGGAATTGAAATGTGATAATATTTGAGAAGAGGCATTCACCTGTGCAAGGATGGCAAAAATGAGTTTTCCTTGAATGCTCCCAAACCATTTACTTTAGAATTGTGACTGGTAGGCAGTGTATAATAGACTACCCAACCTAAGCACTCTGATATTTTCAGGTATACTGCCTAAATTTATTTTAACCTGTGTTACTCTTCTTGCCTTAAACTGTAAAAAGAATCAATATATACCATTTTCCCAACGTGAAATATGGCCTCTATAGCTGATTTTCAGTGAATATGCCTCCTTTCCTTCAAAACCTAGTTCAAAATTTACATCAAAATTAATTCCCTGAATAATTCCCTCCAATTCTAATCAGTGCTTTTCACCTCTCAAGGGCTTAGGTATTGATTTAGTTCACTATGGCTCTGTAAATATTCCCATTTTTACACATACTCATTCCCAACCAGACTGCAAACTTCATAAAGGAAAAGGGCATTTTTTATGTCTTCATTGTGATCCCCCAATCAAATCATTTCTATATGCCTGAAGCAGCTCCCCTGGATGTATCTGCTAAGGTATAGATGAAATATAAACTTTCTAAGGCAGAAAAACATATTCTTCCCCTGTCCAAAAATCTGATAGGCTAATTTCTTGATTCTCCAATTAGTTTCAGATATGTCCTTTTCTGTTATATGTGCATATCTGCATATATGTATGTGTGTGTACATATACATATAAACATATACATTATATATGGATATTTTTCACTTAGACATCGTATAGATTTATAAAATTACTTAGGTAAAGTACAAGTAAAGTATGTAATGAATGATCACTGGTTAAAAAGAGAATCAGAATCACAGAGTCACTGAATTTTATGTTTGGAAGAAACTTCAAAGTCCATTAAATAGAACCCAAAGTTAAAAAAAGATTCTTCTCTCAATTATGTCTGTCCAGTTGTCATCCAAACTTTGTTTGAAGGTCTCTGTCTTTCAAAGCAACTCATTCTATTTTGGGAAATGTTTTCTTAGTGCCCTTATGCTTACTTTGAAACAAAAATTTTGTCTTTGGAAATGTCCAGTCATCTCTAGTTCTAAGCTCCGTGGCAAGAAGAAGCTCCACATTTCCACATGACACTACTTAAAACTCTTAAAGATAACTATTTTGTGCCTCCTAATAGGAAGAAGTAGGGAAGTTGTGGTTGAAAGCTGCATGCCTGGAGTCAGGAAGACCTGAGTTCAAAGCCAACCTCAGACATATACTAGTTGTGTGACCATGGACAAATCACTTATTTTTTTACCTCAGTTTCCTCATCTGTAAAATTGGAATATCACCTACCTCCCAATGCTGTTGTAAGGATTGAATGAGGCATTAACTGTAATTAATGGCTGGCACATAGTAAGCAATATACACACTTTGGCTATAGTTAATATTTTATTTAAGAAAATATCGTCATTGACAGCAACAAAAGACAGTTGCAGTTTTTAGCAGAGTATTGACAAGAGTGGGCTAATTTCAGACCAAACACACCTGAGCAAAAAGTACCAGGTAATATGAAATAAATAAGAAAACTCTAACAATGTCTTCCCCCGCCCCCGACACACACACACACACACACACACACACACACACACACACACACCCCACACACACTCAGATTTGAAGAAGAGCCTTCAATGAAGAACAGAACACAGTCAACAAAAACTGAAAACAAACAGTATGCCCTGGATGAAATTTAACACCAACTAAGGACTTCCCTAATAGCAATTATGGAAGGTTAAAAACATTTTAGTGACCTGCTGAGAATGTGTTATGCTTGTCTGCCAATTTCAAATAAAACAGTAATATGAACTAAATGGGATTTTTTTTTTAAACAAAGGTTGCTTTACTCTTCAGCTTCTCAGAGAAAATGAAACATTGCTTGAAAAAAGGAAGTGTTTCAGAGTGGTTGGATTTGGAGGGAAGAGGAAGAGATAGAACCTGGATATTCCAAGCAGTATTGAACCATGAGTCAAGAGGTTGAGAATAAGAAGAAAATAATTAACATTTATCTAGCACTTTTTTAAGGAAATAAAAGTGATATATAACTGTTCTTTATAATAACCCTGTAAGTTAGGTACTGTTATAGGTGTATACCCAGGTGTATATATAGATGTATACCTAACGAATGACCACTGAAAGACTGAAGCATATTAAAAAATCTTCTCCCAGAGCTAAGGCTCTCCTCTCTGAGTAGGAAGCATTTAAAATCTCAGGACTTGGGCCTAAATGAAACTTATGATACTACCTAACTGGTCACGTAGAAATTACTTAACCACAGTGAGCCTCACTTTGCTCATTTATAAAAGAAAGAGGTAGAAGTAGAAGGCCTACAAACTCTCCTCCCACTCTAGAGCAAGAAAGATAAGATCCTATAATGAGGAAGATTGAGAAGCCCCACCAGAAGAAATAAAATACAGTAACAGTCATGTCAAGAAGAAAAGAATTATTGTGGCTAATGATTTCCAACTAGGCATTACTGAAGAGGTCAAATATGAACCTTTGTTTGGCTATTTGAGAATAAGGCAGTCATGCCACAGAGAATATCTAGGACCTCCTCTTGAGATCTGTCTAAAATGGCAACTTCTACCCATTTCTGATCATTCATGTCGATACTATATATTCCATCAGGAGAAACCTTAAATACAATTCTAGAAATTGAGAAGTTTTGGGTAAGAAACTAAAAACTTTAGCAGCAGAGAAGATGTTTCTATTTTGTGATTAAAATTACCAGGCCTCTTTTAACTTCCCTTGTTCATCAATCCTTGGCTGTAGTAATGCATATTCAAATGGTTTAAAAAATACTCTTCTTCTAAATTACAAAGTAGAAAACTTACAAAGATGTGCTGAGTAGCTATCATATTTTTACTCTTACAGAATTTTAAAACTACCACTAAGTCAGTAACTCGGCTGCTTGAAAAGGGTATATAGCTAAGAAAATAGACTGAACCCATTATAAGGATCAGACTAATTATCATAAATTCCTTTGCTCATAAGAGGAGATAATACTAGACTCAACTTAGAAGATATTGGAGAGTTTTTCTTCCCTATTACCCCTTTTATATCCTGAGCCTGGCTTCATCCTTGACATTCAATTTGGATTTTTTCTTCACACTGTAATATTTTTATTTTATCTTTAAAACTAGCCCTGAAACAAAGATAATACAATTAAAAAAAATTTCTAGAAGTGTCATTTCCGTAACTGTTGCTAATTGGAGGAAAAAGCTCAAGAAGAGAAGAGTAGATTAGGAAAAGTAAAAAGCTGGATAACAAGATAATGTTGGCAAAATTAGTTTTATGAACCATCTACTTTATGAAAAAATTGGTATATACAAAATGGTTTAAAATACGAATCATCCCTACCTCCTCAGAGGTTATAGTCTATTTGAAAAGAGAGAAAACATAGGTAAATATTAAATATTAATACTTGAAAATATATCAAAATTAAGTAGATGGATTAAGTGTTCTCTAAGATTCCTTGCCATTCTAAAATTGTATGATTCTGTGTAAATCCAACATATTTGTTCATTTTTTTTCAATTTCTCAATGTACTTTATGAATTCATGTTTCTTCTCACTTCATAGGTAACCTACCCATTTTCAGGAAAATGTTCCATAAACCATAAAGAACTATATAAATTTGACAGGATATTAGTATTGATATTTACAAATTCAAACCTTATTCATCCTTACGATTCACTTCAGTTCTTATGTTTTCTTTAACAAAGTATTTTCACCAACATTTCAATCTGTGTATATGGAACCCTTTTCTGGACTCCTATAATATTTATTAACCATTCATTTATTTACCAATTATATGTTTATCAAGAAAGGACTTTCAAGGAAGAAGTATATAAAAAAAAATTCTGGTCCACCATGTTATTTAAAAAATGAAAGTATAATAAAATATAAGTTCAAGTAAAGATGAAATAGAAAGTTTGAATATAAATAGTATAATAAAAGTTAAATAAAAGTGATTATAACTTCATCTGAAAAATTTTAAAATGATGGAGCTAGATAATATCCATAATCATTTTTCAAACAATTCCTGGTGGCATGTGAATTATGAGCGAAGGACCCCACCGGCTTTATCTCAGAGATATATTTCTTCCTAATTTCTTAAGAAAAATCATCACATATTTAGGACCCAAAAGATGAAAATAGCAGAGATTTTTCAAATATAATTTAAAGATAAGTTTATGTACTTTTCACAAAGCATTCAAAACTTATGTTCCTACAACAAATAATAAATAGAATATAAAAATCTACAAGTACAGAAATCCATAGAGTGGATAAGAAGCAGAAAGAATGGGGCAAACATTCCCAGGGATGCAAATTGCATTGATGTAATTATTTGACAAAAGACAGAAGCATCATAATACTTGTAAGCCCATGATCAATTATTATGAAACCTTTAACTCAGTGCCTGCATATAACTCATTCATATAGTGCAGATACATAAAATAGACACAAGCATAACTCAGGCACCAGAACATTTAATGTTTCCATTGAAAACTGTTTTATTTTCCATCCCAAGACAACTTAGAAGGTTAGCAGAAAAGGTCTGTTTCGCCACGGTCAGAGAGTTCAGTCTAGCACAGACCATCCTCCGGCAAAGCAGGAGCAGGCCTTGGGGGACTGATTCAGTTGCAGCACCAGCAGTTTCCAGAACTCTCAGCCAACAGACAGTAAGTGGATCTCACAATGAGTCAGAAGGAGATTTACAGAGCTCCTATTGCTGCCACCAGGAACAGAACCTGGTGCACTTCCTTACTTGGATCTCACTGGCGATCCTGGGTCTTAATCCCAATGTGAGGAGTGACACTAACACAGTAGAACTTACAGCAGCAGGGAAGCAGGGACTTTGGTCATAGTTCCAGGGTTGAAAAGAGTGCTTGTGGTCACTCACAACAAGTGAGGTTGTAGGGTAACCACTCAACAAATAGAAGACATTGTATATGACAATAAAATCCTTTTAGTAAGGTGATTTGTTCTGTGAAGTATAGATTCAGTCAAGGACCACACTTGAGGACCTAGAGGGCCACACATGGCCTCCAGGCTACAGGTTCCCCACCCCTGAGATACATATGCCAGGTATAAAGAAACCATCACCCAGTGGAATTGGTAGTTTCAAGTAGCACATGCCCTAGCATCAGAGAAGACAGCCAGTTATAGATTTAAGTGGAAGCTAAACCTGACAGTTGAGAGTTGTGCCTCAGAAGACATCACAAGGAAAGAATAAACTTTTAGTTTCTTGAGTTGTGTAGTTGGAAATTGCACTGTGTTTACTACACAAATCCCTCATGGTCATTTTGCTATTTGTCACCAGTATTCCTGAGGTCATGTATATTATTTCTCTGGAGAGTTTGCCCGTGTTTGTTTTGGGAGGAATAATTTGTAGCTTCTTGTTTTGCTATGTCATTTTTTAAAAGTCCTTGCTAATAGCTAATCATATCTAATGACTGTTAATGAGATATACTTTAGTAGGGACTCTCGTGAGTTAAGTACAAAAGTGGTGGACCTTGTAAATTGAGGTAACAGTTTTCTTCTGGGGACTGAATCTTTGAATGTGAATCTGCTTTGGGGAAGTACTTTAGATTTAGATGTTAAATAGCTGGTGGAAGAAATGAAAATCTTGTGAGGAAAGGGTGGAGGTAGATAACAGGCTAATCATTCCGTTTGCTAAAGAAATTCTCTTAAGTATGATGACAATGAACTTATAGGAGATGCATCTACTTCTTATATTTGGAAGGAGAAATGATTTCATCATGATATCATTTAATTATAGAGAGCAGTTATTTTATCCCCTGGGGCAAAAATCTCCAGAACAATGAATATGAAAAATAATAGCAGGATGCTGACTTCTAACCATTTCTATCTAAACCTACCAAGAATACTTACAAGAGTGAGGTCATTGTTGAAGCATAAATATGTATACATGTCTGTGTGTGTGTGTGTGTGTGTGTGTGTGTGTGTGTGTGTGTGTAAAGATTTACAGAACTTGCCATATAGAATAGGTTATTTGATTCTCACAATAACCCTAGATGTATGTATTCTACCCATTTTTATGAGGCTGAAAGGTGAAGTGACTTACCCCTGTATCTATAGCTAGAAATTGTCAGTGCATCACACTATCTTCTAAATAATAGTCACTATTCTAGTAAAAAATCACCACTGACAGCATCACCTTCCCTCCATATAGGACTTAAATTTTTGAAAGTACATTTCTCTCCCATTTTATCTTCACAACAGCCCTGTTAGGCATCTTTGAAGACAGGTATATTTTGTCTCATGTTACTACTCCTTATTTTTTAATGGATAGACAACATGAATATCATTTTTGAGTTGTTCACTTCATAGATATGATTTGTGTGTGTGTGTGTGTGTGTGTGTGTGTGCACACGTGCGTGTTTTAAGGAAGTAAGTTCTGAGAACTTTCCAAAAGTGGCATGTATAAGTACTGTATGTAAACTAAACAACTGTTACTTTAAGGTTAACACTTATAGTTTTGACAATCATCCTGTAAACATTGAGTGTTCAAAAACAGACCATAGAGAGAATACTTCATTACAAATCAGGTTTATTATGTATTCAAAATTATCTTTTCACTATTTTTCTGTTTGCCATTCAAAAGAATGAGATCAGATGTGAAGGCTCATAAGAAATAAAATAAAGACTGAGTCAAAGTGTTTAAAAGTAAACATATATGTGTGTATGCATATGTGAATGCATATATATACATACATATGTGTATGCATATACATGTAGAATGCACATACTTATATATATATACATACATACATATATACATGTGTATGTAGGTATATATGTGTGTGGTAGGGCATGTGTGTGCATGCTGTGTGTGTGTGTGTGTGTGTGTGTGTGTGTGTGTGTAAAATAATCATTTATCTCTTCTCCTCTCTCCACACAGTATCATGCCATTACCTGTGGGTTCTCTGCCCAAAGGAAGGTACATTTTGAAGGCTGAATCCTAGCTAGATATCTTAGGGTTTACTGATTAGATTTCTTTCTTAAAGCACATGCCTTAAACACAATTCACTGTGACTCTCATTGACTGGCCAACATTAGGCCCTTACCCAAGCATCAATGGTTATTGTTTGGGCCCCCTTGGCTCAGAATGCATTTAAATAATAATTTTATCTCTTTTGACTAGAAACCCTGAGGGTGTTACCATCCCAGTTTGATTTTTTTATTATTATTAAAGGGGCCATCCCTTGGTTCTCTTCTTAAATAGTCCTAATCACTAGTGGGCATTGTATCAGTCAAAGGTAGAACATGGAAAGACCTTAGCTTAAAAAGGCCAAGATCTCCCACTGCATCCTGGTTCATTTCCAGTTGCACTTATCTAAAGCTGGCTACTGGACCCAGATGACTCTGGAGGAGAAAGTGAGCCTGGTGACTTTGCACAGCCTTCTATCACTTAAATCCAATTCACTTGCAAGTTATGGCATAACCTCCTTGATGTTGTGGTCCTCTTCAAGAGAGAAGGACAAACCAGACAACCACAACCACAATCATGTACCAGATGTTGTGCTAAGTGCTTTTTATGAGTACCGTATAAATAGATTCTCATAACAGCCTTGCAAGGTAAATCCTATTATTATTGCCATTTTAAGGTTGAGGAAATGGAGGCAAACAGAGGTGAAGAGACTTGCTCAGTGTAATACAAATACTAAATATCTAAGGAAGGGTTTGAATGCAGATGTTCGTGAATCCAGGCCCATCATTCTATCCATTACATCATCTAGCTTCCTCATATTTTTAATTCATAATGCATAGATCCTCCACTAATATCCTCTTCCAATGCCTTATCATGGCATGACCATGATCCTCTCTTCTCAAAGGTTCTTACAGTGAAATGCAAGCTCTGTCAGATCAGGTCATGCAGGAAAGGATTTGAATATGAACATAGCAATAGATTATTGTCATTATCCAAAGACCAAGCAAGAAAAGTTTGTAAAGGCTCATGGTCAGAATTGCCAATCAGGTTAAAGTTATGAGCCCTTCAATAAAAGCCATGTTTGGGGAAGCCTAGACCCTAGCTATGCCTATGCTATGAGAATGTTTCTTTGAATTTTTTCTGCAAGATTACAATATGCCAAAGAAGGAAAAAATATAGGGTTCTTTTGGTACATCTGCTGCTCCCCTCCCCTCAGAGTTCCTATCAGGATTGAGCCAGCTCTGTGCAAACTGAAAGGCTTCGATAGGCTCAGGGTCATGGGTTATACCAGCATGGTATAATCAGCCAGAGTTTTAACTTTCTTGGTGTAAGCTTTGAGAAACCAGGGTCAAAAGCGGTAAAAGAAAAAAATCTGCTTTAGAAGGAAGTGAATTATCCCATTAGAGGTATTTAAGGAGAGGCTTGATTAGAAAAGTAGAATTTGAGATTTATGTACTGAATACAGCTTGGGGTAGATGACCTCAGACATCTTTTTTCATCTCTAAGATTCTATGATTGTATAAGTCGAAGTATGTAACCAACATTTTTTTTCCTTATCAACTAGAAAGCTGAATGGAACTCAATCTTCAATCATAGTAATTGATGCCTGTATCACAGATTTCCTCATTCCTTGTAATTTGGTTTTTGTTTTTATTTTTATCCATTTACTTTTCAAATTATTATGCATTTCATTGAGGTCTGGCTTTTCTGCCTAATTGCAATAAGGAGGTGACCCTTTCAATAATAATAATAATTGCTAGAATTTATATAGTTCCTTAAGGTTTGTAAAATGTTGTACAAACATATTATCATTTTATTCTCACTGTGACATATAAAACATTGGAGAGACATACTTTCTGGATAACTATTTTCTTTATACTAGCATATAATTATTAAAAGAAGTCAGTGGCACTCTCAAATGCCATAGACCACTCATGAAATTCACTCAAGGCTTATATGCCTTTGGAAGAATGAGTGTTCCTGAGGGTGGTAATTGACTCTGATTGGTTAACAAGCAGTGGAGAATGATATTATGATAAGATGTGTCCCTATTCTAATAAGAGGCTGGGGTGTGTGTTATATCACTTATGGACAAAAAGAAACTATGTCAGGCAAGACCACTCCCAGCCTGGGGCAGTCTAGCCAACCTAAGTGGAAGACTATGGGTGAGAATTCATCTTAGATTAAATTCTTTGTAAAGTTCCCTAGTTGGTGGGGCAAACTACAATGAAGATAAAAAGGCATGCACCCATGGGATTCAAGCAATCACATCCATCAACAATGTCCTTCAGATGCTGCTTGGCTAGTAAAGAATGTATATCTAGAAAAGGAAAAAAAAATTGGATCTGTTCTCCATCATTTTTTCAGCAATGGCAATTTGAGTAATAGCTATGAAGTCATAGGAAGATTATGATCCTTCTTGCTGAAGGGAGAATATACACTTATAAAAACACAAATATAGAGAGGAAACACATAGAGAACACTATTTTAAGAGAACCAGGCTGCATATGACCCCAACCGTCACAGACTGAAACCCCTCGCAACCTAACGTATGATTTCATGAATTGTTGTAGCCATGTGGCTGTTGATTAAACTCCAGATTTAGTGAAACTATTTGACTGACACAATTTATAGCTGGGATTTTTCAGCTTGCTAGTATATAGGAGCTAAGCTCCTGCTACAATATCCTTTTATAGGCTGAAACCACATTTGAAGTCAGGTCTTTCTGACTCCAGGCCCAGTCTATCCATGTTAAGTCTATCCACTGCATGACTTAGTTTCCTTGATGATGCATATACTAGACTTAAACTGGTTGATTTTGCTATTTTAGTTGATTCAAAATTCTGCCAATAAATAAATTATAATTTGAGTATAAAATTCCCTTTTAAAGTGTTATTTCTGTGTTTAATTTCATTAATATTGCTCCTATCCATTCACCACTTTATTTGAGAATTATGAGCTATCCATACTTTCTTGTGATGACAGAACAGGAATTCTCTTTCACTTTTAATGTTGGCCACCTTTCTTCCTTAAGATGAAAATTGTGACACTTATCCAAAGCATTCCCCAAGTAAAGGTTTTTGAGATGAATCAGAAATTCAGGCCTTGTTCATTTTACGTTGTTGCTCAACAGAGCTCAAAGGAAGAACTCAAAGAAATTGCCCAAACACTGTTTCTCTGGTGGCAGCACAATTTGTTATGAACAGATGACATCTGTAAGAAATGAACCAAAGTGAGACAAAGCGTTAGAATTCCTTTTCAAGTTTCCATGAGTTTCCTAATGTCATGTTTCTAAAATTGCAACTTGTTCCTTTTCCTTAAATGTTTTGTAGCTATTTCTAAAATAATAGAAATAGAGCTACATTTTTAAAGGTTACTTAGATTAATAAAGCCACTTTTGATCATCATCAACAAAATTTTAATAATTTTATTTTATTCTAGGCACTATGTATATTCCTTTCTGGGTCCTTCTTGAAAAACTGTGGTATACTTAGAAGTGCATTATACCAGTATATCTAGTGCCAGGACAGAGAAAAAAGTTAGAGTTAAAAAGAGTTAAAATGAAATTAGTTAAAAAGAGTGAAAATTAAAAAAAAAATAGAGTTAAGATGTGTGTGTGAGTGAGAGAGACAGAGAGAGACAGACAGACAGAGAGAAAGAGACAGACAGAGGGTTTTTTTTTGGGGGGGGCACTTATGCACATGATCTTCTCTCTCCAAGAACATAGTTCTGACCAGGACCTTCTTTTAAACCTTACTGGAAGACTGGATTTCAGTATCCTTGAACTTAGTCCTTTTAGACAGGTAACCCCTAAAGATGAACTCTTCATGCTTTAGCATTTATTCTGAGATATTTATGCAAAAAACACATACACACATATGTGTGTGTATGTGTGTGTGTGTGCATGTGCGTCATGTAAAATATAGAGCAAAATTCTGATTTACCTCTTTCAGATAAAATTTAAAAAGTGCAATGTTGATGTCCCTCTTTCTTTCTCTTTATAATGACCCATCCACTATTCCTCTCTGTTTTGTAATACTTAATTCACAATAAGGAACACACAAAATAAAACAGATATGATTGATCAAATTTTTCTATAGAGGGACCCTATAATAATACTGTTTAAAACATAAAAGGTGATTTAACTTTTAAAAAGGAAATTGGACTTCCTGGACAAGTGACCAGCAAGATAGAAGACTACTTATTTTCTCCAGTATTCACTAAAAGCAAATATCCCTCTCTTGTAAGTGGAATAGTCCTCTTACAAAGGAAAGATCATGATCAATCAAATCCACCTCCCATCTAGTCCCCAGGCAGTCCTATCTTGTCATAGTTAACAGTCACCTCTGTAGATCTTCCCTTCCCCAGCGTGACTGAAAGTTGATAATGATCTCTAATCCTCACTTCTGCACCTTTTTGATTTACCAATTTTTGAGTTTCAATAGCTCAAAATATCCATCTTTGCTCACCCTTATGATCCTGTGTATGCTATTTTTTCTTGCAAGAGATTTTTTTTCTTCTCCAAGTAGGATGAATTCATGATGCCTCATTAAGACCCATTCAATTTCTATATCTCTTAGACAAAGCATCACAGATATGTCTATGCATTTATACACCACAAAGTTTCATAAAAATCTAATCTCCAGTTCAGAAGTACCCACTTTATAATTGTTTTATTGCTAGATAGAACTGCTATTATTATTTTGGTGTATTATGGGCCATTCTACCTGTTTTTGACACTGTTGGACACTCTTGCCTAGTAGTGGCTTTAATGGGTTTAAAAATACAAAGGGTTTAGCTACACTTATTTTTTTAAATCCAAAATTGATACCTAGATTGTATGGAAATGTCACAGCTACTCTAACAGGGCATTCATGTGCCTGACTTCTATGGATCCTCTGACACTGAATATTATTTTATTTTATTTTGCAAATTTTCAGGGTGTGATATGAAACCTCCCAACTGTTTTACTTATTTTTCTTATTGTTTTTGAATTTGATTACTTTTCATGTAGCCCTTTATAATTTTCAATTTTCTTCACATAATTACTAATCCATAAGGTAATGGCTTGTAATTTTATAAAATTTTATGTGTTTCTTTGGAATGTTGGTATCAGACTTTTATCAGTTGTATTTTATTAGAAATTAATTTTCCTTTAAAAGTGTGTCTTCTTAAAGAAAAAAACTATCTTAATTGCTTTTTATGCAAGATATTAGTTATTTTATATAATCAAAATATTTATCTTTTATAATTTTCTCCCTATACCTAGTTTGGTAAATGTTTTTTCCCCTGGTCATACTTCCAAAAGTTTTTTTTTTTTTGAGGAAGATGTGTCCTTCGGGTGATAAATCTATTTTGAGTTTACTGTTGTGTGACACAAAGTGTGTGCCAACTTTATTTCTAACAATGTGATTACCAGTTATGCCTGAAGTTTTCTTAAAAAAAAAGCATTGCTTCTCAGAATTTATGTTCTTAAGTTTATCAAACAATAGGGAGTTGACTTTTTTCAATGCTTTTGTTTTCTTTTTTATCTGCTATGTTTCAGTCAATTATTTCCCTGGTTGTTTTTAGGAAGAACTGTACTAACCAGTTTTTATCACCCAACTTTAAGAAGAAATTATCTCATTTAAGCCACACTTTATTTGTGTAAAAAGTGTGTTGCAATTAAATTTATATAAATATTGCATGTTTTGATAAGCTATTCCAGATATTATATATATATATGTATACATGCATATATACCTGTGTATGTGTGTGTGTGTGTGTATATGTATATATAATACACATGCGTACATATATATATACATACATATATATACATACATATATATATATATGTTTCATAATTATTGGGAATATAATTTATCTTATCCTTTTTCCCAAATTTTGTTAGTACTAAAGAAATATTGATGATAAAAAAAACAACACGATATCCTTCAATTTAAAAATTGTATTTATCCTCTCCAAACTTCTCTTATTGCCTATGATCCCAGAATTTTCTGAAATAATTTGGGTAGCTGTTACTAGCTTGATTACTTCTTTGGCCTTTGGAAGCTGACTCAGCTGTTCTTGTTTCCTTTCATTATGACATAAATGGGGCAGTTTGCAACGACTTGGCTTTTTTCATAGAAAAAAAAAGTTATACACACTTTTTCCTGAAGGAGGCAGTGCAATGATCTTATTCTCCATAGCTAAATTTTTTTTTTCCTTTTTCTTCTGACTGCCCCTTACCCTCAGGTAATTTCTTGAGTCAGATTTGTAGAATGATTAATCATCTTCCTGCATGCCAAAACTATCTTTCAATGAAATAAAGTTGTCTTTATCTTGACCCACTTCTACTGTATTTTCCAATCCAAACCAGTCTCCTACTTTAAGTGAAACTGTTAATATTCCAAAATGCTTATACTACTTGTGTTGCTTTTTTTTTGTGAAGCTAATTAAACATAATATCAAATATTCAGGGCTGGAAAGGAAATTAGTGACTATTTAGTTAAAACTCCTCATTTTACAAATGAGGAAAATGAGGTCCAAAAAATATTAAGTGAATTACTCTAACCCACTATATAACAGAGGCAGCTGAACTTTGACTCTAAATCCAATGTTCTTTCAATTATGTTATATGTTTTTCTCTATTTTTATGGTTGTCCTAATGAGCTGATTTTCCATGAGGTTACTCTAACATGCCTGATCCTTTCTCCCCCATTAGCAATCACAAATTTAAGCCATTAGCTCTTCTACTTTGAAGTTCATATCTAATTCTTTACTTCTTGAGGTTTTAACTGTTCTAAACTATTGAGTTATTGTAAACTATTATACTATTGTACAATACACCAATTGTGTATTCATCAGGTCCCCACCACTGTCTCTCACTTGGCAGCTATTCTTAGCCTTTGTGTAAGGGATTATGCTAACCTCTTGGGAGAAGATGGGAAACAGCTTGTTTGTGCTAGTTAGTAGGGCAAGGACTGGGAACGGTACCAAGGTTCTTTCGGCCCACCTAGATCATGAGATTGAGACAGATGCGTGAAACAGGTTCCAGAAATTCTAAAGAATAATGATAATAACAATGCTGATGGCAATGATGATGATGATGATGATGATGATGATGATGATGTAAATAATGCTTTGAGGCTTTTAAAGGTTGTTGTGTAAGTTATTTCCTTTGTAACCAAGTAAAGGGCATCTTATTAATTCGTATCAAATTTGATCTTCATAGATTTGGTCTATAATCATGGCCTGTTGAGAACTTGATTCTACCACCCAGTATGCAAGTTATATCTAATTGTTGAAATTCAATTGATGTTTCAAATGTTGTTTCACATGAAGCCTTCCTTGATTCCCTACCTTCACATTCCCCCAGTGATTGTTCCATTCTCAGAACTCATATCATCTTGAATACCTTTTTCTAAGAACATCTAAAAGACGGGGGGGGGCAGGTATTACACAATCTAAAAAAGCATAGGCTTTCTTACACACTATTTTCCATTCCAGACAACCAAATTTCATTAATTATTCTTCAAATTTTAAATTATTTCTGTACATCTCAAGAAGCCCAGTTGGGTGCAGGATTGCCCCTAGACAGTCGTACGTAGCCATAACCTTGACAACTGGTCCTTCAGCTTTGGGTTAGCACAGCTATACTCTGCCCTAGTCAGATAACATATGGAATATCAATTTCATTCCTCAGTTCTGAGGGCCACATTTTGGGAATAATGCCAATAAAGTGTAAAGTGACAAGAATAGGGTAATCAGGAGAGTTTCAAAGTCAAATTTGTTTCAGTAGCAAAGGATTTGTAGCTTAGAGAAGACTTGGAGACACAACAGCTGTCTTCAAATACTTGAAGGGAAGTTACACAGGAGAACAATTAGACTTGTTCTATTTTGTTCCAGGGATTAGAATTAAGATTAATTGGTAAAAGCTGAAGAGTCAAATATAGTGTTTGGGTAAAGGAAAACTTAACAATTAGCATATCCTCAAAAAGAATCTTAGATAAGAAGGTCATAATTTTTAATCATCTAAATTTATATATGACAATATTGAAAGCCAGAGAAGTTAAGTCACCTATCCAAAGGGGGGGGGGGAAGAACTAGTGATAAGAATCAGAAATGGGATTTTAACCTAAATTCTACTACTCCTGAGTTTCTAATCATTCCTCTATAACATGAGTAGAGGATTTCTTCTAACTGAAGGTCTTCATATGAATGAGGAAGTCAATTTCTCATGTAGGGATAAATGTTCAGATCCTGGTTCTACCAGATGGTTTCTAACCCTAAGAGTCTGTGCTTATGTATTAAAAATAAGGGCTACAACTCTGTGGTAGCAAATCATTGGCTGAAAAGACAAAACAGGAAAATGATAAATGTTGGATAAGATGTCAGAAAAATGGAACACTAATGCATTGTTGGGGGAATTGTGAACTGATCTAACCATTCTGAAGAACAGTTTGGAACTATGCCCAAAGGGCTATAAAGCTATAAAAATCATTTGATCTTACCATATTGCTACTAGGTCTGTATCCCAAAGAGATTATAAAAAAGGAAAAAAGGACCCATACGAACAAAAATATTTATAGCAACTTCTTTTGTGGTGGCAAAGGATTTGAAAATGAGGGGATGCCCATCAATTGGGGATGGCTGAACAAGTTGTGGTATATGAATGTAATGGAATACTATGGTTTCATAAGAGATGATGAACAGGGGGCAGAGCCAAGATGGCGGAGTGAAAGCAGTGACTTGCTTGAGCTCTCCCCCAAACCCCTCCAAATACTCATAAAAAATGGCTCTGAACAAATTCTGAAGCAGCAGAACCCACAAAAAGACAGAGTGAAACAAGTTTCCAGCCCAAGACAACCTGGGTGATCGATCAGAAAGGTGTATCGCGCCGGGCTGGGAGTGCAGCACAGTGCGGCTGGGAGCGCAGGCCGCAGCAAACCTGGAGCAGACCTCAGAGGACTGAATCGTGGGCAGCTGTGGCGGTTTCCAGACTCCTCAACCCACAAATGCCAAAGACAACTTAGAAGGTCAGTGGGAAAAGTCTGTTTCTGTCGGTGGTCAGAGAGGAAGGCGGGGTCTCAACTCCATTCCCCAAGAGCCAGGTCCTGGGTGGGGGGGCAGCTGCTTCCCGAGCTTCTGGCCCACAGACTGAGGGGGAATCCAGTGGCTGATCAGAGAGGGGCTGCAGGGATCTCTTTGCCAGTGCTGAGGCAGGAATCTCTTGCTTTGCCCGTGTGTGGATCTGGGTCACAGTTCTGGGCGGCGGTGCTGGGGTGAGGAAGAGTGCTGGCGTGGTGGAGCTTGTAGTGGCTGTGGAGAGGAACCCCTCCTCACAGTTACAGGACAGAAAGGAATACCTGTGGTCACAGGCCAGGAAAGGAGTAAACACCTGCCCCTTATCATACCACCTTGGAAGAACTGAAAATTTACAAGTATCTCTGAAAACAGCTACACAAACCCCTGAAGCTTGGGACAGTACACTCTCCACATTGGAAGCAGACTCTTACCTTAACAAAGAGTTTAAAACTCAAGTAATTGGCTGGGATCATGAGCAAGCAGCGCATAAAGAGTCAGACTATATTATCTTACTTTGGTGAAAAGAAGATCAAAATATACAACCAGAAGAAGACAACAAAGTCAAAGCTCCTACATCCAAAGCCTCCAAGAAAAATATGAATCAGTCCCAGGCCTTGGAAGAGCTCAAAAGGGATTTTGAGAAGCAAGTAAGGGAAGTAGAGGAAAAACTGGGAAGAGAAATGAGAGTGATGCAAGAAAATCATGAAAAACAAGTCAACAGCTTGCTAAAGGAGACCCAAAAAAATACTGAAGAAAATAACACCTTAAAAAAGCCTAACCCAAATGGCAAAAGAGGTCCAAAAAGCCAATGAGGAGAAAAATGCCCTAAAAAGAAAAATTGGCCAAATGGAAAAGGAAGTCCAAAAGATTACTGAAGAAAATACTTCCTTAAAAATTAGAATAGAGCAATTGGAAGACAGTGACTTTATGAGAAATCAAGACACTGTAAAACAAATCCAAAAGAATGAAAAATTAGAAAACAATGTGAAATATCTCATGGGAAAAACAACTGACCTGGAAAATAGATCCAGGAGAGAGAATTTAAAAATTATCGGACTATCTGAAAGCCATGATCAAAAAAAGAGCCTAGACATCATCTTTCAAGAAATTATCAAGGAAAACTGCCCTGATATATAGAACCAGAGGGCAAAATAGAAATTGAAAGAATCCACAGATCTCCTCCTGAAAGAGATCCCCAAAGGAAAACTCCTAGGAATATTGTAGCCAAATTCCAGAGTTCCCAGGTCAAGGAGAAAATATTACAAGCTGCCAGAAGGAAACAATTCAAGTACTGTGGAAACACAATCAGGATAACACAAGATTTAGCAGCTTCTACATTAAAGGACCGCAGGGCATGGAATATAATATTCCGGAGGGCAAAGGAGATAGGATTACAACCAAGAATCACCTACCCAGCAAAACTGAGTATAATCCTTCAGGGGAAAAAATGGTCATTCAGTGAAATAGAGGACTTTCAAGCATTCCTGATGAAAAGACCAGAGCTAAACAGAAAATTTGACTTTCAAATACAGGACTCCAGTGGAACATGAAGAGGTAAACAGGAAAGAGAAATCATAAGAGACTTATTAAGATTGAACTGTTTACATTCCTGCATGGAAAGATGATATTTGTAACTCATGAGAACTTTGTCAGTATTAGGGTAGTTGAAGGAAAAAAATTATATGTATGTATATATAGATAGATAGAGGGCACAGGGTGAGTTGAAGATTAAGGGGTCATATCTGGAGAATAAAATTAAGGGATGAGAGAGGATGATACTCGGAGAAGAAAGGGAGAGGTAGAATGGGGTAAATTATCTCACAAAAAAAAAACAGAAAAGAAAAGTCTCTCACAGTGGAGGGGAAACAGGGGAAGGTGAGAGGGAATGAGGGAATCTTATTCTCATAGGATTTGGCTTAAGGAGAGAATAACATACACATTCAATTGGGTATGGAAATCTGTCTTACCCTACAGGAAAATAGGGGGAGAAGGGGACAAGAGAGCAGGGGTGATAGAGAGGAGGGCAGATTGGGAAAGGGGTAATCAGAAGCAAATACTTCTGAGGAGGGACAGGGTCAAAAGAATAGAATAAATGGGAGGGCAGGATAGGATTAAGGGAAATAGAGTTAGTTTTTCACAACATGTCTACTAAGGAAGTGTTTTGCATAACTGCACATGTACAACCTATATTGAGTTGCTTGCCTTTTCAATGAGGGTGGGTGGGGAGGGAGGAAGGGAGAAAATTTGGAACTCAAAGTTTTAAAAACATGTTTTAAAAAAAATGTTTTCACATGCAACTGGGAAATAAGAAATACAGGAAATGGGGTACAGAAGTCTATCCTGCTCTACAGGAAAATAGAAGGGGAAGGGGATAAGAGAAGGGAGGGGGGAGAGATAGAAGAGAAGGCAGACCAGGGGAAGGGGTATTCAGAATGCATGCCATCTTGGGGTGGGGGGAGGGGTGAGAAATTTGGAACTCAAAAACTTGTGGAAGTGAATATTGAAAACTAAAAATAAATAAATTCATATTAAGAAAAAAAAAGAGATGATGAACAGGCAGATTTCAGAAAAAACCTAGAAAGACTTGCAGAAGCTGATGCTGAGTGAAGTGAGCAGAATCGGGGGAACATTATACACAGTAACAGCAACATTGTACAATGACCAGTCTTCACAGACTCAGCTCTTCTAAGCAATATAATGATGTAAATCAATTCCAAAAGACTCACAATGGAAAATATTATTCATATCCAGCAAAAAAAAAAACCTATTGAGTCTGAATGCAAATTGAAGCATACTATTTCCTCTTTTTTTGTTTTGTTTGTTTTTCTTTCTTGTGGCTTTCTCCTTGTGTTCTGATTCTTCTTTTCCAACATGACTAATGTGGAAATATGTTTAATATGGTTGTACATGTGTAGCCTATATCAGATCACATGTCATCTTCAGGATGGGTAAAGGGGGGGGGACTTAGAACTTAAAATCTTATAAAAGTGAATGTTGAAAACTAAAAATAAATTAATAAAAAGAGGGCTACAAGTCCCAGTTCCAAATAGTGATGATATTCAGTGTTCTATAGTAAATGAAGCATTCCTTATTGTTATTTTGTCAAAATTCCCATAGAGCTGCCTTTTCTAGTCTGTAGCAGTATATCTGGTACCTCAGATCAGATTTCCTGAGATTATACGGATCACAAAATTGAATATCCTAAATGGGGGAAGGTAAAAACATAAACATATGTACTGATATTTCTCATATTTTAGAAGCAAATTTGACTGAGGATTTGGCTAAGATATAGTAAATGCAGAGGTAATTATAATACATAATAAAGTAAATGGGACAACTTCATTCAAACTGCAAAATCTAAACTTCAGCTAAAAATTAGATAACTTAGACCAAAGATGTGCAGTATACAGAAGTAATTCAAAATGATGAAATCCTCACTTCAGGATGAATTGTCTTGATAGTCCCCAAATCAAAGTTATTTCATATTGGTTTTGTCAATATAGATTTATGGGATTATCAATCTTAATGTGCTTCCCATGGAGCATAAAAGGGGCAATAGGAATTTCAAACTTGTCTGAAAATGATTAAAAGAGGTGATAAATGGTCAGCCATCCTTATTCCAAAATTTCTATTCCACCTTGGCCAAAGGGACAAACATATATCTTTTTTTTTGAATGATTTATGATTCAATACCTTGAAGAATCCTCACATTCCGCTTTCTGACTCCTCAAATTTGGAGATCACTTTAAAGAACAATTTCATCTGTCTAGTGATATTTTTGCCTATCCCAAATCCATGTAAGTCCGAAGCTCTACTATGGTGTCCCTAACTACAGTCTCTCTTCAACTGTACTATTCCAATCTATCCTATTATTAAGAACACTATATTTTTCCTAAAATATAGCCCAGTTTGTTATTTCTCCTCTCTCAAACCTTCAATGTCTCCATTTGCCAACCAAATAAAGTCTAAATTCTTTATCATGATATTTCAGGAATTCCATTTCACCACAACTTATCTTTTCAGCCATCAATTAGATTATCCTTTATTCATATACGATACATTAAATGGCAACTGAACTGGACTTCCTATCTATGAAACATTCTTATATATTCCTTATATTTTCTTGACTCAGATGTTTTGCTGAGAACCTGGCCCTCAACTTCTAATTATAGAAATTCTACCCATTCTTGAAGGATCAGTTCACATAGCACTTCCTCCATGAAATTTTTGTTACTTCCCCTTACTCTCCCCTGAAGTGATTTCATTGTTTCCAAAACTCACATAGCACTCATTCTACAGATTTATTGAGCCCTTACCCATAATAATTACATATGTAATTTTTAACAAAGCATACCTGAGTCATGCCTCTGATGCTTCACTACCCATTGACCTTGGGAGAGATAAATTACTTTGCTAGATCTTGTTTTCCTTACCTGAAAAATGAGAAGATTGGACAAAATATCCCCTGAGCTCTTTTTCAGTTCTAGACCTAAGGCCCTATGATCTTCTTGTAACTCTTAGTGGCTTATAAGGAGTCATGGAGAGAGAAGTTAAGAGTTTTGGCATCTCCTACCCAGCCAGCACATCTTATTACCTTCATCCTCCATGACAGAATCATATCCAAAAGAGAGCACTTGTAGACAGAATTATAGGTTCATAGAATTATAGGTTTTTGTTTTTGTTTTTGTTTTTCCATTTTTCAGCTGGAATCTAATTTATGAAGGACAAAACTGATGATGGTAACGGTGAAGTGTTTCTTCAGCTTCATGTAGGGAGAGGCTTTGGAGTCGAAACTGTCTTACTTTGGAGCTAGTGTTCTTTCCATTGCCACACAATTTGTATGTGGATTTGCAATGAATGGCTGCAATTCTCTAGACCTGTAGAGGTTAATTTCTGACTAGAGTTGGACAAATGCTACCATGTATTACTATGTGGCATGTATTTTAATACAAGTGTGCAATATTAACATACATGAGGGGAAAATAGGTTAAGGGAAGTGTTGTATGGAATTTGGATATAAGGAAGCTTGGACAGATAATCTGCAAAGCTGGAGTTAATAAAATTCAAAAACTTGCTCAGTTCAAGTGTAAATTAGCTATTCCAAACAGTGAAACATCTGTCTGATTCTGCTCCTCTTTGTACATCATTGCTGTCATTCCTTTACTCCTACCCAAGTTAAAAATAAAATAAAATGAAACATATTCTCCTTCAGCCCCCATCCTTACTGACTATCCCCTTTACCTATTAATGAGTATTCTTATTTACATGGAATCAGAGAAGTATGCTTCAACTTAGCAATCTTGCTACTATTTCATGTTAGGAGATGAACAGCAAGAGTTTCCAAGTAGGCTGTGCACTTGGTTAGAGGAGAAGACTATGAGAACATACTGCTAACTGCAGGGATATGCCAGAGAACAGCTCCAAGTCTAGGGTGGTCTTCTGAGTTGTTACTGAAATTCATGAGAGTACCATTTGGAGTTTGGCCAAATTTTCCACAAATAAGCCCTCCCAAGCTACCTCAAATCTATGTTCCAAGCTTATTACATAGCACTCTTCTTCAAATGTTCTAGAATCTATATAAATTAGCCTCTCTTAGTCTGTGTCTCTATCTCTGTCTCTGTCTGTCAATTTTCTCTCTCTTTCTGTCTCTGCTTCTCTCTTTCTCTTCCTCTCTGTCTCTCTGTCTGTCTCTCATTGTTTACATGTGCATGTATATACCTGTATTTCTTTATTAGCTATCCCCAGGTTTCCTCTTGAACTCCAGGAACCTTGGATGAAATCTATGCATGGAGACAGATGGAAGACAACCTTGGACTTATTGCTGACCTCTAGCTCATCCTTGAAGCTAACAGTGCTATTCTTAGCTTTCTCTTTTTTGACAAAGTACACACCCTATTTAGCTACTCTATCAGTCCAGTACTATGGTGTAGCACAAAGATTATTAAAATTAGAGTCAGAAGGACCATGTTTGAGTCCAACTCTGACATTTACTATATGTGCAACATTGGACAGGTCTCTTTGTTTGTCTGAGTTTCAGTATAATATCTATACATGAATTTTCTCATGACTTCTCTTTTTATTAGTACAAGAAACTCTTATTGTGGATACTCTATACACTCAAGTATATTGCAACCTCTCTATGACTTAGTAGAGGAATCCTAGGTAATTGTTCAAAATATATGCAGGTTAAGTGACTAGAGCAGACTTACATGCTTACTAAGTATTAGAGCCTGGCCTTCTGGAGTCAAAGCCTAGCACTCCATCCACTCCAACAGAGGAGTCTGACTTATGAATTACAGACTGCATGCTGTCTGCAAAACACCCCAGTGTAGAAGGAGCCAGCTTAAAATGTAATTGGGAAATAATTAACAAACAAATACAACACAGATAATGTAAATTTGTACTTTTTGGGTCAATATGTGGCCAGAAGGGATTCATTTCAGTTTGAATTTCAAATCACTGCACTGTATCAGGCTATTTCTTTACATATCTACAACGTGGGGATGATAATATTTGTAATACCTACCTCCTAGACTTTTTTTTTCTTTTCACATTGAGAATTTTCCTTTAAAAATCAAGACTGGATCAAAAGGACAATTATCAAGATAATAGCTACCCAAAGCAAAGACTAAAAGGTAGAGGGAATAGGTCTAGATAAAACAAAATAAATACATCTCTTTTAATATAGTTTCTCCTTCTCCATCAATGCAGCTGACCCTTCATGGATTGTGAATGAAGTAATCCACCAGTCATAATAGATCAGTATTTAGATAACTAGGTACTTTCTGGACTTATGAAGAAGAATTTTGTAAACTATACGGCCCTGTATAAAGATGATATACCAGCTAAGTCAACAGTAGTTCAATACTGGAATATTGTAAGTAACTTTTCACAGGTCATCTATTTTCTAAGTTGTGGAACCCTGACCAGATGATTTTTAGCTTCTGATCAATCGACCTTTCACCTATTTTTCTATGGTACCGCCACAGGTGAATGTACATATTCGTTGCTCAAAAACAAGTTGTTGACTATTTCACTTCCCCATATTCACTTGAATTGCAGAGGATGACAGAATATTCTTCATTAAATTTTCTTTGAGAGAGATAAAGTGTCTAGGCAAATGTGCATTTGAAATGGCATAGTGTTAATGATTTCCATTGAGGATGAATAATTGTATGTCACCATTTTAGCTATAAAGACAATTTTGCTTTCCACTTCTAGGCAGAATGCTAAGATACTGATGCCTATCAGCTTATTAAATTCCACACCAGAAAGTCTAACTCACTTCAGGAAAAAAAAAAAAAGCTTTTTTTCTCCTCTTTAACTCTCAATTCTGCTTACGTTAACTTAACTGGAGCCATCTTTGTTTTGCTTTGTTTTTCTCCCAATTTCTCAATTACATTAATCAGAAAGATGACTGATGAGCAACATAATATAATAGTAATATAAGTAAAAGTAATATGATATGTAATGTAATATAATATAATACAATACAATATAATATGTAGTATAATAGTAGTCTAAAACCCTTATTAGTCATCTCACCTGATCCTCACAACAATCCTGTGAAGTAGGTAGTAAGGATATTATTCTCACTGTAAATGAGGTCACTGAATCATAGAGAACATTTAATGACTTTCCCATAATCACAGAGTTAATTATCATAGATGGTACTTAGACTTAGGACTCTCTTCACTCCAAACTTAGCACTCTTTCTACTACACCAAGTTATTTCGTTAAAATATGATAGATACTGCAAATTAATGTGCTCTTTGCTTTATAAGTTGTCAGTATGGTGCTGTCAGGTTGTTTCTTTTGATAGGTTATACTGAAATATATATGTCTATTTAGGTTAAACATTGGTATGTTTCCTAGGTGATTACTGATCATGGGCAAGCATTTTGATTGCAAGCAAGGACTCTAGCTAAAATAGAACCTAGTCCTGCTCCAACTGGCAGATAATTTTGGAAAATAAATTAAACAAACATTCCCCCCAAAAAAATCCCTTAAGTGAATTACATGAAAAATCAAAAGCAAAATGACCTTATTTGTCAGTTGGTGGCAGGTTTCCAATGAATTTCAATGAGGCTTTTTTTTTTTGGCATCTACTGATTTTACCAATAAAATGAAAGCCTTAAACGAGGCCATAAGGAAACCAAAATAAATAAATAAATAAACAGGAAGGTAATGTTCCCTTCATGCTGAAGGGCAGGTGATGATCACACTGATGGATATTTGGGACAGTGAAGTGGATCACCTTAAGGGCTATTCTCTTTTGTCATTTTCAACACAGAATAAATTCTATTGACAATGCCATCAATATCACCACTAATATCTTCCCTCACCAACAGCCCAGCTTTACTACTATTCCATTTGACTGTAATGTCTCATTGTTAGATGTGAAAAAGAAGGAAGTATTCTTTAACCTCAGATTCCTCATGGAGCAGCAGCTCCCAAGGTGTGGTCTCAAGAGCCCTAGGAGACTATGAGCTCAAAATTAGTTTCATAATATTAGTAAGAGGTTATAATTTCTACCACGATGAATATTGATTAATATTGCCCATATAAAGGAAAGTTATTTGGGGATAATCTTCAATCACTTTTAAGAGTCTAAAGAGGTCCTGAGATCTACAAGTTTGAAAAGTGCTATTCCAGAGTCATCGTCACCCACGTTCCAGTAATGAAATCTGGTTACTAAAAGGTTTGTCCTGTATTAGAAGCTGAATTTCTACATTTAACATTTATCCTACTTAACTGTTGAATCACATATTACTTGGTTTCAATATGGAGGTACTCTGGAAAATAAGTGAACCTAAAATGTATCGAGCCCAGTCTAAGTAACCAGTGATTACTCTTCTCAAAAACCAAACATACTGAAACCACAAATCAAACAGCTAATATTTAAGTGGACTATTATGTCAAAGTTAATAATGAAGATAATCAAGTAACAAAAGCATTTTCAACCTCCATATACAAATGATATAATCTGATACATGAATGTTGATGACCTTGAACTTCACTTTCATGTAGCTAGCATTAAAACTAGATAACCTTTTGTCAATTTCTGTCTCTTCCTGTAGTCCTGGTAGCAAACAAGAGGGGTATCTGAGGTTTCTCTAGTTTATGCATTAATCTTGATTTGCTCTATGAGATCATTAAAATTCTCCCAAGACTCTCAGTGTAGTAGTAGTAGTAGTAGTAGTAGTAGTAGTAGTAGTAGTAGTAGTAAATAATGGTAATAATAGCATTTATACAGTGCCTTATGGTTTATGAAGCAATTTAAATGTTAACTAATTTGATCTTCACAACATCTTTGTCAGGTAAGTGCTAATATTATACTCAATCTGTAGATGAAGAAACTGAATGCAAAGAGATGTCATGGAAACCACATTGATCTCATTACATGAAGTGACCTCTTCATCAGTTTATAATGGTTTACAAGAGATAATAATCTCTTGTCCTAATTTGATATTTGTTGTCCCTCCTCTTTTATTTTTTTAAAATGCTATATCTCTCAAGACTCTTTCACCAATCAGTTGTCACCTTTTGAAACAAACAACCTGTAACAAAGCACACTAACAGAATATTGAAATCTGAGTAAATCTTCTAATCTGCAATGCTCCCTAGGTCCAAACTTTATTGGAAATGAAATGTTGTGGATTTCTCCCCTTAGCCTGCATGTTTCATAATAAGATATTCTCATAGAAATCATCTAAGAACAAATTGTATTTTGTTTGTTTTTGCATTAGAAATCACAGAATTGTAGATCTAGAGAGGAAAATAATCTCAATGGCCAAAATTTCAATGGCCTTGTTTTACATACAAGAATCTAAAGCCAAAAGAAATTAAGTGAATTACCCAAGGTCCCACCACTGCAAAGTAACAATGTTGGAATTTGAACCCAGTTCTTTTGATTCAAATCAAGTTCTCTTTCTATTCCTTTGCCAGGGAAATATGAAGGGCTTGGGGGGGGGGGAGGAATCTGATAACTGAAGACAGAAGGTGGTGACTTACTACAAAATGTTGAAATAAAGGTGTTTTGATTAACCCTGAATCATGATCCCACAAAGACACATTACCAAACAGATATGGTGCAAAGAATGTTTGCTATAGTGATTAATCAAGAAAGTCATGTAATACAACTGACAAAACAACAAAACAAGTCAGAAACTCATTCCCAGTGCTAATGGGAGGTGGGGAACAGGAAGCTAAATCATAAAGGAAATCTCCCAGAGACTTAGACAGAGGGCACCAAGTTTCTGTTTATACTAGAGTGAAGTAACAACAATGCATGTATGAAATACAGATTATTCTAATTAGTAAGAAAGAAGTGTTGGAAATATTTTTTGTCACTAATTTATCAAAGAGAATAAAATTCTTCCCTGAATAAATAGGAATACTTCTTAAAGAAAAGAGAAAGGGAAATTAACTGAAATATGTCCTAGGAGGACAGAAAAAAGAAAGAAGACCCTTGAACTTCAGAGCTCTCTAATAGTATTGAGATACTTCCAAAAGAGAATGTAGTAGTAGTCATAGTAGTAGTAGTAGCAGTGGTAATAAATAATGATAATAACAGCATATATATATATGTGTGTGTGTGTGTGTGTGTGTGTGTGTGTGTGTAAATTTATATTTAAATAGTGCTTTAATTGTATATTACTTATTTAATATTTATTTATATTTATATAGTGCTTTAAGGTTTGCAAAGCAATTTAAATATTAACTAATTTGATCCTCACATTATACTTCTAAGATAAGTGCTAATATTATATTCATTCTTTAGATCAATAAATTGAATGCCAAGGGATGCCATGGAAGTCTTGCTCACCCCATTACATGAAGTGGTACTTCTAAGGAAATAAATGATTTCTCATGGAACAAAGAATGATGATATAAGCATTCATAGGTGCTATTAGGAGAAAGGTTAAGTGTTCCTGACGTAGTCATATGTCCACTTGAAAATGACAACAGAATGCCATTCTATTCTCTCTTCCAGGTCCATTTCTCCATTAAGTCACAGTGGAAAGAATGAACTTGAAAGCTGATGACCTGTTTGAACACTAGATCTCTTACCTACTTTGTGTATAGCTTTGATAAATTACCTTACCTTCCAAGGTCTCAGTCTTCTCAGCTATAAAAAATAATTAGTTGAGTTACATGCCCCTTTCAGGTCTCAATATATTACAGAATTATCTGGGAGCCACAAGAAATTTAGAGAGATTGTTTTCCTATCTATTTATCTATCTATCTATCTATCTATCTATCTATCTATCTATCTATCTATCTATCTATCTATTTCATTATCTATTTCAGTGGATTCTGTGAGGACAGAATGATACCAAAAGAAACATGGTTCAACTACATGACCAAAGGTTATGACATCTAAGGTTCCAAACCAAAAAGTTTAGGAAAATAAGTGAGGTTGTCATCATTGCTGCTGATGAAAAGTACAGATACAGATACACACACACACACACACATACATATATATTATCTATATGTATATATATATATATAAAGTCAGATTTGGAACTTTTTTCTTTTTTTTTTTTTTTTTAATTAGTTAATTAATTTTTAGTTTCCAACAATAATTTCCATAAGCTTTTGAGTTTTAAATTTTCTGACAAATTAAAAAGAAAATTTTGGGAAATATCAAAATATGAAATATTCTATTGAAGAAACTGTATATGCTATACAAGGCAAGCAGAAAATATTTAATCTATGGTTTTGGGCATACTTTTTTTCTTAATACACATGTGTATTCATTCATATATATTCATATATGTATATTCACACATATATGCAGAGAGAGAGCACAATGATGACATACAATCTGATATAGGCTATACATATACATTCCTATTAAACATATTTTCATGTTAGCCATGTTGTAAAGAAGAATTAGAACCAATAGGAGGAACCACAAGAAAGAAGAAACAAAATAGAAGAAATAAAGAGCAAATAGTATGCTTCTATCTGCATTTAAACTCCATAGTTCTTTCTCTGGATGTGGATAGCATTTTCTATCATAAGACTTTTGAAGATATCTTAGATCCTTGCAGTGCTGAGAAGAGTGAAGTCTATCATAGTTAATCATTTCACAATGTTGCTATTTCTGTGTACAATGTTCTCCTGGTTCTGCTTAGCATCAGTCCTTACAAGTCTTTCCAGGTTTTTCTGAAATCTACATGCACATCATTTCTTATAGCAAAATACTATCCCATTACATTTATATACCCCAACCCATTCAGCCATTCCCCAGTTGATGGGCATCCCCTCAATTTCCAATTCTTGGCCACAACAAAAAGATCTGCTATTAATATTTTTGTACATGTGGATCCTTCTTTGGGAACAAATTTTTGAGATCAGCCTTGGAGGTCTGGGTCCTGGCCTCTTATTTATGAACCAGCAGTCAGGTACTGAGTTCATCTACTGATCACATTGTAAAAAATCTATTTTCTTAGGCACATATAAAAGTAATCTAAATTAAATTAAATATGTAGAGGAAGGAGAACATTTTTTAAATTCATAAGATAAGCAGTATGAAGATCAGTACAGGTATTTTTCCTTTGTTCATATGCAACAATTAGAAATCACTGTGGATGTGTGAGGCTGGGTTACTACATCATCTCTTCTCTGCTAAGAGTTCTGTCTGTTCTGAATGTATGGTGCATGGTGATCTGGCTGCTTCAGTCTTAGGGAATCTTGACTTCTAATGAGAAGGGTTATGTTCCTTTTTCTCACATTCTCCTGTCGTTTACACCTACATCCATGGGAAGGTCTACAATCTATGCAAAGCTTGGGTTTTGGTTCCTGTTTAAGTTGTCAACAAAGTGGGGAGCAAAAATATAACCAATGTACAATGTTAATCAGGTATAGGACAGATATTTATTCTCTGTTTCTCATTTATCTTATTTTATTTAGAGGAAGCTAGATAGTTCAGTGGGTAGAATGAGCCTTACAGTCAGGAAGCTCTAAGTTCTAATTCAGTCTAGGAAACTTGGTATCTTTATAACCCGGGGAAATTCACTTAACCAGTCTGCCTCAGGTTCCTCATCTGTAAAATACGGATAATGATTGTACCTGCCTTCCCAGGTTGTTGTGAGAATCAACTGAGATTTGTAAAGTGCCTTTCAAATTTTAAAGTGCTATACAAATAATAGCTAATTTTGCCATGCTATACAAAAAGAAATAATTAAAATAAGAGGCTCTCACAAAAAGACATAACATATTAAGCTAAATAATCAGTGGAAATAAATGCAGAATTATTCTCTTAGTAGCTTAAGACTTGAAACTATAAAACAAACAAATGAAATTTCCAGGACAATTGATTAGGTATGTTATATTTTACTTCATTTATGTACTATGCCCTTTAGGGTTGATATATTCTGAAAAGCCAGGACAGTACTTTGACTTTCATTGGTGGTCATCTTCTATTCAGAAAGTTCCTCTGCCAGCAGTAAACTGTGATTAAGGGAACCAAATTTTGCAAACTCTTGGATTCATGGATTACCTTTATGGCTACACAGAGACATTGTAAGATTGGTGTTTTGTCAACAATAACCATATAAATAAACACAAAGGAGTAGAGAAAGCTAGAGGCCAAGGCTGAAGCTTTCCAATCTGAATTTAGCATTAGCTGACATATAGTCCACAGCCACTATGTTGATGTAGGGGGTGCAAAGCAGTGCTGACCTCCTTCTTACTCCCCCCTCTCTAGGAGTCAAGGATAAGCTTCAGCCAGATGAGAAGTAACTGAAAACAAGCTTCTTTATACATAATACATATACATACATATATACATACATACATATATACATATATACACATATACATCTATATCTATCAATCTCTCTTTTTATACACATACACACACACATACATGTTGTGCAATGGCTAATGATTGGATTGCTTCATCACTCCTAATTATTCATTGATTGCTGATTCCCACATAGAAAACCAAAATCATCAATACTCAATCTATCCAAGCTGTAAGCCAGCACATGTAGGCAGGAAGAAACAATTCTGCTACACAGAGAAGTAGTCAGTTTTGAGTCCATTCGTAACAGAAACATTTCTCCTTAATTCAGTCAGCATGGCTTGTTTTGGGTTTACCTCTTGTTATGGCTAGAGTCCAGTGTGTGAAAAGCAAAGCTCTTCCATTCCAAATAACCAAAAAATAATCTGATGTCAACTGTTAACTTATAATATTGACCAAAATGGTTGAGTAGGCAAATTCCTAATAATAGGTCATGCACAGTGGACAATTTGGTCTTCCTTCAAAAATTAAAAAAAAATAACTTTCCAGATTTGTAAGAATAATCTAACTTTGTTACTTCCAAATGCTTTACATCCAACTGCACTTTAACTCCTTTATTTTTGGCTGTAATTTATTGAGAATATATAATAAAAAGATAAATTATAAAGTATGGGAGTTAAAATATTCCTTCATATCACATCGTCCTCTGAAGAGAATAGACTCAAACTTGAAACAGTCTTTACATACCATTCACCTCAATAAGTTCACTTTCAAATGTGGCAGAGTCAATAAAAAGAATTGCTGCCACTGTTTTGTCTATCTTCCATCTCTTTACAAACTGTGTAAAGCATGTTGCCTAGGACTTCATCTCTTACCATCCTTTACTGTTCAATATTTCTCCATTGGAGAGATTAGACACAACAAAGACAAAAACAATGGCAAGGCCATACAACCGTGGGTCACATAGTTGAAGTCTAGTTAAAAAATAAAAGCCAATTTGTTTGCCCACCTGCAGGTGTGTAGAGTTCCTCACTCAAATAGTAGACTGGAAAGAGTGGTAGAATGAGCACATCGGTGTCTATTGCAAATGTAACAGGCATTTGAATTTGCCCATATCATCAAAGATGGTGATACCCACAGAGGAGATGGCAGACAATTGCTTTCTGGGAGATAGGAGGACTGGCACAGGTGTGAACATTTGTCTTGACCTATCCAATACTTGGTAGTAGCCTCTTTCCATTGGCTGCATAATCAGAAATGTAGATGTCTTTATACCTGATAGAGGGATAGTTTTTCTCTTTCATGTGGATTCCAAGGTTGAGAGACTGATTCACTCACAGAAAGGATCCCATGCAATAAACCGCAAGGGGCCATGTGCCACCATCCTCTCCTTCCTAGACTAGGAAATAAGCTTAAGGGTTTTGATCCTGTTGTGTTTGTCTTTTTCAGTTCTAGATATAGAGAGTGCAGTCCCTGAGCCAGGAGCTTAAGTCATGAGTACCTTGGTGCACAGTACTTCAGTCAAATAGATTTTAGTCAACAATAAAGGAATCCTTGCAGGCAGCTAGGTGGTGCAGTGGATAGAGCACTGTCCCTTAAGTCAGGAGGACCTGAATTCAAATTCAGCCTCATACCAAACACTTGACACTTACTAGCTGTGTGACCCTGGGCAAGTCATTTAACATCAATTGCCTAAAAAAATAAAAAAATAATAATAATAAGTGAATCCTGAAAAGCCAGTGGCCTAAGATGTGAGGAAATGAGGTAAAGGAAAATTGAACTTTGGAAGAATTAATGCTGAGTAGAAACTGAGCTAACTAAAACTAATGTCTTTCCCCTCCTGAGAGACCAAGGTGGTAAAGGGAGGGGAATATTTGTATATTTTCCTTGCTATCCTTTTGAAGTGAATATTATTTTATAATAGCTCATTTTACTCAAAAATTATTAAAGGAAACTGGGGTTCTTGGATCCCTAAAATTAGGGGAAGCACAGTTGGTAGGGGATTGACTTAATTGCAGAGATGAGAGATCCTCCTATCCCTTTAAGGGTATTGGATAACACTAGGGAAGAAGTGATATGCAACACACCTGAATTCAGGCAATTGGGACCAAAGAATCAATATTAAATAAATGTTCTCCATTCTGACTCAACAGCCAGTTAAAGCAGATAATAAACAATACCTATACACACTCCAAGGTCCACATGTGGGCTGTATCTCCAGAGCAATCTGCATATGCTCATAAAGACTGAATTCATCCACTTTCTGGCTATGTGAATCTGGGCAAGTCACTTCACTTCTTTTTGCTCCATGCAACTCCCTAAGACTTTAAGTTGTGGAGAAGTTGACAAAATACATTGGTAGAGATACTTTCCTCATTAAATCAGGAAGACCTGAGTTCAAATCCAGCCTCAGACACTTAACACTTACTAGCTATGTGACCCTGGGCAAGTCACAACCCCAATTGACTCACCAAAAAATTATAATAGTAATAATAATAAAAAATAAAAAAGTTCCCTATACCAATCAAAAGGGCAGATAGGTGCTATCAGTGAATACAGTCAAGAAGATTCATCTCCATGAGTTCAAATCTGGCCTCAGGCACTTACTAGCTGTGTGATCTTGGGCAAACCTTGTTTGGCTCAGTTCCTTATCTATAAAATGAGCTGGAGAAGAATATGGCAAACCACTCCAGTAGCCTTGCCAAGGAAAACCCAAACGGGGTCATGGAGAGTCTCTTTCTCCACATGTATGTTTGAATATACATACATACATATATATATATGTGTGTGTGTGTGTATTATATATATATGTATACATATATATATATACATATATATGTATATATATATATATGTATATATATATATATATATATATATATATATGAATACGCATGTGTGTATTAAGGAAAAAAGGTATCCCCAAAACCATAGATTAAATATTTTCTGCTTCCCTTATTTAGCATATACATACAGTTTCTTAAAAAAAAAAACATTTCATATTTTGATATTTTCCAAAATTTGCATTTTAATTTATCAGGTGTGATATACCATTGGGAAAGTCTACAGGGTTTAAAGCAGCATCTGCTTTTTCTATGAAAGTTTATATTTGGGGCACCCTGCCCCTTTCTATTCTAGGAACATCATAGCATGTTTACCTTTTATCCTTCCCCCTAAGTTTCAGCCCCAAGCATACACATGCATCCCATTTGTCCTCCTGCTTGTCAAAGTAGAGAGTAGGAAAAAAAAATGTCATGATAAAAATGTAAAGAAGTCCCTTGAGTCAGAAAAAAACAATTCTTCCTTTTCTTTCCCTGACTGCTGTATTGCCCCCACAGCTATTTTTTTATAGCACCTCTCAAACTACAACTTGGAGATGGAGGAAATCTGACTTCTAGTCTCATTCTCTTAATAGAGGGTGTACAGAATGAACAGTGAGTGGATAGAATATAGAGATGGGAAAAGCCTTGTTTCCAATGTTTTCATTCTAAAGAATGAGACATTTGCTGTCATCATTGGTCCTATGTTAAGTCCAAATTCTTTAAGTTGTCTGCCACAGCATATGATTGTGTTCCAGGAAATTGCTATCATTCTTTTATTAATAATGCCCTAGATTAAAATCACAGAAGGCTCTCATCCCTTACTTTTGCCTGCTGACTCATCACCTTCTCCACCTAAATTTATGGGCTTGGTATATTCTAGTATAGTTCTCTGCCTGGCTTCTCTCAGCAATGAAATATCCTTTTTGTCAAAGCCTATATCACAACTCCCATCAAGGGACATTGAACATTTTTAGTAGTATATGCCCATGAGAATTCCTCCCCAGAACTCTCCTCTAGTGATTCAAAGCTGCCTCTTAGTGACTGATTGCACTGTCAGCTTCCCCAACATCTCAGTTCTTCAATTTGCATAGGAGCACCTACAGTATTTGACTCTATATCAGTTGCTGCCACTGGTCACTCAGACACCTTGGAAGCTGGCTGTCACAGGGAAAGGACAACACATTGACAAAGCAAAGGATTTACAAGTGCAAAGATTCCACCTTCTATGTGTTGGGTGACAGTCGTGATGGCAGTAATGAAGGGTAAAGCAGGAAAGGGGGACAAAGGCCAGTCATTCATTTACTGAGTATCTTCAATAACCAAAGGCATGCCTCAATGGCTCTCTTTGTGAAGACAGAAAGGGTGTCCATACCTATAGTCAAAAGCCCTGTATAATAGAAAAACAAACATCCAAATGAATTTATTGAATTTAGTTGCTTAATCTTACATTAACTTTATGCTGTATTATGTTTGAAATTTTTAAAAACCTTTTTTTTTTACAAAATCACATATAAATTATTATAAGAACATGAAACTATTTCAAATTTTCAAGAAGATGTTTCTATTGCATGGTAGAAAGAATGCTGGATTTGGAGTCAAAGTGCCTGAGTTCAATCTTTGGCTTAGCTACCTATTGCTAGAGGCAGTGTGGTGCAGCAGAAAGACCACCCACTTTGCTGTCATGTAACCTGTGATTAAATCTTGTTATTGTTCAGTCATTTCAGCTGTGCCTGACTCTTCATGACCCCATTTGGGATTTTCTTGGCAAAGATCCTGAACTGGTTTTCCATTTCCTTCTCCAGTTCTTTTTACAGATGAGGAAACTGAGGCAAACAGGGTTAAATATGATCAAATCCTGGTTTCACCATTTATTATTGTGTTAACCTCTCTGGGCCTCAGTTCCCTCAACTGTAAAATGGAGATGTTGGACTAAATCAATGATGTCAAACTCAAGTTCAAACAGGAGCCACTAAACTGTACAGAAGAGTCTACTCTGAGTTACATATCACCTTTGTTTTCAAATATAATTCTGTTTTATTATTTTAAAATTTTATTTTGGCAAATATTTTCCAATTACATTTTAATTTGGTTAGGCTATATTTGGGAGTGTGATGGGCTCCAAATGGCTGACCTTTCTAGATTGCTTGACTTCACAGGTTCCTCTCATCTCTCATTCTATGATTCAATGAGTCACAATTTCTCTAGGCTTTCATTTTATCATACCTAAAATGCAGGGTTTAGGCAAGCTGAATGATGGAACTAAATACTAATTTTAAAAAATTACTTTCAGTCACTCTGTAAATATTTATTGAGTGCTTACTATTTGCCAGTTCTAAATATGTAACACTAGGATTCTCTTATCAGCCACGCTGTCTATAGCACTATCCTATATCTATAACACTATAACCCTGATGAAAATAAAATACTGCAACACTAACCCCAACCAAATTTCAATACATAATAATAGCCAGCATTTAAATAATATTTTAAGTTTACAAAGCAATTTAAAAGTTATCTCATTTTATTATCACAACAATTCGGTGAGGTAGATGCTACCATTCTCTCTGTTTTAATGATAATATAAAACTGACGCTGAGAGAAGATAGGTGATAGAGGATCACATAGCTAGTAAACAAGTCCCTTAAGCAGGATTTGAATGCAAACCTCTCAAATTTCAAGTTTAAGACACCATGTAGCCATCTCATCACATTGGTGATTAGGCAATGACCTTGAAGTTGCTACTGTCCTTCAAGAAATAAAGTGTAAAATTTACAGATTTAGTAGTCTGAGTTATGAGAGTTGGTATGATATATTGAATAGAGACTGGGACTTGGATTCACAAGATATGGGTTCAAAATCTGATTTGACATATACTGTTTTTATTACCATGAATAAGTCACTTAACATCTCAATGTCCTAGGAAACTTTCTAAGACTAGCAATCACAGGTGATGAATTGTTCAGTCTCTGTTGGTGTTTTCCATTTTTGTGTTGGGGATTTCCCACACAAGAGAAATCACAGGATCAGGAGAGAGAGACAGACAGACAGAGACAGACAGAGAGAGAGACAGACGGAGACAGAGAGAGGGAGACAGAGAGACAGAGAGACATACATAGAGGCACAGAGAGACAGAGATAGATAAGATAGGTAGATAGATAGACAGATAGATAGATAGATAGATAGATAGATAGATAGATAGATAGATAGATAGATTCAATGATTCATTGCTAGATCTAGATATATACACAGATGTAGAATTGGGAGGTCCCTCAAAGTGTAGTTCAACTCTCATCATTCTCTGGTTGAGGAAACTGAGTCCTCATAGTCCTCATAAAGTTAAAATAACTTACCCAAGGTCATACTGGTAGTTAAGCAGTAGAGCTAGCGTTCAAAGTCAGGCCTTCTGACTTTAAAACCAGAATCCTTTCTACTATACAACACTGAAAAGTAAAAATATAAATTTACGTGTGAAGCCAAATAGGGTGTGTAAAACTTCATTTATGTTGCTAATTCATGAGTATATTTCTTGTGTATGCACAACCCATTTTACCCAGGAGCACTGTCTACCATTAATTGGTCTGAATGTCTAGGGCATCATGGTTAATATTAGCAGGCTCTATTCCTAACATTTCCTGAGTGAACATTGAGTCACTAAATGAGTCGGTCAGCCCAGGAACTTGCTGTGGAGGAGAATTGTGCAATAATTTGATATTTGCTGTTATAGATAATCCATAAATGGATGGATAAACCAGTTAAACTTCCTAAAACATCGATCTTAATAGAGTGCATTAGACCCCATGCACAAGCCGTTCATTAAAGTTTTCCCAATGAGGATACTATGAGACAGAAATAAGTATACCTGTACCCTCTACATTTGACTTATTTATCCTAGCCAATTTCACCCTGGGATCTCTTGGAGGACAAAGCCTTCAATTTTCTTCATATTTACTTGACAAAGTAAGTTCAAGACAAAATAAAATTATGAGTTATTGGTTGCGAAGCCTAGAGGCCTTCTGGGTGACACCCTACACATTCAGCAAAACAACAACTCAGAAAAAAGACATAAGTATAAGGAAAGGCTGTTTTATGGAGTGTACTGTATGTTTTCTCTAGCTCCAGCAATAAAGTAAGAATATTGCTTTAGTGCTCATTACTTATTTATCACTAGCTTGCTGAACTTCTGAACAATTTCTGTCAAAGAAGCAGCAGTACATGTGGACCTAGGTATTCATCAAGCAGAGATGTTTGTGCATTTCCCTTTAAAGCTATAAACAGAAATTCTAGCTGTCCAGACACGATCAAGGAAGTCCTGATTTATAAGAACTGGATGGACTATTCTTCCTTTTCAAAAGAGCAGATATGATAAATGCATGTAAATTAATAGTGGGAGATGATCAAAGAAATATTTATAGAATTGCACACAGATTAAATTTTTAAAAATGATAAAGTCAGGGAGGGAAAAGTTAAAAAAACAAAAAAAGAAAAAGAAACCAATATGTTTATAAGTCCAAGCCCTGTGGAATAATGAAGTTAAGATAGATAGGAGATAAATTTTACCAATTATATTATTCAAGTTGTTCCAACCTTGACTTACTACTCAGGCACATTTCACATGGAATCTCAAATGAGAACAAAACTCAGTGTACCCCTGAGAGCTAAAATATTGATTTCTAATTGAGCTGAAAAATTGAATTGTGATTTGTTCACAAAGATATTTGAGATTCCCCTTGGTAATCCACATTTGTCAGTATATGCCTGAGTATGATAGGACTCATTATTTATAGAAGGTGGAGAGCAAATGTTGACTGCCTGCACAAACTGACACAATTTCACACCACCTCACTTGTCTATTAAGAAGGTCCTTTTGCTAATGCCCTTTCACAACAAGTCCAATCTTACTATTACAGCATATAAGGCTTGCCGTCAATTGCTGCCACCTACAATTATTCCATTGTTACCCTTTCCTCCCCTAGGCCTTATTTTCTCAGCGAGGAATCCAAAATCTCAGCTCTATGCATGCATGCATTAATGAATGAATGAATGAATGAATGAATGAATGAATGAATGAATGAAACATTTATCAAGCACTTACTCTGTACAAAGAATTCTATAATTGATTAGGCTCCCATATGAAATTTCTCAACTTCTGAGCACATGTGATGATACTATTAAAGCTGACAGGGACTTTAGAAACCATCTTTAGCAGCAAATTGGTGTCTATATAGCTTTCTTTTAAAAATATATATTTTGATAATTATTTCAAAATTATTATATTTATTTTAATACTATATATTTAATTTTCTACATTTAAAAGATGATTCTAAGAAGGGGTCCATAAGTTTTCACCAGACAGCAAAGGGGTCCATGACTCCCAAAGTTAAAAACACCTGATTAAGTTCAATCCAAGCTGATACAATTTTGTATAGGAGAAAACAGACCTCAAAACTCAAATGCTTTGAAGAAGGCCACACATGTAACATGGATTAATTACAGGTTGTCTACTCTAAATCCAGTATGTTTTTTCCTTCTCTACTTCACTGACTCTACAAACTGTGCTAAAGGCACAGCAACATGAGAAGAATTCATTGTCATGGAAGAGAGTTTGAGTTGTCTATATGACAGTCCAGAATTCTACCCTTAAATAATCAAATCTTGTTCCCCTGCTCTTGAAAACTATATTCTCTCCCCTTAGTAAGGAATATGAAAGATAAATGTTCCCCAACCATCCCCAGGATGTTAATTACACAACAGCAGCTGATCCTTTTCTCTCCCTCAAGGGTCACTTGAACTGTGATAGGAGAGGTAGAGACTTCAAAAGAGAATCCCACCCCACCACCTGTGGTTCCCAATGTCATCTCCCCCATAGATGATACAATGGCCCTCAACCATCATGTGATATAAAAGCTCTCAAATGCTGCTTTAGTTTGCACATCTCTTATTGGCTGCTTCAATCTCAGTGGTTCTAATCATACACAACTCTGCTTTTACTATCTGTGCAACCCTTAGCAAGTTACTAACACTTCTTGATCCTAAGTATCTTCATCTATAAAGCACAAAAGTTGAGCTAAATGTCCTTTTTAGTTCTTATTGTTCAGTCCTTTCAGTCATGTCCAATTCTTCGTGACTCCATTTGGGGTTTTCTTGGCAAAGGTGCTAGATGGTTTTCCATTTACTTCTCCAGTTCATTTTATAGATAAGGAAACTGTGGCAAACAGCATTAAGTGTCTTGCCTAGTAAGTATCTGAGGTCAGATTTGAACTCAGGAAGATGAGTATTCCTGACTCGAGGTCCAGCACTCTACTCATTGCACACCTAGTTGGATTCTAATATTCCTTAAATCTCTAGATCTATGAATCTTTGAGCCTATTTCAACATAAGTAAAATTCAAGTGATGATAGATAGATAGATAGATAGATAGATAGATAGATAGATAGATAGACGGATGGATAGATAGACACATGTATATATACGCATATGAACATATGCATACACACACACATGCACACATGTGCACGCATACACATACACCCCACATCTGGAACGGAAGCTTTGTCAGGCAGCATCTTCCAGAGCCCTGAATAATTCAGCATCACATTCCAGCTGCTTTCTCCGGGAATACAGTCTTCACCTGTGCCATCCAAAATCCCTCTTTTCCTTCTAGACACAGTTCAAGCATCAGTTCTTACACGAAGCCTTTCTTCATCTCTTCACAACTGCTAGAGCCTTCCCTTCTTAACTATCTTATATTCGTATGCTTTGTAACTATTTGTACGTATCCTTTTTTACATTCTTTCTCTCTTCTGTGTGTGTGTGTGTGTGCGTGCACACTATTCTTATGCTGTAGGTTTTTTTATGTGAAAGGATTGTTTTTTTCATTGAATTTACATAGCAATTGCTTAACAATGTCTGGCCCATGGTAGGTACTTATAAATATTTGCTGATTAATTGATTGATTAACTGACTGACTGATAGCACTGGACTCTGAGACCAACTATCAAAGTCCCCCAAGGTTGCCTGTTTTAAGTTCCTAACACATCTTCCTGACTGTGCCTGAGCTTGGAGCTTGGAGCTTGGCAGTACAACTGAGTGACTAGACAACAAAAACAGATCCTGTTTATACTTTCTCTCCATAGTACAAAATGACATGTCTGCAAACCTAGGCCCACCAACGTCCTTAGGTACTTCATAATTCCCCAAGGTAAATATACACACTTCAGTAATGATTCTGGGTTACACTTCATTACTCTGCTGAATGGTCCTTCCATTCTAGGCAAGTTAATCTATTTTCTTGTACCCTGTAATGATCATCTAGAGTCCTTGCCTCTGCGCCTGTCACAACCTCTGTTTTCCAGGTAAATATCGATTAAATTCCTGTCAACACAGAATTACCAGGGACAGGGTGTTTCTTTAAAAATAAATAAATAAAAATTGCTAATATCACTTTAAGCGGTCTATTTCTTTTTTAAAAAAATATATTTTATTCAGAACTCAAAAAAAAAACCCAAACTTTCCATGACATAGTAGAATAGGAGAAAGAAAAAAATGATTGCAAACAGAACTGCATATCTATTGTGTACAATTTAATATTCCTTTAAAATATATAATCAAATTATCATGTGACTTCCTTTTCCCCCCTTTTTTCTTTCCTCCTGCCTCATTTTACAGTTGGATACCATTAGACACAAACATATATGTGTGTATACATGTATGTATGTTTGCATTATATCATATATATGTGTATATATATGTGTGTGTGTATGTATATACATATATGTATATATATGTATATATATATATATATATGTATGTATCTATATATCTATATCTATCTATCTATCTATCTATCTATATACATATATATACATATGTATATATATATGTATATATATATATGTATATATATATATATGTATATATATATATATACATATATATATATATATATATATATATATATATATATCTCCCATTGTATGCATACTTCTCTCTATTTATTACTTCTTTCTCCGGATGCAGATAGTGTCTTCCTTCATAGGTTCCTTAATTTGGGTATTTATAATAATCAAAATGACTTAATTGCTCAGTTATTCTTAAAAAAGTACTGCTGTTATTGCATACATTTTTTTTGGGTTCTGTTCTTGCTTTTCATTATTTTGTGTGCTTAATCATTAAGCTCATTAATTTCTTATAGCAAAGTAGTATTCCATCACAATCATATACCACAATTTGTTTAGCCATTCCCCAATTGACAGGTATTCCCACAGTTTCCGGTTCTTTGTCACTACAAAGAGTGCTGTACATAGATTATTTTCCTGTTTTCCTGATCATCTTGAGAAACAGACCTAGAAGTGATATTGCTGGACCAAAGAGTATAGGCAGTTTAATAGCCCTCTGGTCATGATTCCAGATCACTCTCCAAAATGATTGGATTGGTTCACAGTTCCACTAATAATGAATTGATGTTCCAATTTTTCCACATCTCCTCCAACATTTGTCACTTTCTTCTTCCATCATTTTAGCCAGTGCAATAGGTGTAAAGTAATACCTCAAGTTTTCTTTTGTTTTGTTTTGTTTTGTTTTCATTTGCATTTCTCCGAGTCTGGAAGCTTTCAGACTCACATCAGCTATCTCCTTTGCTCAGATATTGACCCAGACCTCATGTCCCTGCACCTGTGACAAGGACAAAATCTCAATGGATTCTTATATTCAATATCTCTAATAACATTGAAATCTGGGCTGTCTTTGTTTATTTCCTAACACTGTCTTTTGACCCCTATTAATTAATTACTTCCTTGAACTGTTATGATCACAAAACCTTAATTTTGAAAGGGAGCTCAGAATTCACTTAGTGTAACCCAGAGGTAAACAGGAATTTGATTTCAAGAATTTTCTACACGTACGCATTTAGGCTCTGCTTATAAATCTAGAAATATAGACATGAAGGGCAGCTTTGAAAATAATATATTGAATTAATTGCATGCATTAAAAAGAAATAACTTGTACATGACAAATATTTGTTATTTCATATATAATCCTATTCCTCTCTGTATATATAAATGTTTATGCTTGTTCATTTGTTGAGTTCAGAATAATAAAAAGAAATTAGCATAAAAAATAAACTAACGTTAGATAAGCACTATCTTTTAATTTAGCGCATTTCATTTTGGGAAAATTATTTTTACTAGGAAGTTTTTTCATCATTTTTTTTCCATATTGCAGAATGAGAGAATTTTAGAGTTGGGAAGTCTCTTCAGTGATTATTCCAATGCAAATAAGAACAAAACAAAACAAACAAATAAACAAAAACTAATCACAACACTATACAGCTTATCCAGAAAGTGCTCATACAACTAGTACTTGAAGATGTCCAATAGCGAACCCATTACACCTTGAGGAAACCCATTGTATATTTGGATAACAGAAATAGGCTGGAAGTGTTTTGTTTCTTTGTTTATTTTCCTTACACCAAATCCACATTTCTTTTCTTTTTGCAATACCTTGCTCCTATTTCTGCACAATTAGGACAAGAATAAAAAATTTAATTCAGCTTTAAAACATAATACATTTTATTTAATTAGATATCTCTCAATTATATTAAAATTAATAAAGATTTTTAATTGCCAATTATTTACTTCTCTCTCTCTTCCCCCACTACTTGAGAACACAAACAATGCAATTTTGATTATATATTTAAAGTCATGAGAAATTTATTTCTGCATTAATCATATTGCAAAAGAAAACACACATGCACATAGAGATAAAAAAGAAATTGAAAATATATGCTTCTATCTATGTTCAGAAATTATCAGTTCTCTCTCTGGAGATGGATAGAATTTTTCATCATGTGTCCTTTGTCATTATCTTGAATTATCGTCTTGACCAGAGTATCTACGTTTTTCATAGCTGATGATACTTAAAATATTGCTGCTACAATATATGATGTTTTACTGATCATAGTCACAAGACTTCCAGAATTCTCTGAATTAATACTGCTCATCATTTCTTATAGCAAAATACTATTCCATCATAATAATATAACAACCTATTCATTTGTTGTTGTTTCAATTTAGTTGTGTCCAACTTTTCATGACTTCATTGCAGGTTTTCTTGACAAAGGTGTTGGAATGCTTTGCCATCTTCTCTAGCTCGTTTTCTGAGACAAACAAGATTATGTGACTTACTCAGGGTCATATAGCAAGTAAGTATCTGAGGCCAGATTCGAATGCAAGCCCTCCCGTGTTCTGTCTACTGCACCACCTGCCTGCCCACAACTTAATAAACCATTCCTAATTGATGAGAATCACTTCAATTTCAAATTCTTTGCTACCCATTATTGACCACATATATCAATAACAAAACCAACAGAAATCATATGATTACCTCAACAGTTGCAAAAAAGCCTTTGACAAAATAAAACACCCATTCCTATTAAAAACACTGGAGAGCATAGGAATAAATGGAGCTTACCTTAACATTATAATGATATTTCTATAAACTATCAGCAAACATTATCTGCAATGTGGATAAGCTAGAAGCCTTCCCAGTACAACCAGGGGTGAAACAAGGACTCCTATTATCATCACTATGACTCAGAATGGTACTGGAAATGCTAACTATATCAATAAGAGAAGAAAAAGAAATTAACATAATTAGAATGGTCAACAACAAAACAAAACTATTACTGTATGCAGATGATATGATGATCCTAGAGAATTAGCTAAAAACTATTATACTTCTAGTGAAATACTGGGCCAGACACCTACCATGACTGTATAGTATTATTGCTTATCAGCATTGTAGTACAAGAGAATCAGAGAATGAGGATGCCCAGTTAAGCCGGGGAGACAATGATCTATGTAAAATACCTTTAATGCAATTGAGGACTAAAATGTATAAATGACTGTATGTGTAAAAGACATCAATGTTGGTTGGGGTGAGTGGAAAAGGTTTCATTTTTGTTTTTGTTCAGTGTCATTTTCAGTCATTTCTAACCTCATGATCCCATTTCATGTTTTCTTGGAAAAGACACTGGAGTGGTTTGCCATTTCCTTCTCCAGCTTATTTTACAGATGAGGAACTGAAGCAAACGGGGTTAAGTGACTTGTCTTGGGTCAAACAACTAGTAAGTGTCTAAGGCCAGATTTGAACTCAGAGAGATGAATTTTCCTGACTTTAGGCCTGGTACACTACCCACTGTACCACCTAACTTCCCCAGAAGGTTTTACTAAGCTTGGTCCCAAAGTAAACAAGCAATCATTCCAGACTAAGAGATTCTGTGAAGGCAGAGAGGATGACATAGGAATAGACAAATAGTTCTTTCCAGAGAGTAATAGACATGTATATAGGCCTAAATAAGTTAGTAATTAGGGCCTTAGAAGTCATAGAGTCTACAAATAATAGCACTAGGGAACAAGGTCTTTTCAAAGGAGTCCCATCTTCTCATTATGTGGCCAAAAGTATTTAATCTTCAGCTTTAGTATTTGACCTTCCAGTGGATAGTCTGAATTAATTTGTTTAAATATTGACTCATACAATCTCCTGTCTGGTCAAGGGGTTCTCAAAAGTCTTCTTCAGCACCATAATTCAAAAAACATCTATTTTGTAGTGCTCAACTTTCCTTATAGTCCAACTCTCACAGCAATAAATTGATGCTGGGAAAACCATAGCTTTGACTATACAGATCTTTGTTGACAAGGTGATGTCTCTGCTTTTTAGTATGTTCTCCAGATTTGCCATAGTTTTCCTTCCGTGAATCAGTCATCTATTAATTTCATGGCTGTAGTTGCCATGTGCAGTGATCTTTGAGCCCAAGAATATAAAATTTGACACTGCTTCTATTTCCTCCCTTCTATGTGTCTGCAGGTATTGTTAACATATAGATCTGTAGGGCCCTGTAAGGGAAAATCTGGCTGGTGGAGGCAGGGGCAAAAATACACAGATTAATTGATAAGATTATCTAAAACTTAGTGATGCTACACAAAAGCTCTAGTTGAATCACCCTCATGATTTTTTCGGAAGGGTGCTTATCTGTAATTTCTTTGTTGAGGAAAATTGCTATTGTGTAAACTCCTCCTCCTGAAAGAAATCATCAGTTCCTCTGTAATTACTAATCTTAGGCAGTTTCCTGGAAATAATTCTGTTGTTCAATCATTTAAGTTGTGTCCCACTCTTTGTGACCCCATTTGGGGATTTCTTGGCAAAGATACTGGAGTGGTTTGCCATTTTCTTCTCAAGATCATTTTACAGATGAAGAAACTGAGTTAAACAAGGTGAGGTGACTTGCTTAGGGTCACATAGCTACTAAGTTTCTGAGGCCACATTTGAATTCAGGAAGATGAGTCTTTCTGACTCCACGTTAATGCTATTTACTGCATCACCTAGTTGCCTTATGACTAACTCTGAGGGGTCAGATAATCAGTATCAGGTTTTCTATCTCCTAAAGATTGGCTTTCTCATTGCTATACCATGGTGCTTCTCAGAATAAGTCTATTTTATGGATGAGGAAACAGGCTTACAGAGCTTCAGTGATCTGCCTATAGCCATGAAGTTTCTTAGTGGCAGCATTGAAATTTGAACCTACTCCATATGGCTCAAAACCCCTTGTCCTTTCCACTACACTGAATTGCCTCTCAATGTTGTGGATCCATGGCCTCAGGATTGTATGATAACAAGAGGAAGGTACACAGTTATCTTCACCTATTTTTATTCTACGTACTATGTAAAATAATAATCTCAATTTGTTCCTTCTGGTGGTGTTTTAAGATTTGCCGTAAATGGAAAGCATGAATGCATAAGTAAATTCTCTCTAGCAAAGTTAACAATTCCCTGATTATATTCTAACTGTTTTTTAACTTGAGTGGAGGGGGTGGGGGAAATAGAATTTTGTATTCAAATTAATGCTTTCTGAGGTGTAGGGGGGGCAGTATAAATATTATACCTCCAATCAGTTACTTATTTTCCATATTTATTCCTCCAAGACTATTGGAAATATCAAAAAAATGAGAATATTCTTTTGCTCTCTGAGATCTAATGCTGGATTTTCAAGAGAGCTACCTATTCAAAAGCATTTTATTTCTACAAGAACTACATTTTATTTTTAAAATAGATATTAGAATTTTAAAACTTGTATTTCAAATAAAACCACTTTCCTCCCGTGCTACAAGGATACATCCAGTAATTTTTGTGGGACTTTACAAACTGTTCCAAGCTTATGGGGAAGCTATTAGTCAATGATAAGTAATGTTTCCTACCTTGGTCAGAGAATCCATTCACTTTAATTGCTCTGTGACCTATACAGATGTTTTAGAAGCCATAGGAAAAACAAAGCCAAAGAAAAACCACAAATAAATTAAAGTAAGGGTCACAAAGAATTGGACAAGTTGGAAATGACTGAATGACAACAAGAAGTCAGAATAGCAATAAATAAACACAGTTAATCACTATAGCTGATCAGTGTGAGACTTGTAACTTGTGTGTCTATAAGAAACTGGGTAACAATTTTTACCCATGGTTAGGTGAAATGGAAATTGGAAATTCCCCTTTAAATTAATAAGATCACTCAAATAAATAGGTTCAGTTCAAATCTCGGTCATGACCGTTCCATATCTCCTGAGTGTTCTTGGCCTAGCATTCCAGGAACTAGCCATTCCTAGGTCACGTTGACATGGAGGGTTGGCTCCTCTCCTTGTGAGACGTGATGTTATTAAAAAACAAAATACCAAGCCTCAGGCGGATGGGAGCGTGGCTAAGGTCAGATGTGTATTGGACAAACCATGAATAGCGTATGCATCAAAAAGGGCTTCTTGGCCCCAAGCCTTCTTTGTTTAGAACAATATAAAAACACTGCGTCCTGTAAGCCCGCTGAGCCTCACCCGCGGGAAGGACGCTTCGCCCGGGAAAATCTTTACACAATTCAAGTTTGTACTGGCTGCAACGGGGCTCCCAGCCGTTGATTGACTTTGGAGGTTCCCTTGAATTGGTGATGTATTCTCTTCCATTACCGACTCTCTTGATCGGTGCTATATTATTGATTGTTCTTATTATTTATGCTTTCTATGCAAATTCAAACTATCTGTGCTTTGCTTCTTCTAAATAAATTATCTATTTCCTATTATTTTCTGGTGCATTGGAGAGTGTCATTTATAGGAGCGAATCCGAACCTCACTAAATCCTATTAATACAAAATTGGCGTCACGAACAGGATTCGCTGTATAAATGCCTTTCTTTAAGAGAAATGTTGAGCCCCGGGCTCCGGTAGAGGTCCCCGGTTGGGAGGACCCTCCGTTTTCCTCGCTCGCAAAAACCTGGTCACAGTGTACAGGACCTAGTGAGGATTGGGGGTGTTGGGGGTTCTCGTTTGGGGTGCGACGGATGGGCCGGTTGCCAGCAGGGATAATGGGGGGATACGACCAGTACATCATTTCCCTCCCTTTTGGGTTGTTTGCAGCCAGACAGCCAAAGGCTGCAGCAGGACTCTGAAAAGTTGCCTTCATTCTCCCCCTCTCCCTCCCCAGGTAACAGCAGCTTCAAAGCAGTGCGTGGATGGGAGAGGGAAAGAGAGAAGAATACTTTATTACTTAGGTTATATGGTTGGTAGAGGGCAAGTTGGGAAGGATTGTTGAAGTGTTAGGTCAGAATTAGAAAGGAATGAGATATGTACAGGTTTTAAGGGGATTTTAAATCATTAGAAAGAAAGGCAAGGAAGTTTAAGCATGTAGGAGAGAGGAGTGTGTGTAGAAAATTTGAAGGGTGAGTAAAAGGAAAGTGCATGCTGTAATCGCCGCAGCAAATATGAATTGGGACCCTGATACTTGGGAAGGTGATATTTGGGATGAAGATGATGATAGGTGGGGGGAAGTAATAGAGAGGAAGATGTTCCGGATGTTGTAGACGGGGAAGCTCGGCCGATAGATAGGAGAAAAGCCGAAAAGGAGGGACTAACCCACCCCGGGTGACTGAAATCACGGAAGATTACTCCCAAAGAGAAATTACTGATTTGCTTAGTAGGTTTTCACAGCGATCAGGAGAGCCTGCAATCTCCTGGCTTGTAAGATTAAGTGATGGGGGAGCTGGAGGAGTGTGGCTAGACCCCAAGGATTGTCTAAAATTTTTGAGTTTGACCTCTATATTTTAATACAGGCAGAGAATAAAGAGGTGGTAGAGAAAAGATTAACTCAACTAATAGAACATATGAAGGAGAAGGGATGGGAGATTAATCCTGATAAAATTCAAGGTCCAGCTCAAAGTGTGAAGTTTTTAGGAATAATTTGGAATAAGGGTCATAGAGAAATCCTCCCCAAGGCCAAGCAAAAAATATTAGATTTTTCACCTCCTAGGGACAAAAGAGAAGCTCAAAAGTTCGTTGGGTTGTTTGGTTTCTGGAGGAATCACATTCCTCATTTAGGTCAGATTTTGAAGCCATTGTATAAAGTTACCCGGAAAAAGTATGCATTTGAATGGGGGGAAACAGAATCGAAAGCCTTTGAGGAAGCCAAAATAGCTATTCAAACTGCCCTGGATCTTTGGCCTGTACAGCCAGGGCCGATGGAATTGCAAGTTACAGTTTTGCATGGATATGCTGATTGGAGTTTATGGCAAAAACAACAGGGCAGGAATGTTCCTTTAGGATTTTGGTCGCGGAAACTGCCACCTGCTGGCCAAAATTATACTCCTTTTGAACAACAATTATTGGCTGCATATTGGGCCCTGGTAGAGACAGAACATTTAACTTTAAACCATGAAGTTGTATTGAGGCCAGCCATACCCATTATGAGTTGGATTATGGGGACCCCCGCCTCACATAAAATAGGACATGCCCAAGAATCATCAATTATTAAATGGAAATGGTATTTGCAAAATAGAGTCAAGACAGGCAGATCGGGTATTTCCACCTTGCATGAAAAGGTATTAGAATTACCAAAACATTCAAATGATATTGATATACCACCAAAGTCTTATGATCAATCACCTGTTTCTTGGAATAATGGATATGATTCTCTAACCCCCGAGCAGAAGAAGCATGCTTGGTTTACTGATGGCTCGGCTAAATATATAGGATCTAAGCGATGTTGGAAAGCTGTAGCCTATAACCCTTCATGCAATACTATTTTGGAAAGCTCTGGTGAAGGCCAGAGTAGCCAATGGGCCGAATTAGTGGCTGTCTATCAAGTAATTCAAAAGGAACAAGGTGGCCAATGTTATATATATATACTGATTCCTGGGCCGTAGCCAATGGCCTAGCAGTTTGGATGCCAATTTGGAAGAAACACGAATGGAAAATTAGAGACAAAGATGTGTGGGGAAAAGAATTATGGGAACAAATATGGGAATGGTGTCAATGTACTAATGTATCTGTATTTCATGTAGATGCCCATGTGAATCAAGATTCTGTGGAACGTGAGTATAATGCCCGTGCTGATGAATTATCCAAACTTCAAGGAAAAGCTTTAAAGGTCACCCCCAGAGAGGAAAATGAAACACAATTAGGAAAATGGGTCCATATCACCGCAGGACATCTTGGCGCTCTTGCATCTTACAGGTGGGCATTAGACAGAGGGATTAACATACCTCTGGATCTATTTAAGCAAATAGTACAAAACTGCATACAATGTCAATTATTTGCTCATCGGCCTGTGCCGAAGAAAATCACTGGAGAATTGGCTAGAGGGTCTTTACCTGCTCAAATTTGGCAAATAGACTATATTGGACCATTACCTGTTAGTCAGGGGTGTCAATATGCCTGCACTTGTGTGGACACCTACTCTGGGGTATTAGTTGCCTGCCCCTATAAACGGGCTACCCAGAAAAACACTTGTAAAACCCTAGATATTATTTCTCTTTATTATGGGACCCCCCTACAAATACAGAGTGATAATGGTACTAAAGTTTGGATAAAGAAGCATCAATCTGATAGACCAAGGCCAGCTGAGCTCATAGCACAAGGAAACACTAATACTGCCATAGTAGTATACCCTGGTGATGATAAATGGTATCATGTCCCACTAACCCAAATGTTTTTACGATATTAAGTGTTTTACAGTGTTTGCCTGCTATACGCTAACTATGGCATGAACTCCAGGTATTCCAGTGGGGAATCCTCAGCAAGGACCGCGTACTGATTCCATCTACGCTGGTGAAAACAACACCCACATCATGAATTGGTCATACCCATTCAACGTAGAAGTTTGGGACGCCCCTTTATTTCCCCTAATGAGAATCAATTTAACTAGTTTTAATCTAACTGTACTGCAGCAAACGGTACCAATATATCCTGTACCCTTACAAGTTGGCCACCTAGTCCATATTTTCCTAAAAGGTTAAGATCTGTAACATATAATTGGACACAAGTAAACTCCACCTACACTGTCTCACTATCACAAGCGGACGACAGAAAATATTTTTATTGTCGTAACACCTCCAATGGGCTGTATGAAGAATATCTAAACCAATTAGTATGGGTTGTACCTGTGACTCCAAAACCCCCCGGAATAATTCGTGTCCCCCGCTCATGTACTAACACCTCTATCTTGCAACACAAAATAGTGTTTCATTATAATGTAACTTTTCCCTCTTTAGAAAGTTGTGTCAGGAAAAAAAGAGCTTGGTATGATACATTACTTGGTGGTGCAGGAACTGGTTTGGGTATAGTTAATTCTATAGACCTTGAGACCTTGGCTAGCAGACTGCGCAGTGCTGGACAAGATGTTTCTCAAGCTTTGACTGTGAATGCCCAATGGTTACCCACAACGATCCTGCCACACCAAAATACATTACAATATCAAGGCCAATTTTTACAAGTCTTTAATAATAGCATCCTCGTTAATTTACACCTTATGAAAAACAGTGTTTTATTTAATTGGACTAAATGTTCCTTGCAAAACTTATATACCCTCATACAGAAGGAAAATGCCCAAAGATTACTACAGGAAGGTAACTCTCACATATGGAACGATATACTTGACTTGTCAGATGTATGGAAAAAGCAAAAACCTGAGAATGCTAGATGCACTCCACTTTGGTGCGCTGGAACTATTATACTCTACCAAGTTAAAACTTGGACTGTTATGTGTCAATTTCATGTAATACCTTTTGTCTTACATAAATACTTTGCTTTACCTATATCTATGGAAACTATATAGATTGGTATAATGTAACTCATACTCTGTCTGATTGTGTTGTAACTAATGGAGGGATTGTTTGTGGGATGATGACTCGGCAGATGGAACCCTGCCTTCTCTCACATTCATCCAATTTGTGTGATCTAACTTTATACCCAGTGAGTAACTTTTCTATGATATATGAAGTATCTACTCAATATGTTTGTATAGCCTCTAATAATCACTCTGACCTTCTATCTGTAGATATTACTACTGTTCCATTTTCTGGTTGCTTATCCAATGTATCTTTCCTACGCTGGCAAGGAAATGATTTTTACTTTCCACCAGACACTAACCTAGTTAAAAATTTTGCTTGGGTACCCCAATCTTTGCCTCTACCTCATGTGTCTCTATCTCTATATCCCCTTATGAACATCTTGAATCAGTCGACTGAAATCAAAAAGTTATTAGAGTCCAACCAACGCGCGTTAAATGAACATCGAATACAGACTCTTATAGCCGCAGGAAGACTAGTCGAAGCTTCTCATTTAGTGATCTCAGATACTAATCATCATTGGTATGATTTTCTTTTTAAATCTCCTACTGCTACTATGTATTTTAATTCCTTAGCTACCCCCATACTACTACTTGCTTTGTTCTTTTTATGTCTTTGTATATGCAATTGTTATATGTATACCAAAATACGCACTATATACACTCATGTCACACCTTTGCCCCTCACCTATTATTCTCATGATCTTAAGGCCAAGTGAAATGGAAATTGGAAATTCCCCTTTAAATTAATAAGATCACTCAAATAAATAGGTTCAGTTCAAATCTCGGTCATGACCGTTCCATATCTCCTGAGTGTTCTTGGCCTAGCATTCCAGGAACTAGCCATTCCTAGGTCACGTTGACATGGAGGGTTGGCTCCTCTCCTTGTGAGACGTGATGTTATTAAAAAACAAAATACCAAGCCTCAGGCGGATGGGAGCGTGGCTAAGGTCAGATGTGTATTGGACAAACCATGAATAGCGTATGCATCAAAAAGGGCTTCTTGGCCCCAAGCCTTCTTTGTTTAGAACAATATAAAAACACTGCGTCCTGTAAGCCCACTGAGCCTCACCCGCGGGAAGGACGCTTCGCCCGGGAAAATCTTTACACAATTCAAGTTTGTACAGGCTGCAACGGGGCTCCCAGCCGTTGATTGATTTTGGAGGTTCCCTTGAATTGGTGATGTATTCTCTTCCATTACCGACTCTCTTGATCGGTGCTATATTATTGATTGTTCTTATTATTTATGCTTTCTATGCAAATTCAAACTATCTGTGCTTTGCTTCTTCTAAATAAATTATTTATTTCCTATTATTTTCTGGTGCATTGGAGAGTGTCATTTATAGGAGCGAATCCGAACCTCACTAAATCATATTAATACATTAGGACAGATTAATAGTTTCAGGGCATGTGTTTGGCCATGTATATCACTGGCAGTTTCTGCCCACTAACAAGGGGGTTGGAAGAGGAAGAAAGTTGAAACAAGGAACAAGGGAAAGGGCTCTGGTTCTAGTCAGAGCCCCTGAATTAAAATTCTAGCCTCAAACTACCAACTATGTGGTCTTGGGCAAGTAACTCAACCGATCACCTTAGGTTTTAGTTTTCTGTGTGTGGAAGGAATGGACTCCAATCACTCAGAGATGCCTTCTAGATATCCTGTCCTATTACTTAAATCAATTAGTTTACAGAGCAGATTCTTAATCTGGATTCATGGATTTGAGAAATTCTATAACCATAGATGGGAAAGAAAATAAATGTATCTTTTTTGGGAGTGGGGCTATTTTCATTTTTAATTGATTGAATAAAACAAGCATTTCCATAAACATAATAACATAAAAAAGATAATTGTGGGGCAGAGCCAAGATTGTAGAGGAAAGTCAGGAAGTTTCCTAAGCTCTCCCCTGTTTCCCTCTGATACAAAGTTAAATCAAGCCTCTAAACAGATTTTGGAGAGACAGAACCCTACCTTACACACACACACACACACAACACAAAAAACAGAGTGAAACAATTTTCCAGCTCAAGATAACTTAGAAAGACTTCAGAAAGTGTCTATCTTACTTGGATAAAAAGGGAGCGCAGCCCAGTGCAAACAGTGTCCAGGCAAGCCAGTGGGAGACTCTTAGATGAAGCACAGACCAGCGACTGAGGCCCCTCAGTCCTGGCTCAGCAGGGCAGCTATGAGGTCTCTAGCCATGATGCAGAAGGCAAATTGTGAAACCTGGAACCCCAACACAAGATGTGACTAGGTCACCCTCCAGTGTAGTGGACTAGCTACTAGCACCTCAGGCTCCAGAGCAGAATGCTAGTGACCAGGCCCCAGCCCCCAGCACAAAATGTTTGGGACAGTATCTGCAGTGTTCCAAGAGCAGAGCTCAACTTTAAAAGTAACAAAAAAATTTAGAGAATATATATATATACATACATATATATATATATATATATATATATATATATATATATATATATATATATGTATATATATATATATATGTATATGTATATATACACACACATACATATATACATATATACATATGTATATGTGCACACGCATGTGTGTGTGTGTGTGTGTGTGTGTGTGTGTATTCCCCCCCAAAAAAAAACTGCTTTGGCTACGTCACATAAATTTTGGTATGTTCTCTTATTATGTTCATTCTTTTTGATGAAAATATTGATTGAGTCTATGATTTTTTGTTTAACCCACTCTTTCTTTAGGATTAGATTATTTAGTTTCCAATTCATTTTTAGCCTATCCTTCCATGGCCTTTTATTACATGTAATTTTTATTGCATCATGATCTGAAAAGGTACAGTTAATATTTCTGCCTTTCTGCATTTGGTTGTGAAGATTTTATGCCCTAATACATGATCATTTTTGTATCGATGTCATGTACTGCTGAGAAAAAAGATATATTCCTTTCTTTCCCCCTTTAGTACTCTTCAGAGGTCTATCATATCTAACATTTCTAAAATTCCATTCACCTCCTTAACTTCTTTCTTCTTCATTTTGTGGTTAGATTTATCTAATTCTGAGAAGGGGAGGTTGAGGTCCCCCACTAGTATATTTTTGCTGTCTATTTTTTCCTTTAAATTACTTAATTTCTCATTTAAGAATTTGGATGCTATACCATTGGTGCATATATGTTTAGTATTTATATTATTTCATTGTCTACGGTACCATTTAGCAAGATGTAGTTTCCTTCCTTATCTCCTATAATTAGATCTGTTTTTGTTTTTGCTTTCTGTGAGGTCAGGGTTCCTACACCCCCCCCCCCCCATTTTTTACTTCAACTGAAACATAATAAATTCTACTACAGTCTTTTTGCCTTTACTCTGTGTTTCTCTCTGCATTGACTGTGTTTCTTTTAAACAACATATTGTAGGATAATTGTTTTTAATCCACTCAGCTACCCACTTCCATTTATGAGAGTTCATCCCATTCACATTCAGTTATGGTTACTAACTATGTATTTCCCTCCATCCTCTTCCCCCCCCCCATTTATTCTTTTCTCTCTTCTTTCACCCTGTACCTCCTCACCAGTGTTTTGCTACTGACTACCACCTCACTCAATCTATGCTCCCTTCTATTAGCCCCCACACTTTTCTTTCTCCTTTCCCCTCCTACTTCCCTTCAGGTTAAGATAAATTTTTAAAACCAACTGAGTGTGTATGTTATTCCCTCTTTGAGCCAAATCTGATAAAAGTAAGGTTTAAACAATGCTTACCCATTCCCTTCTTTCACTCTACTGTAACAGGTCTTTTGTGCCTCTTCATGTGATGTAGTTTACCCTATTTTTCCTCCCCCTTTCCTCTTCTCCTAGTGCAATCCTTTTTATTACCCATTACATCATCACATCAAAGTCAACTTATACTCACAGCCTATACTCCTTCTAACTGCCCTAATAGAGACACAGTTCTCAAGAGTTACAAGAATCACCTTCCTGTATATGGATATAAAGTTATTCTTATTAAATAATATGTTTGTTTGTTTGTTTTTCTTTCCTTTAAAATCCTTTTTGAGATCTCCCAAGAGGATATTTTGGGGTTGAGAACAATTCATATCCCCTGTTGAGGCTTCACATGTAAGTATTTTGACATTGTTGTCCTCTTCTATTAGTGTTTTGATCTTCTTCCCTGTCACCTTAGTAGCTTTCTATGGTGAGAGCTCTTTGTGTTTTTTACTCATTTTTGGCCTATTTTGTGACTTTTAAAGAAAATATGAAATACTTCATTAGAAAAATAACTGACCTGTTTACCTTTTTTTGCTTCTCTTGAATCTTGCATTGAAAGACCCAAATTTTCTGGTCAGTTCTGGTCTTTTCATCAGGAATGTTTGAAAGTCCCTTCTTTCATAGAATATCCATTTTTCCCTCTGAAAATTATGCTAAATTTTGCTGGGTAGTTGATTCTTAGTTGTAATCCAAGCTCCTTTGCCTTCCAGAATACCATATTCCAAGCCCTATGATCTTTTAATGTAGAAGCTGTTAACTCCTGTGTAATCCTGAGTGTGGCTGCTCGATATTTGAATTATTTCTTTCTGGTTGCTTGCATTATTTTCCCCTAGACCTGATAATTCAGGAATGTGGCTTTAGTATTCCTGGGAGTTTTCATTTTGGGATCTTTTTCAGGAGGTGATCAGTGGATTCTTTCATTGACTTGTAATATTCTGCTATTATATCAAAGGAGAATTCCACTCTGTATGGGGAACAGACTTTTTTTCCACTAAAAACTCTGACCTTAGAATCATGGCCCTCCTCCTTTACTTTTCCTTAACATTCCTCAATTCCTGGGTCCTACAAGACTACATGCTACTTCACATATAAAATTAATTTACTACAGTGAGAAAAAAAAAAAAAAACCTTGAGGGTTAAAATGTTTAGAGAGTGCCCACTGGTCCTCTGATTTCACTGGTATAAGAAACTGATATAAAACTCCTTCTATCAACATAGGTCAGTTCCTTCTCTACAGTGTTACCTAGAATACTGAGAAGCTAATTGCCTTTCTCAGTGTCACACAACATGCATCAGAGGAGAGACGAGCCCAGATATTCCTGGAGCAGAATCTACCTCTCTAACCTCTACATCATGTGGATATGGAAATCAAAAGAATGTTCTCCTTCTATAAGTTAGTTTGATAATATATAATAGTCATGTTTCCCCCATTGTCTGTTACTTTATGACTTCATATTTCATTTCACCACCAAAGTAGTTAATTCATATGGTCCATAGCTTCTGGCCCTTCATCGCTATAGTCCCTATTACCATCCTTGCTCTCTCTGTAACCAGCTTTAGCTTTACTTGGCGAGTCTATCTTACCCTAGATTGGTCTTAGAAAATATAGTCAAGTCTTTCTTCATTGTGGCCTATCTACCAGGACAAATTCTTCTGAGTAACTGTTTCATGATATCAAACACATCTTTTCTTTTTGAGTCACTTCCAGTGAATTAACACTATATTAAAAACAAACAAATAAAAGCTATGGAAAGATGCATGGTGGGGCAGGCAGGCTGCAAGAGAACTGGTTGCAATGTACAGTTAAAGTCATTAAGGATTGTGCATGACTGCTGTAGAAATTAGATTGGTCATAGGATCATTTATCTAGAATTAGAAGCTATCTGAGAGATTATCTAATCTAAACTACTCTCTATTCTCTTTTTCTCTCATTCTTGCTGTGACTGTTTCTGTCTCTGTCTCTGTCTCTCTGTCTTTGTCTAGCTCTATATCTTTTTGTCTCTCTTTGTCACTGTCTCTATCTATCTATCTATCTATCTATCTATCTATCTATCTATCTATCTATTTATCTATCTCTCCCTCCTAAATGAGAGATTAACTGACATTCCTAAAGTCACACATGTGGTAAACAAAAAAATGAGTCACAACAATTGAACAATCTAAGGAGAATAATATTAACCTCAAGATACCCTCTAGTCTAAATATATATGATATGTATGGAAAATTTATTATTTAAAATAAACAAACAGGTAGGTAGCCATTGGTATTTAATTCTGTTAATAAACATATATTAAGTGCCTGCCCTCTTCAAAGAACTATGATCAGTGTTAGGAGACATAAAAAGATAGTTATTGTTGTTTTAATCAGACATATCCCCAAACCTAATGAAGTTTATACTCAAATATTACTACTCATTATAGCTGGTATTTATATATTGTTTCACTAAGTACTTTACAAATGTTAATTTATTTTAACCTCACAACAATGTTGGAGGTAGATGTTGTTACTATCCCCATTTTGTGGACAGGAAACCTGATGCTGAGAGAAGGTAAGTGACTTGGCCAACGTCACACAGCAATTGAGGCCAGATGAGAGGTATAATCTTTCTGTCTCCAAGTAGTACACACTATTTACTGTTTCTCCTAGCTGCCACTACCAGAGGACAAAAATACAGATAAATATAATGTAACACATGGTGGCTTAATGGATAGCAGATGTTTTCATTTAAAATTTTAATGTTTATTTCCCCAAGCCAGCATAGGCTGTATTCTGCTTGAATAAATCTCACAGTTTAGTTTTCTTCTATATCTGCTTTTCAATTTTGACCACATTTCTGATGACAGAGAATCCTGCAAAAAATATTCTAGTTCAACAAAGAGGTATGAAGGCAAAATTATCTTTATTTATTTCATAATATTTCAGAATTACCAGTTTATTTTTATTATTTTTAGTTTGTTTGAGGCAATTGGGGTTAAGTAACTTGCCCAGGGTCACACAGCTAGTAAGTGTCAAGTGTTTAGTCTGAGGCCGGATTTGAACTCAGGTACTCCTGACTTCAGGGTCAGTGCTCTATCCACTGCACCACCTAGCTACCCCTACCAGTTTGCTTTCAAACAAAATGTAGATATACATCATAATAGTGGCTAATCTTGTATTTGTCTTACGGCAAGTTGTTTATGCAATGTACTCAAAGGGAAAGGCATAGGGCTCCCTAGAATGAGTCATATTGTAGTGAATTCTCCTTTTTTATACATTTATTTATGTCATATTTAGAGTATTCAACCTTACAACTCTTGTGTTATTTCAATTTATTAAAAAATTTCTATGCCTTCCATGCTTATGGTCTTATATAGATTTGATCACATATTAGGCATTTACTACATGGGTGACTCTTGGCAAGTCATTTAACTTCTATGGCTTCATATTTAAAATGAATGGAAGCTGACTTGTTGACTCCTGTGTTCTCTCCAGCTCTAAATCTAGGATTCTGTTATCCTATGATGATAGAGAAGAAAGAGTGCTATTTTTGGTCTGAATAAGGGAAGGCTGATAACAGCACAGAGAATCAGGAAAGATCAGAAAAGAAGGAAGTACAATCCAAAGTGAGATTAAAGGATGTGTTGAAATTGAATTGGGAAAAATAAATGTAGATAGCCCAAGCACAGGAAACAGGTTAAAAAGAAGAAATATTGGCTTGGCTATTGATTAGATATGGGGGAAGGGGAAAATGTGGAACAACAATTTGAAAATGACTCTAAAGTTGCAAACCTGCATGATTCATAGATCATGGTATCATAGACTGAGAACTAAAAGGGACCTTATATGTCATCCAGTCTGATTCCCTCATTTTGTAGATACAGAAGCAGAGGCCTGTAGAGGTTAAGTGACTTGCCCACGGTCACATAATTAGGAAGCACAGAGCCAGGTTTTGAATCTCCTTCCTTTGCACCTACATCTAATATACTTTCCACTGTGACAGGAAGAGGTTGGAATAGGGGGAAATTATATTGAAATCTGTTTTGTTGAATTTGAAATATCTATGGGACATCTAGTTATATGTATCTTATAAGCAGTTGGTGACTTGGGAGTTGAGTTCAGGGCTGGATATGGAGATTTGGGGGGTTATTTAGAGATAATGATAACTTATCCTCTAGGAGGTGGATGATTTCACTTGGAAAGAGAGGGTAGGGAGAAAAGGAGATCCCGAATAGAATCTCGGAGTACATTCAGTTAGAAGAAGATACTAGGCAGATGATTCAGGAAAGGGCATTGAAAGTATATCTAAACAGAGAGAAGAGAACCAAAAAAGAGCAGTGTCATGAAAAGCTAGATAATGTACTGAAGGAAAGTATGATCAATAGTGTCAAAAGTTGCAGAGATGTCAAGAAGGCTGTAGACTAAGGAAAATCAACTAAGTTTATTTTCCCATGGAGAAAAGTAAATCCAGTTGCTGAAAACAAGTATTACTGTATGTGTGTGTTTGTGTGTGTGTTTGTGTGCATGTGTAACATCCTTAAGGTTATGTTGACTAAGGTGAATCTATCTATATCTATATCTATATCTATATCTATATCTATATCTATATCTATATCTATATCTATATCTATATCTAGATCTAGATCTAGATCTAGATCTAGATCTATATCTATATCTATATCTAGATCTAGATCTAGATCTATATCTATATCTATATCTATATCTATATCTATATCTATCTATATCTATATCTATATCTATATCTATATCTATCTATATCTATATCTATCTCTATCTCTATCTCTATATCTATATCTATATCTATATCTATATCTATATCTATATCTATATCTATATCTATATCTATATCTATATCTATATCTATATCTATATCTATATCTATATCTATATCTATATCTATATCTATATCTATATCTATATCTATATCTACCTATATATAATATAGGTATGTCTACATATATTATATATATCTACATATATAAAGAGAGTATAATAATCATTATATTACATATGACACACATGTATATGCATACATGAATACATGTATACATATAAACATGTATAGTATAATGATTCACCTTAATCAGCATAACCTTAAGGATGTGAAATCTAAGATGTGGGGTACCACTTCTTTGCATTCATAAGGTCCACATATGGATAAATGGCTTTCTACTGTTCTCTCTATAGGATGGGGGAGAGAAAGAGTATTACTTTACCCTTCCCAATAAACAGAAGCCATCACTACAACTCTGACACTTCTATTCAGTGGCAGTGATCAGGTCTAAGAGTAAGTCAGAAATCACAGCTGATTCAAACAGCTGAGAGATGAGCACCCTATTAGATAAAGATGCTGTCTGACACCAGGGTCCTAACCTCAGGGAAATATAACACCAATCTGGTATAATAGAAAAAGCATTAAATTGAAAACTAGAGGACTTGGTTTGATTTCAGGTTCTTCCACTTAATATTTCATATTTAATATATCAATTTGACTTTCTAGATTTGTCTTCTCTGTAAGATGAAAGATTTGGACTGCATCTGAGGTGTCAAACACACTGTTTCAGGTCCAGTACCACTAATCAGATTAAAATGCAATTGAGAAATATTTAACAAAATCAATAAAAATACAATAGAACGTAAATAATGTTACCATGTTTTTTTTTCTCAGTCAATATATGGCCCAATAGGATTCTTTTGTACTGTTAGTGGCCCCATTTCTATTTGAGTTTGACACCAGCTTGTCAGATAATCTCAAATATCTCAACCAGCTCAGAATATTATAACATCATAAATTTGGAGTTGTAAGTGATTGCAGGGGTCACTTAATCTAATCCTTTCATTTCGCAGATAAGAAAACTGAAGCACAGAGACATTAAGTGATTTACCTAGGGTCACAGAGTACCTGAGACAAAATTTGAACTTGGGTCTTTCTGACTCCAAGACCTGTGTCCAACCAAATGTACTGTGCTTCTATCATATAAGTAATTTCTCAGACGACAATAGATTATTCTAAACTTTAATTTTAGAACTAGAAGAGACATTGGAAATTACTTAGTCTATATCTCCTCATCACCAGCCTCTACTTCTGGTCCCTACCCAAACTCTCCCTTATATATTAAGTAAGCATGATAGCAAGGGAATACTTGCGTTATCCAAGGTCATGTGAGTAGTTAATGGAACATTCAGGACTAGGTGCGAATACTTCTTCTGCCCAGTCCTTAGGTGTTTCCAGGGTAGCACATTCCTGTTTTAAGAGAAGAGAAAGATGACTCTAAGGTTAACTGAATTGAATTCCCTGTAATATAATAACAAATAATGAGTTATCTGATTAATTTATCTTAAGCTACTTTTTAAACTCCAGCCAAGGAACACAAAGCTAGGGCTGTTCTATTGTGTTTACATGCAAAAATATTTTTCAATACTGATTCATTTGCAATACATTATGCAAACTGCTTTTTATGAAACCACATTGAAGCCTGAGACCAATTCTCATTTGTTTTCTGAGGGGATTTGTAAAAAAAAAAATAATTGCTTTTCAGGATTTAACATTATAAATGAAGCACCCATAATAACTGCTCTCCATTTGTTGACAGAAAATTCATTTGGTTATGTCACCATGAGGAATTTTTTTAAAAAGTCAAGAGGTTCTCAGCAACAATTCAGTGTTGTTGTCTTACTTTATTTTATTATTTTTTTTGGTCTTCAACTTTAATTGAAGAAGACTGTTTTAGTAATCTACATCTCAGGAAATTTAGGAAATTGCTTAGTATGTTATTCTTCAACTTTAATTGCCTCCCAAAGTGGAAACATTTAACTTTAGTGAAAGGACTTGGAGACTAGGCAGAAACCCTGAAACAAGGTGATATTGCTCAAATGCAGAAGTTTCTTGTTGCTATTGTCTATTCGTTAGTCATGTTATTCCCATTTAAACATTATGGTTTAACAAGCATTTATTAAATATCTACTGTATGCCAGGCTCTGTTCTAGGAGTTAATGATATATTTATTCCCATTTAAACACTATGGTTTAACAAGCATGTATTAAATATCTACTATCTGTTAGGCTCTGTGCTAGGAGTTAGTGATATAAAGACAGAAGAGAAAATAATAATCCCAACACTCCAAGAGCAATATTTTAATAGGGGAATGAAACATGGACAGAGAAGTAAATACAAGATTAGTGAATGAAGACAAAGATAGCAAGAAGTAGGAGGATCCAATAAGGCTTCTAGTAGGAAGTGGTGACTATACTGAGCCTTGAAAAGTCCTAAAGATAAAAAGAAGCAGAGGTGATAAGAGGATGAACTCCAGAGATCTGAAATGATACAGAGTCAGGAAATGGAATAATTAGTTCAGGCAATACCTAGTAGAAAAGTTTGGCTGGAATGTAGAATGTGTAAAAGAGGGAGACAAAGAGTAAAGAGAAAGGGGGAAAGGGGAATGGAAGAAAAGGAAAGGGAAGGGAAGGAAAAGAAGAGAAGGGAAGGGAAGGGGGGAGTATTAATTAAGTGCCTACCATATGCTAGTAACTTTACAAATATCTCATTTGATCCTCACAAAAACCCTTGTGAAGTAGGTGCTATTATTATTATTACAATTTTACACATGAGAAAAATGAGGTTAAGTAGAGGTTAAATGACTTGCTTAGGGTTACACAGCTAATAAGTATCTGATCCACGTTGGAACTCAATTCTTCCAGACACATGTCCACTGTTCCATTCATTTCATGACCTAGTGGACTCAAAGGAGAATAATGTAAAATGTATGGAAAAGGTGGGCACAAAGTAGACTGAGAAGGGCTCTATGGATGTATGATCAAGCAAGGGATAAATAAGATCCCAGAAGGTAAAAATGGAAAATTGTGATTACCCAAAATTAAAAACATTTTTGCACAAAAACAAAAACAACAAGAATCAGATTTGATTAGAAAGGAAACAGTTAATTGTGAATAGAATCTTTGAAACAAATTTCTCTAACAAAGGTCTCATTTCTAAGATATAATAAGAATTGATTGGTGAATGATGGGCATAGGTTCTTAACACTTAAAGGCAAGAGTCATTGAAAAATCTACTTAGATTATAAGATAAAACTTGCAAGATGTTTATTGTACCTCTTTCAGATATTGGAAAATATAAAAGAATGATTAATAAGTAGAAAATTGTGGATTTTTTTACTGGAATGTTGAGGAACAATAGATTAGATAGATCTGTGACAATCATGGAATGGACATCTTAAAAATTGTTTTCTTTTTGTTTTCTAGAATTATTTGGTATTTTTACACATTCATATTGTAGGGCATAAACAACAGAGATAAAAGTAGAAATGTAAAATATCAAGCACATAATCACATTCTTTTATGCTAACATAAAAAATGATCAATATGAAATTTTAAGAAAAAAGGTATTCTTAAACGAATAATCAATAATATTTAAATAGTCCATCAAAGAAATAAATCATTGAGGATGTCCTTACAAAAGCAAACAAACAAAACAAAAAACAGAATAAGTCAGAAAATGCACAAAACATTGGAAAATAATTGTTAAAGTAGTCTTTAAAGAAAATTTACATCTCTGATGCACATCTAAAGACTTGTGAATATATGAAATGTTCATCTTTACATATCGAGGAACACATAATCCAAAGAATCCACACTTAGAAGGAAAAAGAAAAAAATGAACATTAAACAATCAGTGGACACCCTGGGAAACAACTCCTGAGTCAAATAGATTTGTAAGTGAACTCTACTCAATATTCAAATAACAGCTTATGGGGGCAGAGACAGCAGAGTGAAAGCAGCGACTTGCTTGAACTCTCCCCCAAAACTCTCCAAATACCTGTAAAAAATGGCTCTAAACAAATTCTAAAGCAGCACAACCAACGAGTGAAGCAAATTTTCAGCCCAAGACAACCTAGATGGTTGATCAGAAAGGTATATTGTGCCATGCTGGGAGAGAAGAGCAGTACGGTGTGGGTGCACAGGCCCCAGCAAACCTAGAGCAGGCCAGCTGTGGAGGCCAGCTGAATCACAGGCAGCTGTGCAGGTTTCAAGGCTTCTCAACCCATGAACACCAAAGACAACTGAGGTCAGTGGGAAAAGTCTGTTTCTACGGTGCTGAGAGAAGGGCTCAAGGTCTCAGCCCCAGTTTTCCAAGAGGGGCAGAGGCTGTGTCCTGAGCTTCTGGCCCACATGCTGAAGGGGAACCCAGTGGCTGATCAGAGGGGGATTGCAGGGATTCTTTGTGTTGCCTGTGAGTGCTTGGATCTGGATCACAGTTCTGGGCTGTGGTCCTGGGGGGAGGAGGAGCACTGGTGTGGAGGAGCTTGTAGTGGCACTGCAGAGAAAAATTTCCTCACAGTACCATAAAAGAAAGGAGTGCTTGTGGTTACTAATGGACCAGAGCACAGGACAAGAAAGGAGTAAACACCTCACCCCTTATCATACCACCTTGGAAGAACTGAAAATTTACAGGTCCCTACAAGTATCTCTGAAAACAGCTGTACAAATCCCCGAAGCTTGGGACAGTACATTGTCCACATTGGAAGCAGACTCTTACCTTAACAAAGAGTTTAAAACTCAAGTGATTGGCTGGGACCATGAGCAAGCAGCGCAAAAAGAGTCAGACTATATTATCTTACTTTGGTGATAAAGAAGATCAGAACATACAACCAGAAAAACAAGAATATAAAAAGTCAAAGCTTCTACATTCAAAGCCTTCAGGAAAAATATGAATCAGTCCCAGGCCTTGGAAGAGCTCAAAAGGGATTTTGAGAAGCAAATAAAGGAAGTAGAGGAAAAACTGGGAAGAGAAATGAGAATGATGCAAGAAAATCATGAAAAACAAGTCAACAGATTGCTAAAGGAGACCCAAAGAAATACTGAAGAAAATAACACCTTAAAAAATAGCCTAACCTGAATAGCAAAAGAGGTCCAAAAAGCCAATGAGGAGAAAAATGCACTAAAAGGAAAAATTGGCCAAATGGAAAAGGAAGTCCAAAAGATTACTGAAGAAAAATACTGCCTTAAAAATTAGAATGGAGCAATTGGAAGCTAGTGACTTTATGAGAAATCAAGAAACTATAAAATAAATCCAAAAGAATGAAAAAACAGAAGATAATGTGAAATATCTCATTGGAAAAACAACTGACCTGAAAAATAGATCCAGGAGAGAGAATTTAAAAATTGCTGGACTATCTGAAAGCCATGATCAAAAAAAGAGCCTCGACATCATCTTCCCAGAAGTTATCAAGGAAAACTGCCCTAATATTTTAGAAGCAGAGAGCAAAATAGAAATTGAAAGAATCCACTAAACTCTTCCTAAAAGAGATCCCCAAAGGAAAACTCCAAGGAATATTGTGGCCAAATTGTGGCCAGGTCAAGGAGAAAATATTACAAGCTGCCAGAAAGAAACAATTCAAGTATTGTGGAAACACAATCAGGATAACACAAGATTTAGCAGCTTCTACATTAAAGGACCACAGGACATGCAATATAATATTCCAGAGGGCAAAGGAGGTAGAATTAAAACCAAGAATCATCTACCCAGCAAAACTGAGTTTAATCCTTCAGGAGAAAAAAATGGTAATTCAGTGAAATAGAGGACTTTCAAAATTCTTGATGAAAAGACCAGAGCTGAATAGAAAATTAGACTTTCAAATACAAGACTCAAGTGCAACATGAAGAGGTAAACAGGAAAGAGAAATCATATGAGACTTATTAAGGTTGAACTGTTTACATTCCTGCATGGAAGGATGATATTTATAACTCATGAGACCTTTGTCAGTGGTAGGGTAGTTGGAGGGGAAAGATTATATGTATAGATAGATAGATAGATAGATAGATAGATAGATAGATAGATAGATAGATGGAACAAGGTGAATTGAAGTTTAAGGGGTCATATCTAGACAATAAAATTAAAGGATGAGATTTTATACTAGGAGAAGAAGAAAGGAAGAGGTAGAAAGGGGTAAATTATCTCACAAAAAAAGCAGAAAAAAATATGCTCTTAAAGAGGAGGGGAAATGGGGGAAGTTGAGAGGGAATGAATGAGTTTTATTCTCATCAGATTTGGCTTAAGGAGGGAATAGCATACACTTTCAATTGGGTATGGAAATCTGTCTTACCCTACAGGAAAATAGGGGGAGAAGGGGACAAGAGAGCAGAGGGATGACAGAGAGGAGGGCATATTAGGAAAGGGGGTAATCAGAAGCAAATACTTCTGAGAAGAAAGAGATAGGGTCAAAAGAAAGAATAGAATAAATGGGGGGCAGGATAGGATTAAGGGAAATAGAGTCAATTTTTCACAATATGTCTACTATGGAAGTGTTTTGCATAACTGCATATGTACAACCTATATTGAGTTGCTTGCCTTTTCAGTGAGGGTGGGTGGGGAGGGAAGATGGGAGAAAATTTGGAACCTAAAGTTTTAAAAACACATGTTTAAAAAAATTGTTTTCACATGCAACAGGGAAATAAGAAATACAGGAAATGAGGTACAGAAGTCTATCCTACCCTAAAGGAAAATAGAAGGGGAAGGGGATAAGAGAATAGGGGGAGAGATAGAAGAGACGGCAGACTAGGGGAAGGGGTATTCAGAATGCATGCCATCTTGGGGTGAGGGAGGGATGAGATGGGGTGAAAATTTGAAACTCAAAATCTTGTGGAAGTAAATGCTGAAAACTAAAATTAAATACATTTATATTAAAAAAATAAATAGATAAATTTTAAAAAAAGAAAAAAAAAACAACTTATGTCTATAGTATGTGTGATTATTTGAAAGTATAGGAATAAAACATTTTACCAAATAGCTTCCCTAATACAGACGTGATTGTTACACCCAAACTGGGAGAAAACATCCAAAATAGAATTATTTATCAATGTCACAGATTAATATTGAAAATGGATCTCTGATATCACTAATATGAGTAGACTATATAACAAGGCATATCAGAACTCATTCAGGCCAGTCACCCTTTATGACTTCTCTAATTCTTCCTATATACTCTGTATTTGCTGGAGTTTGGGAGTACACCTAACATGTATGGAAAGGTATTCATTTTTTCTCAGTGGTATGACTTACAAATTAACCTGTATTTCTCTTCACACTTGAAATTAAATCAAAAGAAATTGGAATCAAATAAATCTAGAATTCTAAGATAGTCGAACAGGGGAGCTTGGCAAAATTTATGAACTAAACCCAACAAATTATATGACAGTAACAATGGATGCAAAAAAATTGTTAAATTGTGGTGCTCATATATGGTAAAAAAAAACCATAGGAATTAATAGATTTTCACTTAATATTATTGAAAAGTTTAATCTAAAACCTATATCCAGAGTTATTTGAAAGTAAAAATATGAGGATATTTTCAATTAAGAACAAATTTCAAGAAATTTATGCTTTCTTTATTATTATTGGATATGGCACTAAAAATGTTAGCTATAGTAATAAAAATAAAAGTAATTAAATGACTACACATAGAAAAAAGGCAAACATATTTTGTGGACACAATCAGTTACTTAGAAAACCTACAGAATCAATGAAAATAAGATAAATAGTTTGAAAAATACACAAGACAATAAAAATCCACTTTTCTAAAAATAAAGCTAATATAAGTAAAGAAATAACCAATGCTCACAATGGAGCCATGATACTAAGTAAATCTATAGGTTTGTTATTTATTAATTGAATTTACAAAATAATACTTTAAATAATTAGACAAATGAAAAACAAAATTCTTTTTGAGGAAGAAAAAAGATCAAGAATATGAAAGGAAAGTATGGAAACAAGTAGGAATAAAGAGGATTTGACTGATCCAGATCTCAAATTTTATTACAAAGCATTAATTCTTAAAATAATATGCTTCTGAATAAAAAAAAAAAGTAAGTAGAAAAGTATATCCATGGCATAAATGAAATTTTAAAAAGTGACTAGATTCATTTTGATCCTTTACCTTGGTTTTCCCAGAAATGGGTTTACATGCAAAGGAGGTTAATAGCTCATGTGTACAAGAAGATACTTACATTGTACAATATTCAATGGTTGTGTAATAACAAAAAAGTTAGATTCGCATATATACCTTTAATGAGAAAGAAATGAACACCTAACATGTTGTGATATATGTAAGGCATTAAAAACATGAAGAATTTAGCGGGGGAAAAACCCAAAACAATATTCACAGTGACTATAATCAGGAGCGTCCTGACAAATGTTTCACAATGAGCCTCTCTAGCAAATGTTTTACTGAAGGGAAAAAAAGTACACATGACGCTTTTAAGTTAATTTGCAAATTATTTTCTTTTGTAAATTCAGATAATCAAGAAAACAATAAAGCAACACCTGATTTGAAGTGTTTACTAATGTCTAAGGTTAAATGCTAATTTAGAAACTTTAACAATAGGCTCTTTTGAATTCTTTTATTCAGCCAGACATCCACATGTATAAAACATAAACACACACATGAAAATACTCTAAAGAAAACAAATGTGAAGAAAAATGTTGACATTAATTTAAAGTTAAAGTGCATATCTTCCTCTCCGTTCAAAATCTTTTAGTTGTAGAAGTTGAAATTGTAATATGTTTCCAATCACAATTACTGGATTGGGTATTTGCTTAACTGTTCTCAAGAAATTTGGTTTTTAAAATGTTTGGGTGGAAAGAAGTATCTTTTACATCAAAAAAAATGTGTAAATAAAAATTTAAATGAGAAAATGGGTCACTCAAGTAGAGGTAAGCTTTGAATGACAGCCAAACAGGAGGTTGGCCAGAAACAAACCAAAACAAACAAACAAACAAAAAGATTAGAATAGAGAAAATTAACAACTTGTAAGAAGAAACTATTCCATAACCACTCCTTTAATACCTACGAAAGTGAAAGAGGATACAAACTCAATATCAGGACTCACTTTTCCATTGTCATATTATGATCCCTCCTTAATCATAGTTGACTATAAGTGCCATATTAGCAAGGAGAAAGGTTTCATTTTCTCCTCCCCAAACCCAGCATCCACCATGTTATTTGCATAGAGAAGATGCCTAGTAAATGTTGTTGGAATGAGTGTTGAATAAAAATCTCTAAAGATTAGACCAAAAGGAATAGTCTTTTCTTTCAGTTTTCTCAGTATCTAGAAGTTCTGATTTCTTCAGATTTCCAGAACTACTCTGAAAAAACAAAATAAGAGAATAGCACATATAGATCATAAATAACCCAATTCCAGAAAAGGAAATACAACTAGTCATTAAGTAATTACTAAAATGGAGGTGAAAGGACTCATGGTCTTGACAGTTAGGATAATTCTACTAAACTTTTAAATAATAATAATTGACAACAGTTGTAAGGAATAAAAAAATTATCCTCAAGAATCGAAAAGGAAAATACTCTATCAAGCTACTTCTCCAAAACAAATGTATGATTAACTAAGCCAGAGAAAAGATATAGCATATATATATATATATATATATATATATATATATATATATATATATTATATATATATATATATGAAATTATGGGCTGATATCATTAATGAATATAAATTCAAACATTTTAATACAATTTTATCAAATAATTAATTATGAAAAACTAGGATTTACAATATGGATGCATAAAGTGTTTGATATTGGAAAAGCAATCATTATAATACTAAAAACAAAATATCTAACATCTAATTATTTCAATTAATGTAGAAAAAACAATATTCATAAAATGAATAACTGCAAAGATTAGACATAGAGGAATCCTTTTAATGTTAAAAAAAATATCTGCCTAAAACTAAATTTTTGCATGTTTTACAAAATTTTGCAATTTGAGTGTACTTGAAACTCTCTCAATAAATACAGGAGCAAAACAAGGAGGCCCATTTTCCCACTATTATTTGGCAGAATTCGTGAAATGATAATGTGAAGAGAGATAAATTAAAGATAAAACCGTAAGTAAAAACAGACAAAATTAAATCCTTTTGCTGATGATATGATGGTTTACTTAACAAATCCTATGCAATCAGTAAAGAAACTAATTAAGACAATAGCTTCAGCAAAGTTATAGGCTACAAGATAAACCCTGGAAAATCAATGAAACTTCTACATCATAATAATAAATCTACCATGGTAGAAAAGATAGCTACATTTAAAATAATTACAAAATGAAGAAAATATTTGGGAGTGAATTGACTAAAGCATGATTAATATTTGCATAGTGCATAATTATGTGTGTGTGTGTGTGTGTGTGTATGTGTGTGCATCCAATAACAACAAATGTATATATTTAGATACATGTTCTCTGAAGAAATGTTTTCTGGAGAAATATGGAAAGTCTTAAATAGTTCTTTACATGTTCACTGCTCCTGAGTTTTACAATGTAATAAAATTACAATAGTAGTTAAAGTAATTTACATATTCAGTTCCATAATAACTGACCAATGTCTTGAGAAAAAAACTTAGATTATGAAGGGTAATGATATTAAAAGTGAGGTAATGATAAAGCAATAGTATTTCCAGACCACAATCTATACTATGAAGTAGCTATCATAAAAACAATTTGTACTGGTTTAAAACAAATTAAAAACAAGATCAATTCAATAGGCTAGACACAGAAGAATGAGAAATAATAGAATTCAATAACTTACTGTTTGATTAAAACCCCAAATAAAAACTAGGGAAAAGAACTTTCCATTTGCAAAAAAAAAAAAAATTCTTGAAAAACTGGAATGTTGACAAGTAGGAATCAGGTTTAAGTTTACATTTGATGTAATATTATACTACATATTCAAGTACAATTTGAATGTTAAAGATTATATATTAAAATAGAGGAAATGAGTATCATGATCTTTCTAAACTTTGGCTAGGGACTGAATTTTTAGCTAAGCAAGCTAAACCAAATATAAAAGATAAAATAGGTTGTTTTGATTTTGTTAAATTGAAAAACATTTGTGCTATTGAAATTAATGTATTTTGGAGAAGAGGGGAAGTGATTGATGGAAAAAATGTTGCATATTTTTTAAAGAAAGTTTTTGCATCCAAGACATTTACAAATGCATGTATATATGTGGGTATATACATGTGTTGTACATATCTATATACATATATGTACGTGTTTTCATGTGTGAGTACCAAAATATGTTTATATAACATGCATGTATACACATGGGTATATACACACAACCCACAAAAATATATAGCATCAAAAGCTATTATCCAAGGAGAACTGATAAAACAATAGGAAGAAATACATCTCTAAATTATTACAAAATTATCAAGAACCATATGAAGGAATTATCCAGAACACCAATAATAAGAGAAATTCACATTAAAACAACTCTCAGATTTCACTTAATAGACATCAAAATGTCAAAGGTGGCAAAAAATGGGAATATTTAACACAGGAGGAGTGAAGGAAGGACAAGGATGATTTATTGATGGAGCTGTGAATTCTGGAAATTTGGTGGCAGCTAGGTGGTGCAATGGATAGAGCACCCATCCTGAAGTGAACAGGATGTCAGTTCAAATCAGGCCTCAGACACAATACTTACTAGCTGTGTGATGCTGGGCAAGTCACTTAACTCCAATTGCCTAAACAAAAGAAAAAAAGTAATTTGGAATTATGCAAATTAAATTTCTAAAATGTCTATACTTCTTGACCCAGATATTCCAATGCTAGGCACATAAACCAAGGAAGCTATTGCTGAAAAGAAAGGATTCCTTAATTAAAAAAAGAAAGAAGAAAACAACTAGTTGTGGTAAGAAAGAATTGGAAATAATGTAGATAATTATTTTGGGAATGGCTAAACAAACGAGTTCCATGAATATCATGAAATATTGGCGTGCTATAAGTAATGACCAATGTAATAAGTACAAAAGCACATAAGAAGATTTAAATGAACTGATGCATATTAATGCAATCAGAGCCAAGAAAATACAATGACTGAAATGTTTAAAATGAAAAAAAAGCAACTACAAAACAAAACTGAATTTTCTGATATTATTAAAAAAAGTTATAAAAAGAGCTTTTCACTCCTTCACATAGTTCAGGAACTATGGGCTTGAACTATTTCATATAATATCAAATGTTTTTGACATGTTGATTCATTTTGTTTATATTTTCTATTCTTCCTCTTTTCATTTCATTTATATTTTTCTAAATTAAAATGGACAGTTCTGTGGAAGGCAGAGTAGAAGGAATACAAGAGGAAGTCTAGGCAATGTAAACACAAAAGATATCAGTAAGGTATATTAAAATAGAAATTCCAGATGCTATAAGAAGTTTTTATTCCTCAGCAATAGAAATCAAAGTTCATGAAATCATAGCAATCCCAAGAAAGTTGGTAAGGATGACATGCATAAAAAGGTGAAGCACAGAATTATGAAAAGTGGAACTCAGCTTAAAGATCAGGAACTGCCAACACGCATTAGTTCTCTTTAGTGTGCTTGTGATATTAGCACCAGTGATTTCTGACATTTATTTAGAAAATCTATCAAGGCTCTGACGAAATCTAAACAAAGCTTTCTGTCCCATCTCTTTCTTTGGGAATATTTTAATCAGTACCTTGACTATCTTCTCCCCTTATTCATCTCCTTATCAGTCACATTCAGGCATCACTCAGAACTTCCTACATCAGCATTCTTTGTGAGTACCACTTATGTTTCTCACTCTAATGCTATCTTGTTAAGTTTTTACAAAGGATTTCTTCTTTCTCTGGCATTTGACTTGGCTGTATTAATTCCATTTTAGCAAAGTAAGCTGCATTCACTAGGCTGTAGATGAAACCTGTTTCTAAGTTGTGATAATTTTTTTCCCTTTTCTTTTCCTGGTCATTGTAGTTTAGGTTTCATTTTTTTTCCCATGTTGCAATTTGTTAGTGGGAAATTATAGACCCAGGTTGGCAAGGGCAAAGGGAGAACACAGAAGCCGAACAGCAGGTCAATTGTGCTGTAATTAATTACAATCATGTAACTTAGAGCACAGAGTGGTGATCATTCAATTACACATTGAGGAGACAGAGCACAAATTGATTCTGTCCCAAACAGTTAGTCAGGAAGGTCATTGTATCTTCTTCTGCTTGGGAGCAAAAGTCAAGAGAAATTGTCTTAAAAGTAAAACTTTGTATGCATCTTCAGCTCAATTAATGTAATTAGGAACTTTAAATTTTAAAAGATTTAAAAACAATATGTATTAAGGATTATGGAATGGTAACACACTGATATTGTCTATTACTAGCATATTTCTTGACTGCCTTCTTAAATGTGAAGTTGCTGAAAAAGAAATCAGGTAATTCCAAGCCACATTTCCTGTTTTGGATTTTTTTTAAATTTTTTTCTCTTTACCATTGCCAAGTATGAGGAAAATGAGATAGAATAAAGTTATTCCTTAATATCACCCCAAAATCATTTTAAACTCATTACAGTTTTCTCATGCACTAGTAAAGTTGGAGTATATTTGCAGAATGAAGTCAAAACAAGTTTTGTTTTCCTCCTTTCACTCCTTTTCCCCTCCCTATTTTGATTTCTTCTCTTTTTTCCCCTTTTCTCTTTCTTTTCCTTTTTTTATTTTGACTGTGTGCCACATTTTGCACTGGTTGGAATACATGTGCTGTTCATTGGCCCATTCCCAATACTTCTGAGCACAGCACATTTGACCTTCACTCTTTTCCAACCTAGATAATTTCACCCTTCCTTAGGCTGATGATTCCTGTTCCTAGGGGCTTATCAAATTGATGTTCAATCCAGTGTCAACCCTTATTGACATATTCTGTTGCAAATCCTAAGAGCAAGAAAGAAACAAGCCTCAACTTCCTCTGATATCTAAAGTTATAACATCTCCTACCTTACCTAGTTCCTAGACTATTTAATTTTTTTTTCCAACAACAGCTTTTTGGGGGAGGGAGACGGGATATCGTTAAACATTCTGAGAGAAGAAAGAAGGTTGAAGAAATAACTCAGGTCTGATATTTAGGAAGATATGATCATTGATAGTATCTTAAGCAAAAGGATAAAGAGTAGGCAATGATACAGAGTTTTTTTGTTGTTGTAGGCATATGTTTCATACACATATACTCACACACACATATATGTATATATGCATATACATATACATACATACACATATATTGTTTTCCCTTATATAAGCTCCTTGGTCATGAGGGCTGCCATCTTTGTCACTATCTCTCAAGCACTAAGGATAATACCTGTTGCATTGTTTGTATTTAATAAATTATTGCTATTGGCTCTCTTTTTAGTATCAAAACAATGTTAATGTAGTATTTTATCTGGTTGTCTTATATACCAGGAGCACTTTCTTCCTCTGCAACTACTGATCTAAATGTATTCCTTTAAGTCCCAATTAAAATCCCACATTTTACTGCAAACCTTCTCCAACACCTCTTAATTCTACTGCCTTCTACCTGTTAATCATTTCCTGTTTATTCTGTATATAGCTTTTGTATATACATTTGTTTGCATGTTCTCTCTTCCATTAGGTTATAAACTCTTGGAAGGCAGGGACTTTCATTTCCTATTTTTTGTATCCCTAGTCCTTTACACTGTACCTAGCACATTGTTAACAATTTTTTTGTTGATTGATTTAATAGGACTTTGTGATTGAAAGAAGTGAGACTAGACATAAGTTGATATGGTGATTGCAAACTGATCAAGAAGGCATGGAAATAATTGCTGGTAAATCAGGAAAAGAGTTACCTCTATTTGGTCTATCCCTCTAGTGAAGTGGCTATACCTAATTGAAAACTGATTTCCTAATACTTCTTAGCTACCTTCAGAAGAAATCCATGTAAACTGTAGCAGTAGATGCATGGGTGAATAAGATGGGAGTTTAGGGTTTTCACCATGTAAATTGACAGACATTAGACATTAGAAGTCATTTAGGGCTAATTGAAATCTTTTGAGTTCTCAATAAGGAAATAAAAGATTGATTCAAAGTAAGATAATGAGACAGTATTAAACTATATGATTATCCAATAGAGTAAATATCTGTAGGGGAGGATGAAGAGAATGAAAAGACTTGAATGAATGTGTGGCCAGTAGATGGTCTCTCAATTTCTCCATACTTCATCTGCAAAAAGGATGAAAATAATACATGTCATAGGATTCTTATGAGTGTGAAATGAGAAAAAAAAGTATGTAAAATATGTAAAGTAAAAGTATGTAAATATAGATTTCAGATATCAATAAACTATCTTCTCTTGATGGAAAGGAACAAAGATGAAGCTATATAATTGTATGGATTATGGGGGTCCTCAAAATTGTTCAAAGTTATGGATCAGTGAGATGATGCAGTGGATAGAGCACCAGCTCTGGAGTCAGGAGGACTTGAGTTCAAATTTAGGCTCAGAAACATGATACTTACTAGCTGTGTGACCCTAGGCAAGTCACTTAACCCTGAATGCCTCACCAAAAAAAAAAAACAGTTCAAAGTTATCCATCCCCCTCTTTCATAGTTACATTCTCTCATTTAAACACAGACTGTCCTGAGGTACTAGCATCCAAGAGTTTCTGAAAACGAATTAAAAAATCTATGAGAGAATTGACCCATCACCCCTCCACTATGCCCCAAGGATAAGGTTCAGGATCCATAAAGATCAGGTAAGATCACCAAATCATACATCCATAAACATGTGGAATCTTAAAAGTTATTGAGTTCAGCTTCCTTCATTTCATAACTTAGAAAACAGAGGTGCAGAAAGATTAAATAATTTCCTGAGGACACATGGGTAACAAACGACAGAGCTGGAATTAGAGATTAGAAAAATGGCTGAACCTTATTAAATTATATTTAATTGAAATATATGCAATATCCTCTACTTGGGAAAAATAAAATAAAAAATAAAAAATATTTTATATAAAATATAAAAAAATAGGAAATGGAAAAGTCTGAGATGGAAGAATAGCTAGATAACAATTTGCATGAAAAAAAATCAAGCGTGATACAAAATGAATGAGTTGGAAATATGACAGGAAATAAAAAAAACTGATGCTACATTCATAACCTACATAAATACAAGCATAGTTACCATTCTGTCATATTACATACATGCCACATATTGTAGTCAGTTCTAGGTGCTACACTTTAAGGAGAAACTTTGAAAAACTTGAACTAAGACCAGAGATAGTATTAGGACTGGGGTCCATGCCATAGAATCATAGAAGTATGTCTATAGATCTTCCCATTTTACAGACAAGGCAATGGGGTACAGGGAGATTAAGAGAGATAAAGTGACTTCCCAAATACCCTACAGATCATACATCAGAGGCTGAATTTAAAGCTAGGTCCTATGATTCCAAATCCTGTATTCTTTTCACCATACCATGAAATGATTGCTTGACATAATTTGGGATTTTTAAACTGGAGAAGTATACACATGGCCATGGAAGGAGGCCTGGAATGTCTTCAAGTGCATAAATAAATTAATTTTATTCTCTTTAATACTAGATTTTAATGCCAAAAGCAATGGGTAGAAAACATAAAGCAGGTTTTTCAGTATGCCAATTTGAAAAAAAAAATAACACTTCCATAACAGTGACGTTGCTCAAAAAAAGAAGATTTATTACTTTGGAGGCAAAAGGGTGGAGTGAAGCTGAAACTCACCTGAGCTCTTCCAAACTCCCTTCCAAACAACCTTAGAATAATACCTCAGAGCCAATTTTGAGCAATTAAGCAGTTTTCCAGCCAGGACAGCTTGAATGGTCAGGCAGGAAAGGTCCATCCCACTGGGGTGATGGAGGAACATGGTCTGGTAAGCAAGCTAGGGTCAAGCTGCACCTTAGGGACCAGCAACTAGGTACCAAGCCCTGAGGCAAGCCAGCAGCAAGGCCCCTACCCCAGCACAAGAACCTTGGGACAGTAGACTTGGAACAGGAGCAGAGCCAAGTTTTATGTAAAGTAAAAAGCCACAAAATAGGCAGAAAACTTAAAATAAGAAAGAACCTGACCATAGAAAGTTAATGCAGTGACAAGGAGGATCAAGGAACAAACTTAAGAGAGAACAATGATGCCAAAATTACTGCATGTGAAACTCAAATAGTTGGTGTCTTCATCTTCCCTGTCTCCATAATTACTTTGTAAGATCTTGACATTTAAATTCCTGTTAAAGTTGGACTCTGGTCCCATGGTGGAGAGGGCTCTGTCACAAGCTTCAGGTTTTCCATGCTGATATTTTCAGAGCTAGTTCTGTGGGTCTATAAGTTGTTGATTCTTCTAAGGAAGGGGTAATGAGAAGAGGTGTAATCACTGACCTCCAGGACTGTGTTCTGTTCTGTGAATTAAAACAAGCACTCTTTTCTGCCCTAGAACTGTGATCAGGGTCCCTGCTCCCTTACAGTCAAAAGCGCTATTGTTCCCCACCTTTGGCCCTGGAAATGTAGCTACAGTCCTTGCTCTACTGTAGTCATAATTGGCATGGATTCTTTCTGCCTTGATCCAGAGACCAGGGCTCCTACTTCCCCTGAGGCCTCAAGCACTAGGACACTAGTGCTCTTATCAACCCTGGAACTGTGATCTGGAACTCTGTATAGGCAATGTAATAGTGTCCTGAATCCAGCTCCAGCAAAGGGTCCTCTGTAATATCCTTCTGACCAATTGTAAGACCCCTTTACAAGCTGTGGGCTGGGAGCTCCCGAAGCTACTGCTGCAGCCACCTCCAAGGCTTGCTATGGGCTTACTGGGATGGGGACTGTGCTACACTGCAATCCAGATCTCATTACCACTCTGGGGAGACAGTTCTTTCCTTCTGACCTCCTAAGCTTTTGGGGGGCTGGAAAATTGTTACACCCAGACGCTTTGTTGGTTCTGCCATATTTGATTTAAGATGTTATTTTAAAGGTGTTTAGAGGAGAATTTGAAAGAGCTCATGTGAGTTCTTACCTTTACTCACCCCCTTGGCTCTACCTTCCTAAAATGATTTATTGATACAGCTAAGTGCAGAAAAGAGAGCATGGACAGATGAGCAGCAAATCAGTATGAGGTAGACTAACATACCATTTTGCTGGCACCCCATTTTCCAATGGAAAAGCATGCATGGTGGTGGCCTGGAGAATTGGAATGTATCTTCTGGTCAAGGGCACTGAACTACTGTGGAGTCCAGATTTAGAGTTTTCAGGGAAAAAGGAGTCTATTGTGGCAGGATTTATTAACACAGCAGTCAAGGGATCTTGTTGGTCAGGTGATAAGATCATGGAATGTGATCCAGTAGAAAAAGAGTGATGTTTCTAAAAAGTAACCAGGAGGTTTTGTTCAAGATGAAGAATATTGGATTATAACTGTGTTAAATCAGCAATCTTTATTTTTAATTTTATTAGTTTATTTTGATTTATCAACAATCACTTCCATACTCTTTTGAGTTTAAAATTTTTCTCCCTCTTCCTCCCTACCACCTTCCCCAAGATGGCGCACAATCTGACATAGGCTATACATTTACATTCCTATTAAATATATTTTCACATCAGTGAAATTGTAAGTAAAAATTAAAACCAATAGGAGGAACTATCAGAAAGAGGAAGCAAAACTCAACAGAAGAGAAAAAATGATAGCGATTCAACTTCCATAGTTCTTTCTTTGGATGTGGACAGCATTTTCCATCAGGGCCTCTGGAGATGTCTTAGATCCTTGTAATGCTGAGAAGGGTTAGTTTAACATATTAGTCATTGTACACATGGCTGTTATGTGTACAAAGTCCTTTGGTTCTGCTCACTTCACTCAGCATCAGACCATATAAGTCTTTCCAGGTTTTTCTGAAGTCAACCTGTTCATCATTTCTTATAGCACAATAGTATTCCATTACATTCATATACCACAGCTTGCTCAGCCATTCCCCAACTGATGGGCATCCTCTCAATTTCCAATTCTTTGCCACCACAAAAAGAGCTGCTATGAATATTTTTGTACATGTGGGTCCTTTTCCCATTTGTTTGATCTCTTTGGGATATAGCCCTAGAAGTGCTATTGCTATCAAAGGGTATGCACATTTTTAGCCCTTTGGGCATAGTTCCAAATTGTTCTCCAAAATGGTTGGATCATTTCACAACTCCACCAACAATGCATTAGTGTTCCAATTTTCCCACATCTTCTCCAACATTTATCATTTTCCTGTTTTGTCATGTTGGCCAATCTGATAGGTGTGATGTGGTACCTCAGAGTTGTTTTGATTTGCATTTCTCTAATCAATAATGATTTAGAGCATTTTTTCATATGACTATAGATGGCTTTAATTTCTTCATCTGAGAACTGTCTGTTCATATCCTTTGACCATTTATCAATTGGGGAATGGCTTGTGTTCTTATAAATTTGTCTTAATTCTCTATATATTTTAGAAATGAGGCCTTTATCAGAGAGACTGGTTGTAAAAATTCTTTCCCAATTTTCTACCTTCCTTCTAATCTTAGTTGCATTGGCTTTGTTTGTGCAAAAACTTTTCAATTTAATGTAATCAAAATTATCCATTTTGCTTTTCATAATGTTCTCTATCTCCTGTTTGGTCATGAATTCTTCTGTTCTCCATAGATCTGATAGGTAAACTATTCCTTGTTCTCCCAGTTTACTTATGTATCAGCCTTTATATCTAAGTCATGAACCCATTTTGACTTTATTTTGGTATATGGTGTGAGATTTGGGTCTATGCCTAGTTTCTGCCATACTCTTTTCCAGTTTTCCCAGCAGTTTTTTTCAAAGAGTGGGTTCTTATCCCAGAAGCTGGGGTCTTTGGGTTTATCAAATAATAGATTACTATAGTCATTGACTACTGTGTCTTGCATATTTAACCTATTCCACTGATCCACCTCCCTATTTCTTAGCCAGTACCAAGCAGTTTTGATGATTGCTGCTTTATAATACAATTTAAGATCTGGAATTGCTAGGCCACCTTCCCCTGCATTTCTTTTCATTAGTTCCTTTGATATTCTGGACCTTTTGTTTTCCAAATGAATCTTGTTATTATTTTTTCTAACTCTATAAAATAATTTTTGGTAGTTTGATTGGTATGGCACTGAATAAGTAAATTAGCTTAGGTAGGATTGTCATTTTTATTATATTAGCTCGGCCTACCCATGAGCAACTGATGTTTTTCCAATTATTTAGATCTGATTTTATTTGTGTGAAAAGTGTTTTGTAATTGTGTTCATAGAGTTCCTGGGTTTGTTTCAGGTAGACTCCTAAATATTTTATAATGTCTACAGTAAGTTTAAATGGGATTTCTCTTTCTATCTCTTGCTGTTGGGCTTTGTTGGTAATATATAGAAATGCTGATGATTTATGTGGGTTTATTTTATAGCCTGCAACTTTGCTAAAGTTGTTTATTATTTCAAGTAGTTTTTTACTTGATTCTCTAGGATTCTCTAAGTATATCATCATGTCATCTGCAAAGAGTGATAGCTTTGTTTCTTCTTTGCCTATTCTAATGCCTTCAATTTCTTTTTCTTCTCTTATTGCTAAAGCTAATTTCCAGTACAATATTGAATAACAGTGGTGATAATGGACATCCTTGTTTCACCCCATCTTATTGGAAATGCTTCTAGCCTGTCCCCATTACATATAATGCTTGCTGAAGGTTTTAGATATGCTATTTATTATTTTAAGGAAGACTCCATTTATACCTATGCTTTCTAGTGTTTTTAATAGGAATGGGTGTTGTATTTTTCAAAAGCTTTTTCTGCATCTATTGAGATGATCATGTGGTTTCTGTTGGTTTTGGTGTTGATATGCTCAATGATGCTGATAGTTTTCCTAATATTGAACCAACCCTGCATTCCTGGTATAAATCCTACCTGGTCATAGTGTATTATTCTTGTGATAAGTTGCTGCAATCTATTGCTAGTATTTTGTTTAAAATTTTTGCATCTATATTCATTAGAGAAATTGGTCTATAATTTTCTTTCTCTATTTTGACTCTTCCTGGTTTAGGTATCAACACCATATTTGTATCATAAAAAGAATTTGGTAAGACTCCTTCACCTATTTTCCCAAATAGTCTATATAGTATTGGAATTAATTGTTCTTTAAATGTTTGATAGAATTCACATGTAAATCCATCTGGCCCTGGAGATTTTTTCCTTAGGAGTTCATCAATGGCTTGTTCAATTTCTTTTTCTGAGATGGGTTATTTAAGTATTTTACTTCCTCTTCGTTAATCTGGGCAATTTATATTTTTGTAAATATGTATCCATTTCACTAAGATTGTCAAATTTGTTGGCATATAGTTGGGCAAAATAATTCCTAATTATTGTTTTAATTTCCTCTTCCTTGGTGGTAGCTTCACCCTTTTCATTCTTGATACTAGTAATTTGGTTTTCTTCTTTCTTTTTTAATTAAATTAACCAAAGGTTATCTATTTTATTGTTTTTTCATAAAACCAGCTCTTAGTTTTATTTATTAGTTCAATAGTTTTCTTAATTTCAATTTTATTAATTTTTCCTTTGGTTTTCAATATTTCTAATTTGGTGTTTAGTTGAGGATTTTTAATTTGTTCTTTTTCTAGTTTTTTTAGTTGTATGCCCAATTCATTAATCTCCTCTTTTTTATTTTATTTATGTAAGCATTTAGAGATATAAAACTTCCCCTAAGAACTGCTTTCGCTGCATCCCAAGTTTTGGTATGTTGTCTCATTATTGTCATTCTCTTGAATGAAATTATTGATTGTTCTATGATTTGTTGTTTGACCCAATCATTTTTTAGGATTAGATTATTTAGTTTCCAATTATTTTTTAGTCTATCTTTCCATGGCCCTTTATTACATATAATTTTTATTGCATCATGATCTGAAAAGGATGCATTTAATATTTCTGCCTTTCTGCATTGGATTGTGAGGTTTTTATGCCCTAGTACATGGTCAATTTTTGTGTATGTGCCATGTACTGCTGGCACATTCAGTTTTCTCCAGAGGTCTATCATACCTAACTTTTCTAATGTTCTATTCACCTCCTTAACTTCTTTCTTGTTTATTTTGTGGTTAGATTTATCTAGTGCAGAAGGGGGAGGTTCAGGTCCCCCACTAGTATAGTTTTGCTGTCTATTTCTTCCTGTAACTCCCTGAACTTCTCCTCTAAGAATTTGGATGCTATACCATTTGGTGCATATATGTTTAGTAATGATATTACTTCATTGTCTATGGTGCCTTTTAGCAGGATGTAGTTTCCTTCCTTATCTCTTTTGATTAGATCTATTTTTGCTTTTGCTTTGTCTGAGATCAGGATTGCTACCCCTGCTTTTTTTACTTCAGCTGACACATAATATATTCTGCTCCAGCCTTTTACCTTTACCCTGTATGTGTCACTCTTTTTCAAATGTTTTTCCTGTAAACAACATATTGTAGGATTATGGTTTTTAATCCATTCTGCAATCCATTTCTGTTTTATGGGAGAGTTCATCCCATTCACATTCACAGTTATGATTACTATCTGTGTCTTTTTCTCCATCCTTTCCCCCCATTTATGCTTTTCTTTCTCCTTTTTCCTTTCCCCCTTCACTAGTGTTTTGCTTTTGACCAGCCTCCTTCAGTCCCCCTCCCTTTATTATCCCTTTCCCTTTTCTTCCCTTTACCTTACTGCTTCTTCCCTCCCTTCTTTCCCCCCTCCCTTTTCTTTCCCCTTTTCCCTCCTACTGCCTATAGGGCAAGTTAGATTTCTATACCTAACTGATTATGTTATGCCCTTCTTGAGCCAAATCTGATGAGAGTAAGGTTCAAACAATGCTCCCCCCTCCCTTTTTTCCCTCTGCTGTAATAGGATTTTCTGTCTTTTCCTGTAATGTAATTTACCCTTGACTGCCTCCTCCTTTAGATTAATCCACTTATTTGGATCCATTTAACCCACTTGATTAGATTTTTTTTCATTACATCAAAGTCAACTAATATCCACCCTCTTTATGTATACTCCTTTAACATGGTGTAATAACAATACAGTTCTCAAGAGTTGCAAGTGCTATCTTCGCTTGTGGGGATGTAAACAGTCCACCCTTATTAATAACATATTGCATCTTTCTGTCCCATTTACCTTTTTATGTCTTCTAATTGAAGAACAGATTTTTTGTTGATCTCTGGTCTTTTTGTCAGGAAGGTTTGGAAGTCCCCTATTTCATTGAATATCCATCTCCTCCCTTGATAAATCATGCTCATTTTTGCTGGGTAGTTGATCCTTGGCTGCATTCCAAGCTCCTTTGCCTAACAGAATATCATGTTCCACAACCTGCGGTCTTTTAATGTAGAAGCTGCAAGGTCCTGTGTTATCCTGACTGTGGTTCCATTATATTTAAATTGTTTCTTTCTGGCTGCTTGCAGTAACTTCTCTTTTATCTAGTAATTTTGGAATTTTGCCATTATATTCCTCGGCATTGTCAATTTGGGATCTTTCGGTGGTGAGCAGTGTATTCTTTCTATGGTTATTTTACCTTCTGGTTCTAGACTTCAGGGCAGTTTTCCTTTATGATTTCCTGAAAAATACTTCCCAGGCTCTTTTTTTCATCATGATTTTTAGGTAGTCCAATAATTTTAAATTGTCTCTCCTGATCGATTTTCCAGGTCGTTGTTTTACAATGAGGTATTTTATGCTTTCATCTATTTTTTTTTTTTTGTTTCTGTTTGACTGATTCTTGCTCTTCATAGAGACATTAGTTTCCATTTGTCAATTCTAGTTTTTAACAGATTGTTTTCTTCTGTTAGTTTTTGTACTTCTTCTCAATTGGCCAACTGTTTTTTAGGGATTTGTTTTCTTCAGTGTACTTTTTTCCCAATTGGCCAACTGTATTTTTTAAGGACTCTTCTACCTCTTTTGTTAGACTTTTAAAAGTCTTCCTGAGCTCTTCTAAGAAGGCTTTTTGGGCTTCAGACCAGTTCATATTATCTTTTGATGTTGCAGATGTGGATTTGTTGACACTGCTGTCCTCTTCAGAATTTCTGTCTTGATCTTCACTTTACTCATAATATGAATCTATGGTTCGTTTCTTTTTACTCATGGTGTTTCTTTATTCCCTGGCCTTTAAAGAGACTGAGCTCTCCTTCTGGGAATAGAGGGCACTGACCCAAGCTTCTTGTGTTGGGAGCCTAGGTCTTGGTCACTGGCTTTGTGTGCTGGGGCCTCTTATGTTGGCAATTGGAGGCTGGAGAGTTTTGGCAGCTTACCTTGTGTTGGGCTGGAATCAGCAAGGCTGGAACTTTCAGGCAATTCTATGTTGCCTGCTTTTCCTTTCCTTTAGATTTCTTCATGTCCTTTTAGATGGGTGCTGCAGGGTGTTTATCTACTTGGGGCCCCTTGCAATGCTGCCTCCCTCATTTCTGCTACTGCACTGGGAGATTCCTTTGAGGTATAGTGCCAAGGCACCTGGTGGTTTTCTGAGCTGGTTTCCACTTGTTCCCCCACCCTCACTGAGGTGTTTGGAGGTCCAAGTGTTAGTGTTTGCCTTCTCTACCACCTGGGCTTCAGGATCTCTTCCTGGGGTTCTGACAGCTTACCTGGTGTTGGGTTAGAATCAGCAAGGCTGGGGTTTTATGCAGACTTTAGGTTGCTTTCTTCAGCTCCTTTCAGATGAATGCTGCTGGGTGCTTATCCACCTGGGGCCCTTTGTAGTGCTGCTTCCCTCATTTTTGCTGAGGCCCTGGGAGACCTGTTTGCTGGGCTGCTGCTCTGCTGCTCCCCTTCTTTCTTCTCATTCAGTTGTTCCAGGTTTTTTTCTGGGGTGATATTTTCTGGGTTTTCAGAAATTGATAGGGGAGGGTGAGAGTGACTACCTTTTTACTCCTCCGTCTTGGCTCCTGGAAGTGGAACTCCTAAATCAGCAATCTTGCTAGAGAATTGTAGCACCCAGTTTTAAACAAAAATCTGGTTTAAACCTTAAGAGTAGCAGAGTTGTGTAACAGGACACAGCTTAGGAGAGTGAGGCTATAGACTCATTGGTTATTCAAGGGAGAATATAAGGGCATGATGAACAGAAAAGAGAAAAAAAATAATGTGTGAAAGAAATAACAATACTGAGAGAAAGGTTGGAATAAATCTGAACATCAAAAGACTACACAGTTCTATATTTCTTCTGAGATCACCTGACTTACATCAAGCAGATCAAGCAGTTCAAGCCTAGTTTCAGAAAATAAAAATCAAACCATTTAACAATTCAATAAAATAAAGTCCATTACATATGCTAAGATGTTTATGGATCTCCTAATAGGGATTTTCTTACATATATTCAGTTGAAAGTCAAATCCTCTCTTTTCCATTAAAAAAAATATTTTCTATGATTTACTAGATGTAATACACTGAGCTCAGACGCTAACCTTGAATGGCAAATTTTTCTTTTGGCTTAAGTGATCCCAACCAGGGTTGACTCTGGAAAATCTCCAAATAGCTGCATGAATTTAGGAGTGTACTCCTTTCTGCTCTGAGGCTATGAACCTATCAATCAACAAGAATATAATTAGTGGCAATTATGCTCTAGGCACTGGGGATTTAAAATTGAAAAAAACAAACAAATAAAGTCACTGACCTCGAGGAATGTGAGAACTTCTGAAGTCCAAATCTAAATGGCTGTGTTTCTTGCAAAGAGCTTTCATGCTATCTGTTCCATTTTCTTAATACATATATAGACAAGGAATTATGGTTTATCACAAATTAGGGTCATATAATAGTAGTTGTTATAAAATGTCATCCTGAAAAATATAGTCAATATTGAATTAAGTGTGAATGCTAATGTCTATGCTGAAGAACTCTTGAACTGCTGCTATAACTTTATACGTATATATATATATGTGTGTGTGTGTGTGTGTGTGTGTGTATGTGTGTGTGTATACATATATGTGTACACATATCTCTAATGATATATATATGTATATATGGATGATATGTGATATATGTAGGTACACATACATACATACATACATACATACATACATACATATACAATATATATGTGGGAAAATAGCTATTGCTTCTCCTACAGGCTTCACAGTGACAATCTCAGTTGTAGAAAAATGCTGTGCAAAAACATTCAGTGTTACACTTCTGATGAGAAATGGTTTTCATTTTCAAACTTGCTAGGGACTAACTGTCATTCCTGAGGCATTTTTTTTGGTAAGATCCAAGTGTTGTTCCCAGAGTTCATTCTTGTAAACATTTACAGTGGTAGAGAAATTAAAATTGTTAGGAGGATCTTTTTTTTCCCCTTCTTTACAATGTTTTCCCCATTTCTCATCTTTGAAACAGAAACTCAACTAATGGGGAAATGTCATATGGACATAAAAATGGTGCTTGCCATAATAGAAATTGATGTAAAAGTAATTATTACATCAGAGCTTTGATGGGAAACTGTGTAGTCTTCACCTACTAAATTGTTCTGTCTCCCAACCCTGCCTCATGTCTTCTGGAGCTAACTGAACTCTCCCTTGGGATCAGAGAGTCATACGATCATAGGCGTAGAACCAGAATACACGTTACAATCTTTTGCAAAGTGCTTGTTGTATATGATCTCATCTGATTCTTATGACAACATTTTTCACATGTAGTTATTTTGGCATTGTTGTTCTCTCTTAAGTTTGTGCCTTGATTCTCCTTGTCACTGCATTAATTTTTTATGGTCAGGATCTATTTTATTTCAGGTTTTCTGCCTATTTTGTGACTTTTGACTTTATATAAAAGTTGGGCTCTGCTCCTGTCCCAAGTTTCTTGTGCTGGGGTAGGAGCCTTGCTGCGGGCTTGTGTCAGGGCTTGGGACCTCATGGTACAGTTTTTCATTGTACTAAATAAAAAGAAAGGAAAAAGAGAGTTCCTAGTTTCAACAATGTAATTATTATCTCTTTTTAATAGATAAAAAGATTAGATAGATAGGTAGATAGATAGATAGATAGAATAAGACATGTTAAGGGATTTGCCTGTGGTCACTCAGCATAAAATGTCTGAAATGGGCTTTAAAACCAGTCTTTTGCACAGTAAGTTACTCATTTAATCCATTAATCCTTGTTCCCTCTCTTGAGCATACAATGTGTGTCTGCCTATAGAAAGAAAAGAGAGGCTGAAAAGGTTAATAAAATGAGTAAAAGGGAAGGGGTGAAGAGGATCAACTAGAAAGTTCTGTGACAGAAAAAGGCCAAATCATCCTGAAAAAAAAAGGCATTAGTTACCAGGAATATGGTAGACTATGGATCTGGAGGGTCAGATGTTGGAAAAGTAATACCTAACCTTTATATAGCATTTACTATGTATCAGGAACTCTCCTAAGTGCTTTACAATCATTATCTCATTTCCCCCCAACTCCACAAGGTAGGCACTATTCTTATCTCCATTGTACAAATGAGGAAACTGAGACAATTTGATTAAGTGACTTGCACAGGGCAACATGATTAGTAAGTTCCTGAGCCAGATATAAACCTATGTCTTTCTGACTCCATGCCCAGATCTTTATTCACTGCATCACCATCTCATATAACTGGAAGAAGGATTTGAAGTAAGATCAGTGTCAAAAGCAGGAATTATATAGGAAATCCAAGGACCATAACAAGAAGTGATTTGCATGGTGTATAATGTGGCAGTTAATAATGTGTGAAGCAACAATATTTTCTACTTGTCAATATGTTCTTTCAATTTATTTCTTTCGGATTTTCTGCCTGCATGGGCTATTTTATGTCTGCCTGTACCACAGTCATTCTGAGTGACAATACTCAGCTCCAAACAGTTCTGAGAACAAATTAAGCACCTCTAAATAAATCTTTTCATTCATAAACTCAAAAAGGTCAGTTTCATAAAGTAGTTTTAGGGATACCTACTGGCTACTTAGAGTCTGCAAACTGTAGGGGATGTTCGGACCACCATGCAATCTTTTATAATGATAGATCCTAACAAAATCTGGCTTATTAAAAAGACTGAAGTCAGTATAGAAGGGAAGTCAAGCAATAAAATAAATGACAGATTTAGCGCAAGACTGAGTCTCAAAATAGCCAGAGGTCAATGAAGAGCAAAAGTTAAGAAACTATGAGGAAAGCTTCAATGAAATGAATCAAATATGGTATTTTTAAAGGTCTGATCATGGGCTAAAAATAATTCGCTTACCTCCCTTTGAAAAGAAAATCTAAAAGCCATGTATTGTATTGTATTGTATTGTATTGTATTGTATTGTATTGTATTGTATTGTATTGTATTGTATTTTATATGCAACCACTTCCTGACCTGGCACAGTAGATAAAACACTGAACTCGTACTCAAGAAAAGTCAAGTTCATCTCTTCCTGTGGATACTTGCTAAGTCTCAGACACTAAACAAATCTCTTAATCTCAGTTTCTCTATGTGTAAAAATGGGGAAAATAATAACACTTAATACTACATAACATTGGATTGCTCTGTGGATCAAATAAAATATGTGAATCTTTTTTTTTTTTAATTCTTGAGGCACTATATACATATTCATTATTATTTTATTATAGCTGGTCATCACACAATGTTGCTGCTACTGTGTACCATATTCTCCTGGTTCTGTTCATTTCACTCAGCATCCGATCATCAAAGTCTATAGAATCTCCTCCCCCAAAAACCAGTCAAGACAAAGAACTGAGTTTGCCTAGAGCAGCCATCCTGGACTACCAGCCCCAGACCCATCAGCATGACATGCATTTCCTAAGGCTTGGTCTCAGCCTTTGCAAAGGTCAAGGTTGAACTTTCTCAGGATAGTCTACCCTTCAATTACTGTACCTGGAGTCATCGCATCTTCTTCACTGCTGCTCAGCCTCATCACTCTATGTTGAACTGCTTTCTATTTATTGTCATTTGCACAGTGATCACTCCCCAGTGTTTTTTGCCCCATATTTAAAAACAAACAAACAACTTATTAGGTATGTGAAAGGCTCCCAATTTCTTCACTTTTCCTTATTCTTCTTAATGTGCTTTTTATATGAAATTTTTTTTTTAATTCCTAATTATCTTAATCTATGAATCAAAGTATTGGGTTGATTCAAAAACTTCTTATAAAACCTACATGTGAAGGATTTTGTCTTAAAGATAACTCTTTTAATATAAATATTCTTTTGCATATTTATCAAATACTTGCTATGAAACGTTGTTGTAATCCTCACTGTTCTGCTGATCGTGTAAATGATGATTTTTGATGATGCTTTCGTTTGAAGGGGAGGCAGAATAATACAATTGAAAGAAAACTTTCTCCCAAGTCAGTCTGTCTCTCATGTGTGCAATCTGTGTGACCTCTGACAAACCCTTAATCCTCCCTGGTCCTCAGTTTCCTTAACTGTAAAATGAAAAAGTTTTGCTAAATGGCCTCAGGTTGCTTCTTACTTGCCCTCTATGGTACTATGATAAGCAATGACAAATAATAGTGCGTGACTATTAATCCTAAGTAGTCAAGAGAGGTTTGACACATTTCTTTAAGGAAATGTGAAATGGGAGTTTCTCTTCTGTCAACCATTGATCCTTAATAGTAAAACAGAATTAATAATTTAGACTTCTAAAGGTATTTAAAAATAGATGGTTTTGGAAGTAATCTGTTTGGACTGTCTGAATCCATAGCATTACTTTACCCTTTTTTTAGACAATCATATTTACATATTGTCTTAGGTAAGCTTGGCAACGTGAGTAGATCCAAATCAGGAAGGGCTGAGGAGATGCAGTAAATTCTAGAACTGTGATAAATTACCATCTTGCCTCATGAATATTGATCCTGATATGAAATTCATGAATATTTATTTAAATTTGCTTTAATGCTAAGTAAAGTATAAATAAATTTTGAAAAACCCTCTCCTTCTACCTTTCTCCCAAATGATCAGTGGAATTCACATTAGTAACTCAGGGAGCAAAGGGCCTAGTCAGCATTCAGCATCAGCATGTTTTAAAGAAAAGAGTGGGTAATAAACTCTGACTCATAAGATGCATGTGTTGTCCTCACACAACAACCAGCAGCTGAATAATTAAGATCAAGAGAAAATGCTTGCTAGTTCTAGGTTTAGGTACCTCACCATTGCTGAGTTCTTTTTGAATTTAACAGAATACTTTTCAAAATGCTGGAAATGGACAAGTGATTACTGTGTTTCAGAAACCAATAGAAATTATCTGACGTGTACCATCACTCACGGATATTCTTATATAACCATATTGAAAGACTATTTTGATGTTTCAAAATCAAAAACTTGTAAAACAGCATTATGAACTTCAGCAAGAAACAATAAAATCTGATGTGTGGGGATTTTAACAGTAATATAACTGGATTGCAGAGATTTCCCTTTATCTTCTGGTTTCAAAAGGATTTTTATCAGAAGATTGAACAAAGTACCTAGAACTTATTGAGTGTTTTACCATGTTTTAAATCATCTCTTAGGGTTGGAAGAAAACTCAAAAGTCATCTACTCCAATACTTTATTGATTTTGTGAACTAACTATGACATTACTCAAAGTGGTCATGTAGCTTTCTCTCCCCTGCCCTAATACCCAGTTCTCAATTCCCACCAAGCTCAAAATGTTCCCTCTTGAATAGACACTGACCTGTTTCACCTATTCCTATTTTACCTCCACTGGAAATAAATCAGATCCCTATTCCACTATAATTCTCTCGGAATACTACATGGTTTTCAATTGTTATTTGGCAGTCACATTTTAGCTCATTTTTTGTATGAGCATGGAGTCACAAAAAGATTCCTTCTAATAAGAAAGCAAATCACTGGCCTTCACCATGTTCCTTTCCATTATTACAGTGGACCTTACTATCTGGCCTGCCACTATGCCATCTGAATCCATAGGTGCAACCATTTGACCTCCCATTGTCCAATAAAAGATGATATACTTTGTCATCTATCCTGCTGCTACACCTTAAGAACCATTGTGCCTTTCTACATATACTCTGCAACTGAAACTTCCTACATGTATTTTCTCTTCTAATTATAATGAAGATTCCTTGAGCATAGGATTGGCTCTGTTTTTCCATTTTTATCACAAGCTGTATGTATAAATGTATTTCCAACATTACATCTAGTCTCTGAACTCCCCCAATGTAATGATATATGTTCCAAATCAGAACTTCACATCTTTTTAGGCTACACATGTACAATCATATTAAACATATTTCCACATTAGTCATGTTCTAAAGAAAAATCAGAACCAAAGGAAAAACCATGACAGAGAGTAGAAATGAAAAGAAAAGAAAAGAAAAGAAAAGAAAAGAAAAGAAAAGAAAAGAAAAGAAAAGAAAAGAAAAGAAAAGAAAAGAAAAGAAAAGAAAAGAGTATGCTTTGATCTGCATTCAGACTCCATAATTCTTTCTCTAGATATGGATAGCGTTTTCCATCATGAGGTTTTTTTTTAAATTGTCTTAAATCATTGTATTGCTAAGAAGAGCTAAGTCTATCAAAGCTGGTCAGCACACAATGTTGCTGTTACTGTGTACAATGTTTGTTTATTTGTTTGTCCATTTCTTTTTGTTTCACTCAGCATCAGAACATCTATGTCTTTCTAGGTTTTTCTGAAAATCACTTGCTCATCATTTCTTATGGAAATGTATTCTATTACATTTATATAACACAACTTGTTCAGCCATTCCCCAACTGATGGGCATCCTCTCAATTTCCTATTCTTTGGTACCACAAAAAGAGCTGCTATGAATAATTTTGCATGCCTGGGTCCTTTTCTCATGTTTATTATCTATTTAGGATACAGACCTTGTTGGATCAATGGGTATATACAATTTTATAGCTCTTCTGAAATAGTTCCAAATTGTTCACCCAAATGATTGGAATAAGAACTTCACATTTTTTTTTAACAGATATCATATCAAGACAATTCATCAGTTCAATTGAACAAGAATTTATTAAGTTCCCACGATATATGTAGCCCTGTGATACCATGGGAAGAGAAATGGCCTTGGGGTTAGAAATCATGAGTTTGAATACTGATTCTTCCACTAGCTACCTCTGTGATCCTGGGAAGTAACAATATTTCTCAGAGCTTCATTTCTTTGATCTATAATTAAATTGGATAGATTTGATTAACACATCTATGATATATCAATAATAATGTAAATGAAAAAGGATTTTGAAAGTTGTACAAATATAGTTATTCATTTTTGACTCATAATGAAATAAAAAAAAACCTTTGCTTTCTCAATAAGAGGGGAAGGATGGGGAGGAAGGGAAGGAAAGAATTTGGAACTCTAAATTTGAAAAGAGAAATGTTGAAATAGTCTTTACATGTAATTGGAGAAAAAATATTAAATTAAAAAAGGAATGTGCCTAGAGGTATTAGAACTGAAATGATGCTTATACTATCTCCTCTGATTTAGAGAAAGAGAGAGAGAGACAGAGCTAATGGAATACCTAGAGAAACAGGTACTCAAGGTGGAAAGTAAATAGGCCCACAACAAGATAAGAGACTAAATAAGGGTGACAATCATGCTCACCAGCAGAAGTACACACACCTAAAAATTGGTTGTACCCTACCACCCCACCACCACCAATAGTATTTCAGTCTTTAGTACATATTTTTTTGACAACTTGAGCTAATTATAGTAGTTCATATTTCTACGGAACTCAACATTTTTTGAAAAATTGCTTGCTTACAACAACCTAATGGAAAAGATAGAATAAATATTGTTACTCATGAATGACCTCCCTGTGCCTATAAATGATTCCAGTAATCATTTAAATGTTCCATCATTTTACAGATTTTGAGATGGAAAGAATTACAAATCCTATCAAGTACAAAATTTTATTTGATGAGCCAAAGTCATACCCACAAAGGTATAGCTCCAAACTAATCCCTTTTACTCCATGTCATTTTGGAACTGCATGGACCTAACTTACATGCACCTGTACATCATTTCTCCAAGTCACTTTCTTGGGCTAGATAGGCAAATGGTGGACTTATGCAAAGAATAAGTTTAAAAAAATCTTGAAATAATCTCTCCAAGCCCATTATTAGCAGAAATTGTGAAATATTAATCATTTTTTATTATGAACTAGAATATAACAAAATAAACCTTCCATACGCTAAGTCCCCCAAAGTGAGTTGTATATGAAATTGTTACATCAGCACATAAAACTTCTTCCTTTTAGTATACATTAAATTTAAGTTAGCAATATCATTAATAGCCTATATACGTCTGGGATGTAAATCTCACACGATTCCCCCTCTGGTATCTGGTAGACACAACCCAGTGTTGAATGCTGGAGAAAATACTGATAGGAGTTTTCACTATGAGCATAAATTCACAGGAAAATAGCGACCTAGAAATGATTTGTAATATTGGTTGTATTCCTGCCATTTGATCATCACTAGTTTCTTATCACCACCCATAATTTTAGATCCCAAGTACACTGTTTATTTTCAAGGTTTCTTCAGTGTGAGGAGCTTAGAGTGATTTGAGGATTACATGAAAAAGTGTAATTTTCAAGAGACTATCTTTTCTAGTCTACACAAAAATGGAAATCCTAGCCTTCGTATCATAACTCTCCATTTACGCTTTGGATTTCTTTCTTTCTTTCTACTTGGTAGGATCAATCTTATTTTCTACTATTTGTGACTAACCAAGTGGTTTAAGGTGATGAAAAATCTGCAGATGTATAACAAAAATCTCATTTGAAGACTTCGTGAGGCAATATAACTTTTAAAGAAATTTAAATTTATTTTCTATAGTATACATGAGGCAATACATCTATAACAATCAGGAGCTTGAAAGAATCATCACTGTTTCATATTTGTGATATTTTTCTGCAAAGATTATGGTAGGATGTGGAATGACACACAGACTTCTTCTGTTTTGTTTTTGTCTTTGTATTCCCAGGATCTAGCACCTTACCTGGAATGTAGTAGGCACTTAGTAAATGAATCAAATTTTATTGAATATATCAGTATGCTTAAAAGTAGATTGTTTATTTTAAATATTTCAAACAATGAATGCTTTCATCACTATAGTCATATGCTTCATGAATAGAGATTGCAGTCCCTGAAGGTCTTAATAGATATTTAGGGGTTACTGTGGACAAAATTAAAAAAAGAGAAAGAAAGAAAACCAAAACAAAATTGATTTGACGGCCATTTGGTGATGAGTCTTTGAAAATAACTACACTAATCCCTGATTAAGAGACACACAATTTAGGATAGAGTGTGAATCCTTCTTCTGGTTCTTGCTATTTATATGAATTATAGCAGAAACTTAATAATATATATAATATATATTTTATATATATGTATATATATATATATATACACATATATATGTTAAATCCGATAATAATAGCTAGATTTATACTTTGCTTTCAACTTTTCAAAACATTGTAAAATATTGTCTCATTTGATCCTCACAACAATCCTGGGAGGTAGATGCCATATTATCTCCATTTTACAGATGAGGAAACTGAGGCAGACACAGGTTAAGTGATTTGACAGAGTAACATTGATGGTAAGAGTCTGAGTTAGGATTTGATCTCAAATCTTTCAAACTCCAAGTACAGCATTCTATTCAATTACTTCTCAACCGTGTAGGAAAAGCCTACATTCCTCAATGGACTTGATTTTTCCCCCCCAAATTCTTATATTTTCTCCAGATTCTATTGTATTAGAGAACTTGCCCTCCATTGGCTTTGTGTTAGTATAGCAGTAGATCTGGATACGGAAGGGACCTCAAAGTCATGCAGTACATTCTCTTGAATTTACAAATAAAGAAAATAGGGCCCAGACAGCTTAAGACAGGTTGGGAACAAGGTTACCGTGGTAGTAAGTGGAAGTTCCAGGATTTGAATAAGGTGCCTATGAGTACCAATCAAGCCCTCTTTCTTCTGTGCCTGCTGTCCCTTCAGTATCTGAGTAGGAATTTATGGTAATGAGGGCTTAGTGAAAACCAATGATTAATCCGTGTGAATGTTAATTGACTTTTTTTTGAAACATTGAACCAAATTCTCCCTGTGCATAAACTACTCCCAGGGAATATCAGGATTTGTGGAAGATTTTTGTCATTAACAAATTACCACTTCCATGTGCTAAATATGCTAATTGAAAACACTTAGAAGAAGTCCCATCAGGCATTCTGCATCATCATTTTTTTTCATGTATACTTAAAGTGTTCCTTTTGATTTTCTCAGATCTCTTAAATATTTGTAGTCATTTTAATGACTAATTCATACACTAGTAATTACATACACTAGGAGGTACCTTGGGAAACAGCTTAGTATAGTGGAATAAATTCTAAACTTAAATCAGGAAAGACCTGGGCTGAATCTTGCCTTTGATACTTGTTAGCAATGTAACTGAAATTCTCTGGCTCAGTTGCATCATCTGTAAAATGGGACAAAATAATCATGTATGATTTTTTTATTGACACTTACAAGAATTCACATGCCATGAGTTTAATTATAATTTAATGGCAATTCATCCTACAACAATTAATTCTAGAATGCAATAAGGGGATAGCATACATGGATGAAATTGATTTAGATCTCTATATGTTATTGGAAAACAGCCAAGGGAGTCATATTTAACAAAATATAAAATATGAAATTGGGAATTATAATACAGTATGTATATTTTTGAAATTTCAAAAAATGATATTGATTAATGATAAATATGAATGGAAAAGGAATAACTCTGTACTTAGAAAAAAAGGGAAAGTTTAAGAGGAAAGAAATTTAAAAAAAAGAGGGAAGAAATTGCCTTGATTGACTGACATGAATGTTTTTTTTTAATTTAATAGGTATACAGGTCTTTTGGGTAGTGTGCATTAAGTAACTTGTTAACAATGTCAGGTCACTCAAATCTCTTGAGCAAATTCTATTTGGGTCACAATCTTCTTACTCGAATTTAATTTCCTTTGTAAACATTCTAACTAGGGAGAGAATTATTAGCTCACTTGTGTGTTGTCTGGTCATCTTGGCTGTTTAAAGTTTTGTTTAAATTAATAAATTTGCATTAGGGTTTATTCATTAGTCTTAAGAACCTTTTTAACACAAATTAATTTCCCGAGGCTTGGTGATCCCAAGTAGCCAAACAAAATCAAAGTTTTCAACTTAGAAAGATCTGAATCTAAGCCTATAGTAACCAAGTTAAAATATCCACGTCAGGCCTTAGCTGAAACATGCTGGGAGATTTACCAATCATCAATATTGTGTATCACTGAATTTTAATCATAATAGTAAATCAACCATATGAACCTGGATAGTTAACCAATATAGTTAAATGATTAATTCACATATCTTGGGCAGATACTAAAAAGATATGGTATATTAATTCCAGAATTGAATGGAAGGAGACCAGCTAGATTTGTATTTGGGACATTAAAGAGTGTTTTTTGTGACCCCAGTTTTTTTTTTTGTTTCAGTGAGGCAATTAGGGCTAAGTGACTTGCCCAGGGTCACACAACTAGTAAGTGTCAAGTGTCTGAAGCCAAGTTTGAACTCAAGTCCTCCTGACTCCAAGACCAGAGCTCTATCCACTAAACCAGCTAGCTGCCCTTTTTTTTTTTTTATGAAGGTCCATCTTCAAAACACAATTAGTCTTCTGGTAATGCCTAGCAGTGAGTCAAGGAATATCAATTTCTAAAGATTTAAAATTGTTAGTCACTAAAAGGGTCATGAAGAGGAACATGATGGGTAGAATGAACTACAGCATATGCCAATACAGTATTTTTAAGGAATCAAAACACATAGGATCCCACAAGAAAAGGAAGTGGGCAGACTGTACATATATGAAGAATGACATGTAATAGCCTGGATGTTAATTATCATCCATCACCTATATAATATCAACATAGGATTTTTTAAAAAAAAGGGTCTCCAGCACATTCTAAGGCTGTTTGCTTGTGGTGAATTTATAGGAGGACATTAGCAAATTATCTATGGAACAGATAAATGTTGATGAAAAGAGTACATTTTTCTATGAAGTCACAGATCTATTACAATTAATCATAGAATCTTAGAAAGACAGATGTGCAAGAGAGGCCAAATATCATCTATTCCAACTTCTTCTCTATCAATAGTTTGAATCAGGTTCTACTCTTCCAAAAAAAGTGATCATCCATTCTTAATTGTTTTTGTTAATTAAAAGGAACCACAATGCTTGAAGACAGAATATGTGTGTGTGTGTGTGTGTGTGTGTGTACAAGCTTCACAGAGTAGCTTACATAATGGATTAATTTAGAGAGGAATATTGCACATTATGGTAAATCACTTAACTTCCCTGGCCTCAATTTCCTCATCTGTAAAAAGATGGGCTAAACTCAATGACATGTAAGATCCTTTCTACATCTACATTTATGACTCTACAAAAAAAAAAAATTCAAGTCCAAGGTTTTTAGGCAATTATTTTCATTCTAGTTTGGCTGCTGTTCAATGATGCACCTTTCTACATCATTGCTTACAGCTAATCATAATTCATCTTCAAGAAAAAGAGCTCACAAGGACAATGGTTATTTGTTAAACAAACAAGGTTAAGGGCTTCTTGTTACATGATTATAATTCAATACATGAAGATAAATTGAAGTGTCCTAGGTTTTGCATGGAGTCTACACAAGAAACTGCTGACAATAACCCTGATGATTCATCTATTCATGCATTAATTCAATAGGAATTTATTAAGTACCTACTATGTGAAAGATACTGTGACACATGCTAGGGACAAAAAGACAATAACAAAACAACCCCTACCTTTAAGTAACTTAAATTTTACTGGGGCTAAACATTATGTAAACAAATAAGGAAATCTAAACACATGCAAACTAAATAGAAAGTTATAGATAAGTAGATAATTCTATAGACTGGATTAGGGAATCAGGAATGATATTTAAGAGAGTGCATTAGAGCTGGGACTTCTGGCTAAACATGGGGAAGACTTTGTTCCATATAATAATCATAATCATAATGACAAAGCTAGCACTCATATGGTACCTATTATATCATCTCATTGGATGCTTACAACTGCCTCAGGAGTAAGTGCTAATATTATTTTTTATAGATAAGGAAGCTGAGGCAAACAGGGTTTAATTGAATAGCCAAAGGTCACATGGTTAATAAATATCCAAAGTTGAATTTGAACTCAGTTCTTCCTGACTCCAGGCCCAGTGCTTTACACGCTGAGCCACATTGTTGTTGTTGTTGTTGTTCTTTGTCCTTTGTTCTCAAAGAGATATGGAGAAGGTGATGTTATGACATACAAGTGAATTGGATTTAAGTGAGGCAGGGCTGTGCAAAGTCACCAACCTCACTTTCTCCTCTGGAGCCATCTGGGTCCAGTGGCAAGATATAGTTCAGGACGACTGAAGATGGCCCCCAGTGAGCCACCTAACTCAACTTTGAAAGGAAGACTGGATCTAGAGTTTAAAAAGCCAACAGAGAAATTTAGATCAAATCAATGGAAAGAGAATTAATTTTCTTGATCTAGGTTATAACAATATGAAGACTGTATTTTGGGACTATGAATTTGAAAATTATATGGAGGGTGAATTGGATGGGAAGAAATATAAAGGAGGAAGGCCAATTACAAAGTATTTGCAAAAAAAATTAAGGCAACTGGGGTTAAGTGACTTGCCCAGGCTCACACAGCTAGTAAGTGTCAAGTGTTTGGTTTGAGACCAGATTTGAACTCAAGTCCTCCTGACTTCAGGGCCAGTGCTCTATCCACTGCACCACCTAGCTGCCCCTTATTTGCAAAATTTCAGGTAAAAGGAAAAATTCCAGGTGTTTAGGGCTATTCAAACAATGGTAGTTATCATATAAGTGGAGAGAAAAGAATGGAAGAGAAAGGAGAGGGGTAAAAAGAGAGAAGGAACAAGGAGAGAATGGAAGGGCAAGGAGCAAGAGGAGAGGAGAATAAAGGAGAGAGACAGAGACAGACAGACAGACAGAGACAGATAGAAACAGAGACAATGATACACACACACATATATATATATGTATGTACATACATACATGCATACATGCACATATATATGGGAAAGTATAGTTATCAGTTATGGTTATTCCTGTAAATAGGGAATATGTCAAGGCTAAATCACAAATACTAGATAGATGGTTCATGAACATAAATGGGAATAGTGCATGTTTAGATTTGCTTCTCCCAAAGGATTAGAAAAGGGGTTTACTGAGAATATAAAGGAAGAAGAGTAGTTACAAATAGTTATAGTCCCCTTGAACTTGCAATGTCCTCCAAGAGCATAGGCTTAAATTTAGAGTCCAATGGTACCAAGACACACATGGAGAAAACACATGTAGCAAAACATTAACTCCAAATTTCTGTCCAGGAAGTGATATATTTTTTCCCTTTCTGAAGTCCTCTTGAAGTTCCTATTAGGTGTAGTTTGCTGCTGGGCTCCAAGTTTCAATTTCTAGTCTATAGCTGGCTCTTTTCTCTTCAAGGGACATAGTCCCTGAAGCCCCAGATATCTTCAGGAAACTTACTTTCTATCTCTATCTATACACATTTCTTCTGCAATCAGCTACTACCATTCTGGTGACAAAAACAGTACTGCTGACTTCAGTGCTGTGAAGATCTCTGATAGATCTTCCTAATTCAATGCTGCTCCCTAATACAGCAGCCCCTAGAAGATTTTTTTTTCATGCTCATTGCCAAGAAGTAAGAGACTGATAGAACTACATCCCTTTTACAGGCATACTTACTTCTAGCTCAGCACCTCCTGAACCATAGATTCTTCTACCTCCATAACTAAATAGAAGACTTTTTATGTAATCACGGTACCAGCCACTCAGTGACTCCTATATGGAAGCAGGCCTCCAAAGTTCTATGTGGTAGACTGGAAGCATGTTCACATACTCTGTCTGGAGAATGTTCTTAGGTTTTTGCATTCACCAGCCAATCCCTTCATTTCCTACATGTAATATATGTGCTACATATACTTTACTATTTCAAGGATCTGCAATTTTACTGTGCATACTTCCACTATTGAATTGTATTGACATTTTCTATGATTATCTACATGTACTTTTACCACCCCTGTGATTGGATAATTAATCACCTTGCCAACATCCTGATGATGAACCTCATGAACTTAGCTATAACTGGCTGTTAGACAAATGAACAAACATACACATAGTCTTTCCACGTGGGTAGGAATGTGAATCCAGTGCCATGTTCCAACCACTGAAAAGAGGATGAGAGTAAGTGCTAAGAAGCCCAGCACTAATTTGCTGTCAGAGCACCATGCTGGGCTCAAATCTTGGCTTCGTTACAAACTACCTAGGAGACCTTTGGACATTAACTAAACCTCTCTGAGCCTCAGTTTCCTCATCTACAAAATCATGGCATGGGGTAAATATTCATTAATTTTCCCTGCAGCCCCAAGTCTCTGCTTAAATAAAGATGCACATATTAAAATGAATATCTTAACATTAACTTTTAATTTAAAAAATGGTGACTTCCAATTTTATCTTATTCAGAAAATAATATGTTAAAATATGAACTCAAGCTGATGTGATAACTACAGAGCTAAAAATGGCATGGATGGACTCGAATAAGAGAGCTCATAATGGCACTCAGCTAAAGCTGTTTCCACTGCAATAGAGGCAGCTAGGTGAGAGAGTGGAGAGAGTGCTAAGCCTGAAATCAGGAAGACCTAAGTTCAAATCTGGCCTCAGATACTTGCTAGCTGTTTGCCCCTGGAGAATTCACTTAACTTCTATTTCTCAGTTTCCTCAACTGTAAAATGGGGATCACAATAGTATCTACCTCCCAGGGTTATTGTGAGGATAAAATGAAATATTATTAGTTAAAGTGCGTAGCATAGTGCTTGGCACATAGTAGGCATTTAATAAAGGCTTGTTCCCTTCCTGTCAATGTATTTTGACCAAGGATAAGTCCATGAAACAAAGATAAGCTCAGAAATGAATCCAAAAGCAAGCAACTAACTCTTACTATAAGTGTGCGTTGTTCCTTCAAGTTATAGAACAATGGCTCCTCCTTATGGAGGTAAAAACAATTGGAAGCCATTCAGATGCATTGTATGTGATTAACAATTGGAAGCCATTCAGATGCATTGTATGTGATTCATCAAATGATATAATTGCTGAATGATATAAATGAACTGAAATGAAGCTTGTTAGAAGCTAGCAAAAGCATACTAGGAACAGCAGATAATATATTATGTAAAGTGAGTAAAATATTAAATATCCTGGAGACAAAATTGAATGGACACATTCATGAGATTCGGGAGAGAGGAAAACTGTGTTTCTTCTTTTTTCATTCTATTTGAATGTGCTATAATTGAGAGTTTTACAGATTTATGAAAATTGGCCATCTCATTTCATGATAGAAGAAATCAGAGATTTTATGTAAAATTAAGCAAACTACTCTTCATTTTCCACTCAGCATTCTGAATATTCAGCACTTTATAAAAGACCTCTTTGGTTAATGGAGAGGGGTAAGAAAGAATAGATACATAGATTCAGAAATTTTGCACAATTTTGTTATGAGGACTGTATACATACAATTATGTTTTACTACCATCTGTCACTTTCATTTATGCAATCCAAAGACATATAAGTGCTTAATAAATGACTCTTGAATGGAATAGTTATTATAGCCTGAAACTCAAACAATTCCACAATATACCTTATCAACATTATGAGATAAGCTTTCTTTCCAATTGGGAAATACCGTAATTGTCTGTGTGTTTAAGTGGGAATTATATACGAGATAGTATTTCTTCATCCTCCATAGTTGAGATTTTTTTTGCTTAACTTACTGCAATTAGTCCATTATTTACTAAGTACTGTTATAGATCATTTTTGCAAAATGTTTTAGTTATCTCTTCATTAATTTGGAATGGAAAAAAAGCAATTAATTTCAGACTGAATTCCAAGGATGTCTTTTCTGGTACAAAGTTTTCATGTAGATCATTACTTTGAGGGAAATAACAGAATCCTTAAGGCCTAATAAGTTTCTTCTGCTCAGACTAGTTTACATTTTCATTTTAGTTTATATTCTTGGGAGAATAATATGGCATTATAATATTGATTTCAGATGGCTAAATTCCTGGAGCTTATATTGAGGGATGACTTAAGAAAACAGACTTTTATTATCTATTAGCATCTGGCCAAAGAACAAGGTTTGAATTTACCTTGTACTTAAGGACTCTACTTCAAAGAGGACAAAAAAAATGCAAATAAAGATTAGAGTCATAAAATGTTTCAATCATGTCTGACTCTTCGTGATCCCATTTGGGTTTTATTATTTTTTTTGGGGGGGGGGAAGATACTGGTTTAATGTTTCCTACTCCAGCTCATTTTTCAGATGAGGAAACTGAGGCAAAGAGAATTAAGTGACTTGCCCAGGGTCACACAGCTAGTATGTGTCTGAGACCAGATTTGAAATCAGGAAGATGAGTTTTTCTGATTCCAGGCCTGGCACTCTACAATGATTGTAGAGGTTTTGACTTATCTAAGGGGCACAGATAGCGGGTAACAGGTAGGATTAGATCTCAAGTCTTGTGCCTTATACTTATACAGAATGCTTTTCACTATGCCAGGCTAATTCCTTAGTAAGCTAACAGGGAGCTGAGTGGCTCAGTGTATCCACTCCAAGCCTGGAGTCAAGAAGACGTGGGTTCAAATGTAACCTCAGAGACTTACTAGATATGTTACCATGGAGAAGTCACTTATCTTGTTATCTGCCTCAGTTTCCTCACTTGTAAAATGGAAATAATAATAGCACCTATCTCACAGGTTTGTTATGAGGATCAAATGAGATAATAATTGTAAAGTGCTTAGCACAGTGCCTTGGCAATATAATATTAGTTAGCTTTTATCTGAATGGTGTAATTTTTATCACATGTTATGTTTACTATCTAAAGCAGAGGTTCTTCATTTTCTTTTCTGTGTCATGGACACCTTTAGCAATCTAGTTAAGTCTTTTCAGAATAATGTTTGTTGCTTATATTCATAACTGACAGAAATGCTAAATTTCATTTAGAGGTTAATAAAAACAAAGATGTAAAAATTTCCAGTCAAGTGCAGTGAAATGTTACTGAAATCTGTCTTCAAACATTTTTGGTTTGGATTTCAAGGTTGTGCATTATCATTCTTTTTGATCATTTTTTCAGTAATTTCTGACTCTTCATGACCCATTTTGGGTTTTCTTGACAAAACACAGAAGTGGTTTGTCATTTCCTTCTCTAGCTCATTTTATAGATGATGAAACTGAGGCAAACAGGGTTAAACAACATGCCAAGGGTCAACCAGCTAATATGAGTATGAGGTTAGATTTGAACTAAGGAAGATGAGTCTTCCTGACTCCAGACCCAAGGCTCTATTCACCATGCCACCTAGCTGCCCATCATTGCTTTAAGGTAGTCATTGGAGAATAATTACACTTTTTAGCACTAAAATATTATATTATTTTGCTATAATAATATTGGTTTGTATAATGTTAGCATATATGAATAGAACAAAGATAGAGTATTCTAAGTCATTATGACAAATCACTCAGGTTTACAAAATTTTCTTATGGAATCTCATTTGACATTCAGTGCCTTCAGCCTCTGAAGCCATGGAGATTAAACACATAGTGAAATATCAAAGATAAGCAGCCAGATTATATGCCCAGGTCCTCCAAGTAGTCCTCATATGGCATGATGTTTCAGACCTTCACTACATTGGTTTCCCTCTTATTATACATAATCCTACCTCAATATTCCTTTTTTTTTTTTGTCATTTGGAAGCAGAGTTATCATTACTCTCCTTATTTCTTCTGTGGTGGGAAGAGATATTGCCAGAAAAGAAGGAAGGAGTAAGGTCAGGTATTTGTATTTTATTTTTGTAGTTTAAAAAGGTCAACATGACTTTACCATCAACACATTTAAGATATTAATATTGACCTATACCAGGGAAACTCTATGCTATCTCTCCAAGATTTCCATATAAAATGTAGAGTCCACTGCCTATACAGATGATGCTGTTACTTCTAGAAGTGATCTCCCACTGTCTCCCCCATTTTGTCACTCCCATACCCCATATTGCTATTTCCACATTTTGAAAACAAAGACCATTGACTGAAAGATAGAATTGACTTCTTATGGCCATCGAGTCCCTGAGAAGGATATTCTCATTTTCCAGAGAGAAAACATAGGCTGTTCAGAGAGATGAAAGGATCACCTCCTCTCCCCAAATATAAGGTTGGCCTCAAAAAAATAAAGTAAATTCACACAAATTATCAACATTCCTATGTATCACAAACAAAACCCTGCGAGATACCCACTTAAAATAAATCTGTCTAGACAGTATAAAACAACTTGGAGTACACCTGCCAAAACAAACACAAGAACTATATAAACAAAATTATATAGAAAAGTTTTTTATACAGATAAAAAACATTTAAATAATTGGACAAATATCCACTGTTCATGGTGAGGCAGTGTCAACATAATAAAAATTACATTTTTACTAAACTAATTTATATATTCAATGCCATCCCAATTAAATTACCAAAAATAAAGAATTAGAAAAAAATTACAAAATTCATTTGAAAGAACAAAAAGCAAAGGATATCAAATTAACTAATGAAAAAATGTAAAGGAAGGAAGTTAAAAGTACTAGATCTTAAACTATATTATAAGGCAATAATTATCAAAATTATCTGGTATAGGCTAAGAAATAAAAATGGTAGATCAATGGAATAGAGTAGACATGGCATTTACAGGAGCAAAGAAATGTACTATTATTGTATTTGACAAGTTTAAAAACTTAATTTTTGGGGATAAGAATTCATTATTTGGGAAAAAATATTGGGGAGTGTGGAAAGTAGTATAGTGGCAATTGGACATAGATCAATGTCTTACATCATTTACTAAGATAATATCAAAATGGATATATGACCTAGATATAGAGACATTACAAAGAAATCTTAGAACATAAAAATATTACTTATCAGACTTATGAATAGGTGAACAATTTATGAACAAATAAGAGAAAAAGAGCAGATTGAGATATAAAATGGATAGTTTCAATTGCATTAAATAAAAAAAAATTGTACAAATTAGACAAATGTAGCCAAGATCAGAAGGAAAGCAAAAAATTGGGGGGGGGAGATTATAGACAGTTTTTCATATAAAGGCCTCATATCTAATATATATACATATATATGTGTGTATACACACACACACACACACACACACACACACACACACGTATACAGAACTTAGTGAAATCCATAAGAATACATGTATTTTCCAACTGATAAATGGCCAAAGAGTATGAACAGGCATTTTTCAGATGATAAAATTAAAGCTATTTATAGTTGTGTGAAAAAATGCTCTAAATCACTGTCAATTAGAGAGATGGAAATTAAAACAATTTTGAGGCACCACCTCACACCCATCATATTGGCTAATATGACAAGAAAAAAGGAAAATGATCAATGTTGGAGAAGATGTGGGAAAATTAGAGTACTAATGCATTGTTGATGGAGTTGTGAACTGATCCAGCCATTGCAGAGAGCAATTCAGAACTATACCAAAAAGGCTATAAAATTGTGCCTACCTTTTGACCCAGCAATATCATTTCTAAGTCTGTATCCCAAAGAGATCATAAAAATTGGAAAAGGACACACATATACAAAAATATTTATAGCAGCTCATTTTGTGGTGGAAAAGAATTGTAAATTGAAGGGATGTCCTTCAATTAGGGAATGGCTGAAGAAGTTGGGAATATGAATGTAATAGAATACTATAATTCTATAAGAAATAATGAGCAGGAGGATTTTAGCAAAACCTGGAAAGACATGAATTGATACTGAGTGAAGTGAGTAGAATAAGGAGAACATTGTACAAAGCAACAGTAACACTGTATGACAACCAACTGTGATACACTTAACTCTTCTCAGCAATGCAATGATCTAAGATGGGGTGGGGAACCTGTGCCCTTCTAGGTCCTTGGGTGCAGCCTTATGATTGAGTCCAAGTTTTATAGAACATATTCTTTTATCAAGGGGATTTGTTCTATGAAGATTGGATTCAGTCAAAGGGCCACTTATGGCCTCAAGGCTGAAGGTTCCCCACCCCTGATCCAAGAGAATATCAAAAGACTCATGATGGAAAATGCTATCCACATCCACAGAAAGAACTATGGAGTCTGAATGCAGATGGAAGCACACTATTTTCTTTTTCTTTTCCTTTTTTTGTTTTCTTGTGGTTTTACCCTTTTATTCCTTTTCTTTCACAACATGACTAACATGGAAATATGTTTAATATAATTGTATATATATAGCCTATATCAGATTGCATGCTGTCTTAGGGAAGGGGGAGGGGAAGGAGGGAGAAAAATTTTAGAACTCAAAATCCTGTGAAAGTTAATGTTGAAAACTAAAAATAAATAAATAAAAGAAAGAAAATGCTATAAATAATTAATAATTAGAGAAATGTCACTTAAAACAATGTTAAGATATTTTAAACCTATCAGGTTGGCTAAAATGATTGAAAGGAAAAGCAAAAAAAATTAAAAAGTATGAGGCAAAATTGGGACATAAATTCATTGTTGGCAGAACTGTGGAATGATCCAATCATTTTGAGGATCAATCTGGAATTATGCCCAAAAGTTATTAAAGTGCTTATATTCTTTGATCCAGAAATACCATCCCTAGGTCTATTTCCAAAGATGATTAGGGAAAAAGTAAAAGAACCTATATGTTCCAAAATATTTATAAAAATTATCTTAGTAGTGATAAAGAACTGGAAATTGTGGGGATGTCCATCAGTTAGGGAATAGCTGAACAAGTTTTTGTATATGATTGTAATGGAATACTACTATGCTGCAAGAAATAATGAGCTTGGCGATCTTAGAAAAACTTGGATAGACTTGCATGAAATAATGAAGAGTGAAATGAGCAGAACCAAGAGATTGTTGTACACAGGAATGACGATATTGTTTTAAGAACAACTTTGAGTGACTAAGTTATATTGATTATTATAAATACTCAAATTAACTACAATGGACATATGAAGGAATACACCATCTGTATCCAGAGATACAATTGATAAATAGAAATGTGTGTAGAATTATATGTGTGTGTATGTGTGTGTGTATATATGTATGTATATATGTATATATATATATGTATATATGTATATATGTATATATGTATATATGTATATATGTATATATGTATATGTATATGTACATATACACACATATGCAAACATTTGTGTTTAATGGTAGCCATCTCTAGGGTGGGGTGGAAAAAAAGAGAAAAAAAAGAAATGTAAATGATATCTTTATTATATATTTAAAAGGAATAGCAAGTTGCACATAATGGTTGCTTAGTTTCATGTGAAAATGTTTCCCCACATTTTACTATGTTATGAAAATGTTTATTTTATTTCATAAATTTAAAATTAAATAAATAAAATTAAAAAAATAAATATGCCCCAACACAGGTCAAGAACTGAAAGCCAGAGGCATCTTTGTTCCTACCCCACAGCATTATTGTCACCACTGGTATACCCTTTCAACTATTCAACTACAAAATCCACTCCTGTTCTGGGCCCATTTTCTTGGTTGGTGAGAATTGACCATATATAGGCCAACTACCCTTCACAAGAATGTTTCTCCTACTGGGCCACTATGGCCCATACCTCCAGCTCTTGCCCTGACTCTAGTGAACTGAGTGAGACCATATATAGTTCTACCCTAATCAAGAGGCTATACTTTAGACATTTTCCTGCCATATTGTACAAAATTCTAGAATCTCAGAATTGAAAGAGAAATCAAAGACCATCCTGAAAAACCAGTACATAAACAGCAACATGTCTGATGAGTGATCACCAAATTTTTCTTTAAATACCTCCTTAATCAATCAGTAAGCAGTTATTAAGCAACTTCTTTGTATCAGGCATTGAAGGTCAAGCCACTGGAATAATAAAATGAAAAGAAAATAATATTTCAAATCAAAGTAGCTTAGTTTAAATCTTATTTCCATTATTTACTTCCTGTCTTGCCCTGAAAAAAAAAAGCCATTTAATATCTTTGATTCTGTTTCTGCATCTGTAAAAGTTAGGGGTCATCATGTTCCAAATGGTCTTTGAGTTGCCTTCCACTCTGAATCTGTTATCCTGCGAATCTCCTGGGAAAGCCCATTCCATTTTGAGGTCACTCATTTTGGGAGGAATATTGCTTTATATCAAGTTTAAATTTGTCTTTGAACCTTAAACCAACTCCCTCCCAGTTCCACTCTCTATAGGCATGAAGAAGATTAGCTGTTCTAAGCAATAGCTTAGATAGCTATCATACTTCCCTAAGCTTTTTCTTCTCCAGGTTTAATTTCCCCAGTTGCTTTAAAACATTTTTACATGCTATGATTCTGAGGCCTTTCACTTACCTGATTGCATTTCTCTGGAAATTTTTCAGCCGATGAATGTATTCTAAAATTTTGAACCCAGAGTGAAATGCGACATTCTAAATGTAGTTTGACCAGGTTAGAATTCAGACTACAATTTCTCTAGTCTCAACATTACTCATTGATTCAGCCAGAGACTGGCTTGGATTCTGTTTGTTTGGGCTACCATATGACACTTCAGTCTTATTTGAAAGAGTTAAATAAGGAGAACTCAAGCTCAAAGACTGTCTCTTTGTAGAATGGTATGGCCACCTGTGATTAATCTTCCTAGGAGATTTCAGGATGTGGTACCAAATGGGGATAACAAGATGCACATTTAACTCCATTTATATGACAGCTATATAATTTTTGAAACATTTTGCCTCAAAGTTAGATTTAATGCCTCGACCTCCATCTCCAAAATGCCTGCTTTTAAAAGGCATAGTACTAGGTGAGAAACAGCATGTTGTGGTGGAAGAGCACTGAACTTAGAGTCACAGGACATGATTTCATATCTTAACTCTCCTACATTTTGACCTTGAGGCAATCACTTAATGTCTATGGGCCTCAGTTTCCTCATCTGTAAAATGGATGTGTGTATGGACCACAAGACCTTTTAAATCACTTTTATTGAAGAGATAGCACCTGAAAAAAGACCTTGGAGAAAGGGAAGAATTCCAACAAGTTCATGGGAAGAAGGCAGTATATTTCTAGTATACTATCATGTGGGGGGGAAGAGAGAAGGGCTATGTACAGTTTTTGTTGTTTTTATTTTTTCCCTGTTAATTTTAGCAAGTAGACTGATTTAAAAAAAATAACATTAGGGAATTGCAAATGGCACCAATCAGCAGTTAGTATTTCCTTTTATTTTCCTTTTGTTTTCTCTTGATATGAGTTTGACATTAATTAATTCCTTAAAGATTTATTTTACTCATTTCTGAAAGAAGACATTACGTAGAAGACAGATCTTAGGAGAAGCTGAGTCCTCCTGTGACTCATTACCAATGGGACCATCTGGACAATGAAAAGAAGAATAAGTTTCTTAAATCCCAATAAAAGTTTGATTATCTACTCCATGTAAAGAGATTAGAGAGTTCTTTTCCTAATGCACACTTCATAGTATGAGCAATGGTCTATTTCACTGAAGAGCTAAACACCACCGAGGGCATGGCAAAGTTAAATGATTTCCAATTACTAAAAGCAAACATATAAACATCTGTAATTCTAATGGCCATAATAAATCTTAGCAGTTAAAAAAAGGACCATCCTGGCTAGCTTGATAATTGGATCAATTTTTCACTTATGGGCTGTCAATTACTCGACGTTTTAAAGCATGCAGAATATAGCTAAAAAGTATTTTAATTAGAATAACAGGACAAAAAAACTGACCTTCCAGCTCTGATTGTGATTTTAAAGCACAAAATATGCATCTGAATATTTATTTACAAAACAGAAGTTAATTAAAACTATGGGTTCACATTGAATTTGAACTAAGCAGGATAAGGAGAAAAAGTAATTAGCAATTAGGTATATTTTAGTACCCACTTCTATATGGCTAAGCTGACTACCAATGTTTAATATACATATACCAATATTTTCTTTTAAAAAGTATCAGTAGTTGTGAAAACAACTTTGTTTTTACTCAAAGCATATAATCCATTTAATCAATGGATTAAAATATCCGTCTAGCCAAATTAAAAAAAAAAAAACCTCTTTGAATATTCACAAGTTTCAAAAACTTATTTTCCTATAATTAAAATAACACTTTAATTATATAATTTACATTTGATTCCCATACCAACCCCTTAGATAGGTTGGGCAAGGATTGTTGTCTCCAGCTTGCCAGTGGACAAAATGAGGTTTAAGGAGATTAAGTGATTTATCCAAAATTATAATGACTAGTCAGTAGCAACTAAAAAAATCAAATGATCTGAATCCTAATCATTGCTGTTTTTACCATGTATTTATGCCTGTTTCAGCACCAATTCCTTCACTTCCATCTTTTAACTGAAAAGTCATTTACATCTTTCTTAGTCTTAGCATCACCTACTGAGTTAATTTCAAGTAATCACAACTTCTTCCACAGGTTAAGAATTTGAGTCATAATTCAAATGAACAGCAATTCAATAAACATTTATTAGACATCTACTACAAAGCCATGTACTAGGCTCATGGGATATGGATAACAATAAAGAGAAAAATCATACTTGAGAATTAGAAAGGGAGGCAAGCAGCCATAATATAAAGTTAAATATGATGAGTACATAAAGGAAGATCAAAATATTGACAAGCTGTATGATATTGGGTAAGTCATGTAATCTCTCTAAGTTATATATTTGTGGGAAAACCACTCCAATATCTTTGCCAAGAGAATCCCAAATGGGAACACAAAGTGTTGGATAAGACTGAAATGACAGAGCAGCAGCATTTATTTTTATACATATATAGTCACGTATGCATGGAATATTTAAATATCTTTAAACATATGTATATAAATATATGCCTATATATGTGTATAGGTATATAAAATTGAGAGTACAAATTATTCTAGTGTTACCAGCTCAAGTGATGTGACTGCATGACCTCAAATCCTGTTCACTCACAAACATATTTCTTGAATATATTACTTTCCATTAAATTACCTTGCCTTTTATTTCTCCCTCCCCTGGTCCCTCAGTCAAATTCAGGTCCCACCCTATAATATCTCTCTCTGATGATACTTAGAGTTTTACATCTGGATGGGTTCCAGGAAATCATCAGTCTGTTTCCCATTTCCTTCTCCAGCTTGTTTCACACGTGAGGAACTGAGCCAAACAGGATTAAGCGACTTGCCCAGGGTCATGCAGCTAGTAACATTCTGAGGCCAAATTTGAATTCAGGAACATAAGTCTTCCCGACCTCAGGCCAGGCATTCTATCCACTGCACCACATAGCTATTCCATACGTGTGTGTGTGTGTATGTGTGCGAGTGTGCATATGTGTGTGAGTCTGTGTGTCTGTGTCTTGTGCATGTGTGTGTGCATATATGCACATATACATATAAACTATATCTACATACGCACATATAGACACACTGTACATTTATGCACACATGTGTATGTGTTTACACATGTGATTTTGATTCATTTATGTATACACACATGAAACATGTGCATGTGTGCATGCTTATATGTGTGTGTATGTATACATGCACATGCATATACACATACACACACACACATATATATTTGAAGGCACGGAGTCAGAAAGAGATGGAAAGAGAAAGAGGAAGACAAACAGAAAGAAAGAGACACAGAGAGAGACAAGGAGAAGTATCTCTGAACTAAAGACTATTTAGTGATGTTGATAATGTTTCTAGGCCTAGTCCACAGATAGACCTATCCTAAAAAAGATATATGCTGGGCAGTGATATTTTATACAATTGGTAAAATGGCTGATAATGCGAATATGTCGAAAACAACAAATAAGATAGAACATTGAAGTATACTGATCAACTCACTGAAATAATACTTAATATTGATGAGACTGAAAGACAAAAAGGCGCCATCATGGGAAAAAATCCTGGCTCTGACACTCATTTTACAACCAGCCCTTCTTCTATTACAAGTACAATAGAGGAAGGTGGCTGTGAAAGCAAAGTGCTTTGTGTTGTGAAATTGTTATTAAATAAAAATGAATTAATAAATATCATTACCTACATAAAAAAGACCTAGATTCTTGTTTTCTGATTTGGGTTTCCTCAATACCTAGATAGAAGATCATAATAGTAGTAGCTATATAGTGCTTTAAAATTTGCCAAGAACCTTACACAGATTATCCCATTTTATCCTTATAATGACCCTAGGAGGTAGGTGATATCATTGCACCATTTTACACACCGCGGAACCTGAGGCAGACAGAAGTTAAGAGATCTACCCATGATCACACAGGTAAGTAGCTGAGACTTGATTTAAACTCGGCTCTTCCTGACTCCAGGTACAGTGCTTTGTTCAATAATGTATCTGGAAGAAGACACAAACATGAGTATTTGGTAACATGTTTGGCTGATTTTGCTTTTGTTTTTGTTTTCATAAGGGGATTTAGTTTCATGGAGACACAACCTACATCTAATTTTATTGGGAGTCCAAGTTCACGGTTCATTTACTACAGACATATGTCTACAGTCTCTCAGCACAAAGCCATAGAGAGTAATTGAAAACATTGGACACAAATGAGCTACGTTGCATTGGCTAATAAAAGTAAGGCAAGGACAATTGGGTTAGCCACTTAGGTTTTTCCCAAGGCAAAAAGAAACCGCATGTTATTTATGGAATGGGACGCATGATTACATCTTGACCTATAATTTTGTCACTTTAATTCAGAACCAAGCACCACTGATTCATGTCCACCCATTTTTGAAACAGTAATTCCCAGGAAAAATAGTATGTGGTCAAATGTATCTCATCTACATTAAGGTCCAACAAATCCCCAAAAGATAATTATTTTTAAAATATAAATTATTAAATTTAATTGTTTTAAGGCTGTGTAAATATGCATATATTACAGAATGTTTATATATCATTTTCAAGATGCTTTGTCATTTACATTTTAATCTGGGTACATGTGTTATTCCAAACATTTGGAGTACTTTGAACTAATGGTCCTCATCTAAATTATGCCCTTGCTTCCCAATCACTGCCATCCACCTAAAAATATACCTTTTAGAAAGAGCCTTATTACCTTCTGTTAATTGCAAAATTAATGTATCTCCAGAAGGCCACTGTTCTACTGAACATATGTGCATTAGCATAAATTACTTCATCAGATTAGCTGGTTAATACTTTGGGTCCTGAGATAATGAAATATAGTAAAGGGGAGATACTAGAGGAGAAAATTTGGGAAGACCAACAATTCACAGGCTTGGGATTTAGGTTGCCTAGAGAGGGGTTGGTACCTCAAGAGATAAACTTAACAAAAGACCTTAGAAAAAAAAAGGATGCCTGTCACTACCAGGCAGTAAACAACATGAAGACTATGTCTTATTGAAGCTTTATATCACCCCCCAAGGCCTAGCATTATGCTTGGGCATCAGTCCACTCTTAAAGTTTGAATTGAGATGACAAAATTGTGAAACATAAATCTGTCTCTTCTTTAATGCACCCCTCTTCAAGCCTACTCTCCACATCCTTCGCCATGTCTATCATCTTAGTTCACTCTGATAGTGTTTTCCTTTTTTTTTGGAGGGGGGGGTTGGGCAGTGGGGGTTAAGTGACTTGCCAAGGGTCACACAGCTAGTAAGTGTTATGTGTATGAGGCTGGATTTGAACTCAGGTCCTTCTGAATCCAGGGCCAGTGCTCCATCCGCTGTGCCACCTAGCTGCCCTCCTCACTCTGATAGTGGAAAGTGACTTGATAGACTGATTTCTGGGAGCCAAAATGGATGAATAAGCAGTAAATTGCTCAAACTCTCCCATATTCGCCTCCAAACAATCATAAAATACTTCCCCAAAACAAATCCTGGAACAGCAGAACCAGTAAAAACAAGGGGTAAAACAATCTTTTAGTCCAAGAAACTTGGTAGATCAACAAGAAAGGTCCATCTGTCTTGAGTAAAACGGGAGTGCATTGCAGGACAGGAAGTGTTTCAGAAAGCCTCACCTCAGTAAATCAGGGGCAGATCAGGAGCCCTAGTGTACTGGAGCTGGCAAACGTCAATACCAAGACCCTCCACGTACATACCTTAGCATAGCCAGAAGAACCAGAAAACTCCAGCTCCAAAAACCACCGTATGCTTCAGCAAAGCCCCAGCGAAACAGGCATTCCAGTGGCCAGACTTCCACGTGCATCAGCATTTTCGAAAGCAAACAGGCATCCTCCAGTGGACAGACCTCCATGTGTTTCAGTGTAACCCTGGGTAGGCACAGAAACATCCACAGGGCCTCAGCACATTCTAGAGACCACCACTAGGACCCCAGCTTAGCACTAGATAAGCTGCCAGGCCCCTAGGCTTCCAGCAGTACTAGCTACCCACCACCCCACCCTTTCAGCATAACACCACACACTAGGGTGCCCTGGGGCCTCAGGGCGACATAGTACAGCACCAGATAAACAGACAGGGCCTGCAGCCACTAGCACAAGAATCTTGAGACAGTGCCCTCTCCAACCTGGGTGCAGAGCTCAAATTTAAAAGAAAGGAAAAAGGCAAAAACAAAGCCAAACATGAGAACAAAACAAAAAAAAATGAATCTGACTGTAGAAAATTATTGTGGTGTTAAGAAAGATCAAAATACAAACTCAGAATAGGATAACAGTGTCAAAGCACCTACGGGGAAAACCTCAAAGAAAAATGGGTAGTGCTGTCAAGCCCATAAAGATCTCATGGAAGGGCCCAAAAAGGAGTTTCAAAATTATATAAGAGGGCAGCTAGGCGGCACAGTGGATACAGTCCCAGCCCTGGAGGTAGGAGGACCTGAGTTCAAATCTGGCCTCAGACACATAACACTCACTAGCTGTGTAACTCTGGGCAAGTCACTTAACCCCAACTGCCTCACCAAAATATACATGAGAGGTAGAAGAAAAAATGAGAAAGGAAATGACAGTGATGGAAGAGAACTATGAAAAAAACAGAGTCAACAACTTGGAAAACAGATTAAAAGTATAATTGGCCAAATGGAAAAGTAGATACAAAAATTTACTGAAGAGAACGACTCCTTAAAGAGTACAACTGGCTAAATGGAAAAGAAAGTACAGAAGCTGATTGAAGAAAACAACACATTAAAAGTTAGAATTGGGCATGTGGAAGCTAATGACTCTATGAGACATCATGAATCCATCAAACAAACTCAAAAGAATGAAAAAAAAAATGGAAGAAAATGTAAAATACTTCATGAAAAAAAAAACAAACCCACAACTGACCTGGAAAATAGATCCAGTAGACAAAATATCAGAATCATTGGACTACCTGAAAGCAGTAATCAAAAGGAGGACCTGGATAGCACCTTTCAAGAAATTATCAAGGAAAGCTGCCCTGATGTCCTGGAAACAGAGGGCTAAATAGGCACTGAAAAAATCTTCAGGAAACAGATCCCAAAAGAAAAATACTACAAGGAACATTATAGCCATATTTCAGAATTATCAGGTCAAGGAAAAAGTATTACAAGTGGCCAGAGAGAAATAATTCCAATATCAGGGAGTCACATTCAGGATTACATAGGACTTGGCAGCTACAACATTAATGGATCGGAGGTCATGAAACATAATATTACAGAAGACCAAAGAGTGAGGACTACAACCAAGAATCACTTACTCAGCAAAATTAAGCATAATACATCAAGGAGAAATGGTTATTCAATGAAATAGAAGGATTTCAAGGTTTCATAAGGAGAAGATCAGAGTTCTGCTTCTAGAAGCCAAGATGGTGGAGTAAGAAATAAGTCCCTCTCACCCTCTGTTATTGACCTCTGAAATCCCAGAAAATATTGCCACAGGAAAAACCCTGGAAAAGCTGAGCCAGCAAAAAGATGGGATGCAACAGTCTTATAGCCCAGGAAGCTTGGGGAATTAATGGCAAAGTCCCCTCTTGCTCTGGGGGAGGGGCAGCCTGGCAAGCCAGTGGCAAGCCTCATCTCAGCATACCAGTGGGATATCCTGAGCCTCAGGGTAGTGGAGCAGGCATGTGCCAACACCAGGACCCCCTGAGTACCTCAGTACTGGCAAGTGAACCAGTAGACACCAGTTCAGGAAAACCACCACATGCGACGGCCTTCTCTAGCAGCCAAATCTCTCAGTGCCTAAGCACAATTCCAGGAAACAGAACTCCAGGAGGCAAAGCTCCAGGCTGACAGACATCCTCCAGCAGGGAAACATCACTGTTCAAGGCCCAGGTGAGCAGAAGCCAAAGAAAGGAGTATAAGGCCTGGGTGAGCAGCCATCCCCCAGGGTCCAGATTCCCCACCCCTCAAGACAACTCCATTGTTGCTGACCCCAGCCCAGCACCAGGTAAGCTGCCAAAACCCTATACACTCCAACTGTCAGGCTCTGAGGCTCCAGCACACAAAGCCAGTGACCAGGTCTGGGGTTCCCAGTAAAAGAAGCTTGTGTCAGTGCCCCCTGCTGTCCAGCAGGAGGGCTCAACCTTTTTCAAAAAGGCAAGAAATAGGCAAACACTATGAGCAAAAAGCAGAAACGGACAATGACCATAGATTCTTATTGTGTGGACACGGAAGATCAAGGCAGAAATTCAGAAGGGGACAACATTGTCAATATACCCACGTCTGAAACCTCAAAGGGGAATATGAACTGCTCTCCAGCCCCAAATGCCTTTTTGGAAGAGCTCGAGAAGGATTTTAAAAGTCAAATAAGAGAGGCAGAAGAAAAGTTGAGAAAAGAAATGAGAGGTATGCAGGAGAGAGTCAATGAGCTTTGAAAAGGATGGACAAAAAATAAGTGCAGAAAACAAATCCTTAAAAATACATAAGAAGAAGCTAAGAACTAAATAAAAAAAAATGATGTTCAATATCAGGACCCAAGACAAGCACAAACAGATAAAAAGGGAAAAGAAAACATAAGGAATTCAAAAGAGCTAAACTATTTATTCCCTACAGGGGAAGATGACACTTTTGATTCTTTATATATATATATATATATATATATATATATATATATATATATATCACTAATAGTACAGCTAGAAGGAATATACATAGAGAGAAAGGGTACAGGTATAAGGTGAATTTGAGAGAGTAACAAAAAATTAAGGGATAAGAAAGAGGAGTGCAATGGGTGCAGAAGGAAGGGAGAGATAAAATGGAGTAAATTATTTCACATGAAGGGGTGTGAAAAAACTACCACAGTGGAGGGGAAAATGGGAGGGTGGCCAACCAGCATCACTTGAACCTTACTCTCATCAGTACCGGTTCAAATAAGGGAACATATGCAGAGTTAGTTAAACATAGAAATTTGTCTTACAGGACAGGGAAGTAGGAGGGGAGGAGATCAAGTAGAAGAGGTATGGTGTGGATTGACAGAAGGGAGGGCAGATCAGGGGAGGTGGTAGACAGAAGCAAAACACTGGTGAAGAGGGAAAGAGTGAAAGGAGAGAGGACGAACATGAGGAAGAATAGGATGGAGATAAATGCACAGGTAGTAAACATAACTTTGAATGTGAATGGGATATCCACTCTGTTATCTGCTTCCATTTTATGGAAGAGTACATTCCATACCTATAATATGTTGTTTACAGGAAACACTCTTGAAATAGAGAGGTACACATAGAGAGTAAAAGGTAAGAGGCTGGAGTACAATCTATTAAGCATCAGTTGAAATTAAAAAAATAAAGCAGGGCTAGCAGTTTTGATCTCAGACAAAGCCAAAGCAAAAACAGACCCAATTAAAAGAGATAAGGAAGGAAACTACATCTTGCTAAAAGATACCATAGATAATGAAGCAATATCAATACTAAACATATATGCACTGAGTGGTATAGCATCCAGATTATTTTTTTTCAAATCAGACCAAGGCTTTTATTTTATTCATTTCGTGCATTTAAAATATTCTTCTATGACATCTTTGGGCTGAGATTCATTGACATAGTCCTTAACAACAATACAACTGCAGCCAACCACTTTACAGGGGTTTCCCTCTCTGTCAGTTTTACAGAGGCCTACCCATTCGCCCAGCTTCATGTTGTCATCAACCTTCATTAAGTTGATTTGGTGTTCAGCACACAGTGCCTCAACCAACTTAACATACATAAGCTCATCACAGTTGGAAGCAAGAACACAAAGATGGGCTTGGCATTTGTCCAAGGCTTTGGCAACTTCACCAATTCCATGAGCTAGGCCATCGTAGATGAGTGCCGTCTTCAGCACTTCTTATACAGCGGTGTTAATGTTCATTACGCCTCCAACAGCAATGCCTTCCTTGGCCATGGCAGCAGTTCACGGGTGAAGCTAAATTTTGAAGACACTCTGGAGCCTCTGCCTCCCACTCAACTCAGCTGTGACAGGGAAAGAGGAAAGAAAAGGAAAGGAAAAGGAAATGTTAAGTCAGTTACAGGAAGAAACAGACAACAAAACAATTCTAGTGGTGGACCTCAAATGTCCCCTCTCACAACTTGATAAATTCAAACAAAAAATAAACAAGAAAGAAACTAAGGAGGTAAATGTAATATCAGGAAAGTTAGATATGATAGACCTATTGCATGATTTAGACATAAAAGGGACACCATAGACAAATTAGAAGAGCAAGGAACAGTTTACCTGTCCTGAACAAGAAATAGAGAGCATTACAAAGTGTAAAACAGGTAATTTAGATTATATTAAATGAAAAATCTTTTATGAATCAACAACAATGCAACTAAAATTAGAAGGAATGCACAAAGCTGACAAACAATCTTTATAGCCAGTATCTCTCTCTGATAAAGGTCTCTTTTCTCAAATATACAGAAAACTGTGCTAATTTTTACAAGAATATAAGCCATTCCTCTATTGTAAGTGGTCAAAAGATATGAATATGCAGTTTTCAGATGAAGACACCAAAGTATCTATAGGCATATGAAGAAGTTCTCTAAATCACTTCTCTTTAGAGAAATGCATATTAAAATAACTCTGAAGTACCACCTCACACCTATTGGATCAATAATAAAAAAAACAAAGAAACAAACAAAAAAATGAAAATGATAAATTTTGGAGAGGATGTGGGAAAATTGGGACATTGATAGACTGTGGCATTATGAACAGATCCAACCATTTTGGAGAACAATTTGGCACTATGACCAAAGGGCAACCAACTGTGCATACCCTTTGATCCAGCAATAGCACTACCAGATCTGCATCCCAAAGAGATCATAAAAAAGGGGAAAGGACCTACACATTCGAAAATATTTATAGCAATCTCTTTTGTGGTGGCAAAATATTGGAAATTGAGGGGATATCCATCAATTGCAGAATGGTTGGAGAAACTGTGGCATATGAAGATAATGGAATATTACTTTGCAAAAAGAAAAAAGATGAATCAGCAGATTTCAGAAACACCTGGAAAGACTTTTATGCTGCACAGGGAAATGAGCAGAGCCAGTAAAAACATTGTATCCCATATGAGAAACTTTGTGTTATGATCAACTATGAATGACTCAGCTGTACTCAGCAACGCAATGATCTAAGACAAGTACAAAGAAGTCATGAAGGAAAATGCTATCCATATCCAGATAAAACCTAATGGCAGAGTTCTGAGCAAATGACACTTTATTGATTGGTCTGGGGTCCCCTCAAATCTTCCTCAGTATCTGAGATGCCTCTGTCTTCCAGGACCTTTTTTTTTTTTAGTATTTTTTCCTCAGTTACATGTAAAAACAAGTTTAGCATTTTTTTTTAAACTTGGAGCTCCAAATTCTCTCCGTTCTTCACTCCACACCCACCACCATTGACAAGGCAAACAAATTGATGTTATACAGGTTTAATTATGCAAAATGTATTCATAATAGTCCTATTGTGAAAGCAAACAAACTGAAGATAAATAATTTTTTTTAAAAAGTATGCTGAAATTTGTATTCAGATACCATCAGTTCTTTCTCCAGGGATGGATAGCATTTTTCATCATAAGTCCTTCCGACATGTCTTGGATTGTTGTATTGCTGAGAATAGCTAAGTCATTCACAACTGATCATCTTACAATGTTGCCGTTACTTTGTATACAGTACGTTGCACTTTGCATCAGCCCATGCAAGTCTGTTCAGGTTTTTCTGAGAGTGTCCTGCTCATCCTTTCTTACATTACCATAGTATGCCATCATAATCTCATAATACACTTTGTTCAGCCATTCTCCAATTGATGGGTATCCTCCAAATTTCCAATTCTTTGCCACTACAAAAACCATATTTTTGTACATGTGAGTGTTTTTCTCATTTTTTATGATCTCTTTGGGATATAGACATAGAAGTGGTATTGCTGAGTCAAAGGATATGCACAATTTTATTGTCCTTTGGGCATAGTTCCAAATTGCTCTCCAGAATGTCTGGATCATTTCACAACTCCACTAACAATGCATTAGTCTTCCAATTTCCCCACATCTTCTTCATCATTTATCATTTTCTTGTTTTGCCATGTTATCCAATCTTATAGTTGAGATGTGATAGCTCAGAGTCATTTTGATTTTCATTTCTCTAATTAACAGTGATTTAGGGTATTTTTTCATATGACTGTAGATAGCTTTAATTTCTTCCTATGAAAGCTGTCTGTGCACACCCTTTGACCATTTATCAGTTGGTGTCTTCAGTATTTTTCTGGGTCCCCTTTACCAAGCTGTTGATTCATTTGTCATGATTTTCTTGCATCACTCTCATTTCTCTTCCCAACTTTTTCTCTATTTCTCTTATTTGGTTTTCAAAATAATTTTTGAGTTCTTCCATGGCCTGAGACCAATTCATATTTTTCTTGGAGGCTTTGGATGTAGAAACTTTGACTTTATTGTCTTCTTCTGAGTGCATGTTTTGATCTTCTTTGTCACCATAGTAACTCTCAATAGTCAGTATTTTTCTGTTGTTTGCTTATTTTCTCAGCATATTTTTTGACTTTTCACTCTTTGTTAAAATAGGGCTCTGCTGCCAGGGTGGAGTGTGCACTGTCTCAAGCTTCAGGGGCTTTGTGCAGCTGTTTTCAAAGATACTTCTATGGACTTGTAGATTTTCAGTTCTTCCAAAGTGGTACGATCTAAGGAGAGCTGTTTCTGTGCTGTGGTCTGTGAGAGATGACAAGCACTCTTTTCCTCCCTGTAACTGTAAGGATAGTCCCCCCTCCACTGTAAGCACCACCCCTGATGTGTTATAGGTCTTCCTTCCCAAGGGACTGTGACCTGGATCTGAGTATGAGCAAAGCAACACTGGGGCTGGTGGGACCTACACTGGATTGAACTCCTTTCTCACCCTGCTGCGACAGACCTTGCCTGCTGACCTTCCAAGTTGTCTTTGGCTGGAAATTTGTTTCATTCTGTCTCGTTGTGGGTTCTGCCATTCTAGAATTTGTTTAGAGTCATTTTTAAAGATATCTGGATGGGCTTCGGGGAGAGCTTAGGCGAGTCCCTGACTTTACTCTGCCATCTTAGCTGCACCTTTCAGGGCCTTATTTTCAAGGCTTGACACCAGATTTGATAGTTCATTATAGAGGGGCTATAAAAAGTACAGAATCTAAGTGGTTGGTAAACCTTTCTTCATGGGCCAAAAATGATGCATCAGCTAGAAATGGTATGTTAGCAGGGTAGTCTCTTGTTGGGTGAATCATGGGGCATCTCCACTGACTAAGTGGTCATAGGAAGGTCATGAGATGGGCACTCATTCATGTTGGAAAAAAGAGAATGGTCTAGAGGTACAAAAAGTGAGTTGGGAATTGAGTCACCTCTGCCATGATGGGGTTGGTCACCATAACAAAGAAGAACAAGGGTGGATGGTCTCTAGCTAGCTAAGTATGATTAAGCAGGTGAACTTATTACCTGCAGTTCACAGCTCCAGGGCCTAATACACAGAACTTATAATCACTACCCCTATGGAATCATATCAAACTGATCAATACTGATTGGAATAAAGTATGAGTCCAAATGAATCATTTCTCATTTATGCACAACTCAAATTACATATGTGCACTCAATCAGGATGGCTTGACTGAGACTGAGAGGACTTATCTCTACAATCTGCTCTTCCTACACTACCACTAAAAGTAAGTCCCAAGAAGCAATACCCACCTTTTGAATATCTATACCCAAAGACCAAAAATACATGTAAAGTTTGGCCAGAGTACTGTAGCAAAGTATATTTCCATTTGATTACAATGGGCTACTACTTTCTGACACCATATTTCTGTGCAACAGCTCATTCACTCAAACTATGCACTAATGCTCCATCCTCAACATACCTGCAAAAATATTACCTTTCAAAAGGACACAGGATATCCCAAAGTTAACTAATCATTTTATTTACTCTTCAAAAAATATTTTGCTTCACAAAGGCAAGTTCAGTGTAAGACAAATTTGCAAAACCAACCCAATAATCTGTAACAGAGATGGAAAAGGTATTTATCTCCCCAACATGCCTACTTTGCCAGTTAACAGCTTTAATGGATTATCCTGATACTCTTTTATAAGTGAGGGCAGCAGTAGGGATGGAAATGAGGGTGGATGCCAAGTACTAAAATCTATAAACCCTTTCCACTAAAGACAAACATCTGTTACTGATTTAAAGTTTGTCATGCTTAGCACTTGGCCTTAAAATATAATTATCGTATTGAATTGACTACAGATTATGAAAAGGTGTCAAATATAAACTGGAAAGGACCTCACAGATAATCTAGTCCACTATCCTTTCATTCTCTACAGTCCCAGAGTAATTCTGTACCTGGAAAAAACAATGGTTAGCAAAGCAAGAATTCTCTATTCTCAATTTATTTTTCTTTTCACAAATACATCACATCCTCAAAATTAAAAAAAAATTAATAAGTGAACAAATAAAGCCAGCTTTCAGTGTGGTAGTCATCATCTCTTACACTTCCCCTTGATTTTCGTTGTTTTTAAACTGAATCCATTTTAAAAAAAAACATTCTGTTTGAAATCTACAAGCATAAAAGCTTTTATCAGATTGAAATAACTGATATGTTATTGAGGTAAACAGCATTTAATCATTACTGGTATTTGCCTGGGTTTTCAGTCATTTGGAAATGGAAGGAGAAATCAGTTGGTGGTATTCCTGCTTATAAAGTATCAACAAAATTATTTACAGTCCAGATGTCAAGCTTCGTGATGTGTTAGTGGATAAGGGGCCCCAAATTTATGTCAGACATGAATTGATATAAGAACATTTTAATTCCAGCCTGGAAATCAGAGCCAGAAGCTATTCATATGAAATAGAATATCTGTCTACCCTCCCAAGAGCTGGTACAGGCAATTAAGAACAAGGTAGTATATCTTCCTTTACCTCAGCGGGAGAGGATATTTACTTTGGAGGATAATGGTAAGGTGGGGAATTGTTTAGACATTCTGGTAAATTATGCTCTTAGAAAAAGCAATGCAATAGGATAGTAATTAGTAGAGTCAGCAAGATGTGTCACATGTATAAATGTGTTGATGCATAGCATGCAGGCAAATTCATTGACATACATGGCCTTTAAGAGGAAAAAATAAAAAAAAAAGATGGAGAGAGATTACATTATCATAAGTACCTTCAACAACACCCATGAGTTTTGTGATACTTGAATACACCGGAAACTCGAGTGCAGATAATATTAATCTGTACTTAATGAATCAATTAAAAGATGAATCCAAACCCAGATCCAAAATGCCAATAGGTCCTTTAGTCTGGAAATTCTTTTCCTCTCATGTCAAGCATAGTCTAATTTATGTCAAATGTGCTCTAATTACTTCGTTTTATTTAGCAGATTTGTAAGTATTCAAATACTAAAAATAGATTGATCTCATCACTTTGGGCATATTGTAACTATTCCATATATGCCCATGATTTGTGAAACTTGTTCATGTTCAACCAAAATTGGGTGGTTTAGGGGGTCTACCTAACATGTTATAAACATCTTTTTGGTTTCTCTCAATGTTCGGAGCCTGTTAAGGGACACTATTGACCTGTTATTATTTGGACATTCCATGTGATCAACTAATTTCTTCTCCTGGTGACATAATTCCTTCATCACAATATTTACTCCTATTTTTAAATTTCTTGGTTGATTATGTCCACAAAATTCCAGAAATTATATCAAAATCATGAACTTTTTCACAGGAAGCTTGAGGAGAAGTAAAAGGTCTTGCGATTTCTTAAAAACAATCCAGTCTGCTCTTCTACTTTTCAAATATATAGTCATTTCATTGCCCATCTTTACTGTCCCAGGTTAACACAGTGTTAAGTAAGCTTATAAAGTGGCCATTCAAATGTGCGTTCAACTCAGAGAAATTGAACTTCTTCATCCACTTTGTCTTTCCTATGTGATGGATAGGCTAAACTCTTTTGAATGATGATAGATAATTTCCCAAAACCTCTTCAGAGTCTTGGGGTTTGGCATAATAAGCACAATGTCATTTTCAAATAAAGGGATCTGATGGACCTCAATATAAATAGGGAAACCTTTCCTAACCTAAATTCATGTTAGATCTTGTTCATCAATGAACAAAATCTCTTTGACAAAAATTCCTATCTCCGTTTTAAGATATGCCTGATATTTCTCCTTAGGTTATTGGACAAGACTATTTCTTTTTGATAAATCTTCCCAGAAATCATGAATGATATTGAGAGATAGATGAAAGATATTTTATCCTATAAAATCAAATGCTTTTTTTCATAGTCAGTATGCAATAAGAGTGATATAATTTTATATTTCTTTATATCTTTCAGCTAATTTTAAGCTGAGAAAGATGCAATTCATTTTAAATTATGATTTGCTAGTGCATACTACTGACCTCCCTATTAAGGATCTCATCAAAGACCTTGATTCATGTAAAAATGGTTGTGGTAAGGATTTTTATAGATGGGAGAGTAGGAATATAGAGCAGTAGTTAGTGATGCTTCCTTAGTCACCATGTTTAAGTTTTGATTTTTTCCCCGTATCTTTGTACTTTTACTCCCATTTAGATGACATGTATAGTCACTCAATTCCCTTACAATTGTATTACTGATTTATCCTGTAGCTCCTTGCACTGTTTCCTTCTTTAAATCCTTGTTCCAATCCAATTGCTTTTGCCATCTTTGTTCACCTTAGTGTAATTTACATTCTCTCTACAAGCACATACAAGACAAGGATGTTAGGATGTAAGTGTGATGCTTCCTATATATTTGATGAAGAAAATGATTTCCTTAAAGACACAGCTCAAACATCACTTTCTACAGAAAGACTTTTTTGATTTCCCCAAACTGCTTGTATTTAACTACCTTGAATTTTTTATATTTATTCTCTTTATATATATTCTGAATATTTTTATACATTGTAGTTTAAACCTGCACTAAAATTTGATGGGGGTTATGGGGAGAGGGACACTCTGTGCACTAAGACTTTTGGGGCACTCTGTATATGTTCTTGTTGTCTCCATGCAATGTTTTGAAGAATAGTGATTGTTTCATTCTTCATATTTGTATCCCAGAATGTACAACAGTTCATAGCACAGAGCTGGAATGTAAAAATTGCTTGTTGATTGGTAGACCACTAAATCACTGGCCTACCAGAAGTCAAAAAAAAAGAAGTTGTATTTTTCCAGACATAGTTTCATTAATAAATAATTAAGGCAAATTTCAGCAAAAAAAAAAAAGTGCATATCTCTCTCCCTCATCTCCAGCCCTCCCAAGTGTAAACAACAAAGATAAGGATGGTTTTACAACTTTCTTGAGATTTAGTGGCCCCATTAAAGTGGCTGTAAGAAGCTGATCTTTTCTGGCAGATCATTAACCTTGGGAAGGGTATTAAAGCTATCCACGGAAGTTGTATCTAGTAGTGACATGAAATATTTAAACTCTCTCTTGCAGTTCATTTCAAAGTTGGCCCAAACAAGAATTAGGAAGGAAAGAAGCATTTATTCAGCGCCTATTATGTGATAGGTACTGTGCTAAGCAATTTGTAGACATTATCTCATTTGATACTCAAAACAAAGCTGAAAGATAGGTGCTATTATCTTCCCATTTGACAGTTGATGAAATTGAAGCAAACAGAGTAACTTACCTAGAGTCTCAAAACTAATACGTGTCTGAGGCCAGATTTGAACTGAGGTCTTCCTAACTCTAGGCCCAGAACTCTATTCCACTGCTCTCCCTGCCTGTCTTATTAAATAAAACAGGGAAAAATAATTCTTACCCTCTTTATATCCCTAAAGCATGGGAAACCCCCACTGTTCCACTTCTGACTCTCCCTAATCTGTGTCTCTACCCCAAATATCTCAGCTTAACTCTAGTTGTATATGCACAACTACTTTCTACTCAACTCTAACTTTTGCTGGTGAAGCACCAGCGACTACAGTACTCATCCAAGTGGAATCCATCATCTTCTACCCAAGAAATAATATTCTCTTCCAGCATCTCCATTTTTGTTGATGAGCAGGATGTTCTAACTAATCATTCATAACTGAAATTTTGGGACTGCCATTTTTCTTCTGTTTCCCTCATGGCCAACCTATATCCATTCAATCAGCTACAGAGTTAAGTTGCACCATTTTTCTATTGACTTTTCTCATCTAGTCTTCCACACCTGAAATGAAATCACCTTCCTCATTCTGCCACATTCATCTTAAAGGGCCAACTCCATTCTCATTCTATACTGCTCTCCTACTTTCCAGGCTCTCAAATCTAGAGGAAGTTTTAAATAGCTAAAGTGAATCATGTGTGTGTGTGTGTGTGTGTGTGTGTGTGTGTGTGTGTGTGTATATACATATATATGTATGTATGTATATATTCTTTTTTTACATAATCCATTTAAATTGGAAACTTTTTCTTTTTACATATCCTTTAATTTTAATATCTATCCTTAATTTTCTACCCTCATTGATATCACTCTATTCAGGTCCTCATCTTTTCTTCTCCAGGAAATTATAATAATCACCTAACAAGTCTTCCCAACTCTAATATTTCCTTGTTCCAATATATATTTTATCTATACTATTGCACAATTAATCATTTCATATTGTAATCATATCAAGTCAATGATTTGGTCTGACAAGCATTTAGCAATTACCAACTAGGTGTTAAATACTCTGCTAGGTAGTATGGATATTAACCCCAACACAATTTCCTTGGAGTAAGGAATTTGCATTCTAAAAGGAGAAATAACATGTAGACAGATAAGTAAAAACAAAACAGATACAGAATAACTGCAAGTTAATTTCAGTGAAAGGAAGAGCACTACCTGGGGAAATCAAACCAGGGTTGGTGGAGGAGATAGCACTTGGGAGGATCTTGGGAACATGAGCGCTACCCATGCAGTGAGAAAGCATTATTGCCTACATAAAGGCATAAAGGTCAGAAATAGATGCTATGTACATAGAACATCAAGGAGGTTAGTTTGATAAAAATTTAGTGTAAGAGACATGCAGTAAAGCAAAACATTTTTGGAAAGATAAATAGGTGCAATACTTTGAAGGGCTTTCAATGGTGAACAGAGAAGCTTGCATTTTCTCCTAGAATAAATAAGGCAACCAATGAAGCTTCTTCAGCAAGAAGGTAACAAGGATCAATATGTGTTTTAGATATAACAATTTGGCATCTGTGTGTAGGATGGATTGGAGAGGGGAGAGCCTGTAAATAGTGAAAACAATTCAAAGTCTGTTGCAATAACTCATGAAAGAGATGATAAGGAAATCACTATGTTTGTAAGAGGAGAGGAGGAAAAAGATGCAAGAGATGGTATTAAGTAGAATTTAAAAAGCACTTGCTAACTGTTTAAACGTGGTGCGATGGAGTGGTAAGAGAAAGGATGAGGCTGCAAAACTTCATGACTGGGAGGTTAGTAGCGCCTTACTCAGAGAGAAAGAAGTTAGGAAATGAGATGGGTTTAGGAATAAATATAATGAATTTTGGTTGAGACATGTTGGGATAGTGCATAACCATGTAGAACAATTGTTCAGGAAAATATGTGATGTGGAACTGAAACTCAGGAGACAAATGAGGACTGAGTGAAACATCCCTCTTCAATTCAAATTTCAAATGCTCCATTTTGTCCACATAATAAATTCTTGACCCTAGCATTGAAGGCCCACTATTTTATATTGTCTTTCCAATTTTGTCTCACATTGCAGTTTTCCCCAGACTGTGTTACAGTCAAACTGTATAATATTTCTTTTGCCTTTTCTCATACAGTCCCTCATACCTGAAATGGAATGTCCTTCTTTAAAACACAATGTCCATCTGTTGAAGCCCTCCCTTCTCTTCAAGGTTTAACTTCATTCTGGTTCTGTAACACCCTCCCATCCTCCAGGTCCTAGAATCTGGGGAAGGATTTAAATTGCTAAAGTAGATCACCAACAAATCATTGATTTGGATCATTGAATTAAAATTGGAAAGGATCTTAGAAGTGCTGTGGTAAACCTTCTTGTTTTATGGAGGAAGAGACTGAGGCCCAGAGAGGTTAAATCTGTTCAACACCACAGTGGTAGAAAGTGCCAAGACTAGAATTTGCATGAGTAAATTCACCCCTTCCATCACTATGAATTATTCTAACAGTAAAACTACAATTATCTTCCTCCATCTAAGACTTTCCCAAAGAGTAAGATTTCTTTTCCTGAAATTTGGATAGAGTAGAATGGACAAGGTGCTGCTTGAGAGAGAAAAGAAAATGTAAAGGAGACCTATCTTATTTATCAGGAACAGTTTTTTGATACTTTAATTATTTTCTATTCCTTGAAAATAAAAAGGGAAGACACTTACTTGATGTATGCCAGATGACACACTTTCCAGGAAATCACCTCCATGAAAGTGGAAAAGTCCTGAGTTCAATAAGAAGGTAAGGATGGTTGTAAAGAAGATGGAAGAATGGGTACTAATGTGCATTCATTCAACACATTTATTGATTGTTTGCTGTCAAGGAGACAAAATAAAGATAAGCTATGGAAGAACTTGCAAAAAGGCATAAGGAAGGGGAAGTGAAAGGAAGAACCATTTGTCAAGATCCTATTATGTAACAGGCACTGTGCTAAGTGCTTTACATATATTATCAGATTTAATGTTCCTAACAACCCTTATTATGATCCTAATTTAACAGTTGGGGAAACTGAGGCAGGTGACAATTAAGTGGTTTGCCAAATGACACACTAGTTAGTAAATGTATGAGGATAGATTTGAACTCTTCTTCCTAACACCAGGTCTAGAGCTTTATCGTAGAACACGTCTAGATCTTTATTCCAAGTCACCTAGCTTCTTTTAGAACAAAGGATATTGCAGTGTGATGAAATCCAACAAGTTTTAAACTTAATGCCTTGAAGTTCCAAGAGTGACTGCATAGTCTTAAGGAAGAGAATGTCATAATGAATGTGACGATGAAGCATGATTATTGTGACAACATTTTCCAAATTGAAGAAGGTGACACAGTTAAAAGGCTATTTTTCTATCCAAGTTTGACATAATAAGGGTTTGAATAATGATGGAAGCAATGAAGAAAAGTCGATTCCAAGTGATGTTTCAAAGCAAGATGCTCCTAAATTTATAATTACTATCATTTTCACACTCAAAACTCCACCAAAGTCCACTAGAGTGTGACTCACTACTATCACAACATATAATCATAGGATGGCAGCATGATGAGGAAAAGTAAATACTTAACATTCTCAAAATTAGTACTATGTCCATTTTAAAGACCATTGAGAAGGCCAAGTTATAAAGATTTAAGAGAGACATGATAAGCTCATGATATATTAATAGACATAACATAGCAAAATGCCCATTAAAATAACTCTCCCCAAAGTCCTTATCTATGTTCTGGTGATTAATAATTGTTAAGAAGAAAAAGAAATTATAGGTAGAAAGGACATATAAAACTGAAACTATGAAGATCAACCAATCATGGCTTCATTTTTCAAATATGGTTGCAGCTGACTGCACTTGAAGGTAGTGAAAATTAATTTTCAAAAGGAATTTATGAGGATATTATGCAGGTCAGAAGGAGAAAACACCAGGACTTTCAAACTGTACAACAAAACCTGTAATATTGTATTATATTAATAAGAGTTCTATGACAAAATGTTAATACTTGCTATAATTTTCTTCTCAAATATTAACTATGAGATTACAGATATGACAGCAATACTTATCACATCTACCAATTTTTCATGACAAAAATAGATATAATTTCTTCTTTTGTCCTCATTGATTTCCAAAGGGTATTCCGTACTCCCAGGTCAACTGGAACATGCATTTATTATTTTTCAACATATTTAAGCATTCAAGTGTTCTATTGACAAATTAAATTACACAACTAGTAATAAAATGTGTGGTGTGTGTAGGAAGTGAGAAGTAGGAAAGCATTGTACAGAGTAACAGCAATATTATAATGATGATAAACTTTGAAATACTTAGCTGCTTTGTTCAATACAATGATTCATGTCAATTCCAAAATATTCATGATGTGAAATTTTACCTACCTCCAGAGAGAGAACTAGTGGATTCTGAGTGCATATTGAAGCATGTTTTTTTTTTCGCTTTCTTTATTTTCTTGCCTTTTAAAATATGCAACAACTAATGTGAAAAATCTGTTTTGCATGACATCATATACATAATGGACATATTTTTCCAATGGGTTGGGTACAAAGTGGAGGGAGAGAGAGTGTGTGGAACTGAAAATAAATAAACATATATATATATATATATATATATATATATATATATATATATATATATATATATATATATATATATATATATATATATATATATATATACACACATACACACACACACACACACACACACACACACACATATATATATATATATATATATATATATACATATACATATATAATTTATTTTATGTTTCCCCTTGTCTCTTTAGTTAGGATAAATGTAGATGATTATCACACTATTTATCTACATGTATTGCTATGCAAATGGAACTGAGAAAAAGCAATAGGAGGAATGCTTGAGAAGTACAAGATAGAATTCATAAGTATGATATAAATTGGTCAGAAAGTTTTTGCTTTGTTTGTTTGTTTCATTTTGTTTTGCTTTGCTTTTCTCCTGCCTCAGGACACAATATAATTAATTATTCCCCATTTAACTTCTCATACCAGGGAGAAAGAAGATTTAGAGTCAAATCTTCCTGGACCAGAAATTAGCAGATATGGTATAGTGATGGTATGATGAGTTGGGACTGATTTGAGAAAGGACAATTCATTTGTGTTTTCCTTCCAATTGTCTTCCAACATAAAAGGGAAGCCATTCCTCTAGAAGGGGAGAGATGAAGGAATGATTACAGAAAAAAAGCATACCTATAGGAAGGAACTTGGAAAAAGTATTGCCATCCACTAAAGTTGGAGCCAATAAGGAGTGACAATCTCTTCTTAACAACATATAACAACACAACCTATGCTACCATTGATGAAAAATATTACACAGTGAAAGAGGCATAAGAGAGATGAGATAGAATGATGTAGGGATATTTTGTGAGGGAAAGCATACTGCCATATGGGTGGACCTAAGAAGCTTAAAATGAGGAGTTGGCAGTGGAACCCTAAAGGGGAAAAAGACTTCTGGAAGGTAGAAATGAGGAAGGGTTATATTCCTGATGCAAGAATTGGCTTGTGTGAAAACACTGAGTTGGCAGATGGCATACTGACGTGTGAACACTTAACAGTCAAAATTGGCTGGGTATAGAGTGATTCAATCACAACTGCTGTCTTTGAATTTGTCATTAATCTAATTTCCAAATTTAATTGCCTTTTCTCAATCCTCATTCCTGATCTCTCTAAAGCCTTTTGCACTGTTGTTCACCCTTGATACTCTCTTCTTTCTACATGTCCATGACACCATTAGCTCCTGTTTTTGCTCTCTAATATTTTACTGCTTCTTCTCAGTTTCCTTTCTTGATCTTTATCCAGGTCATACTGGCATGTGTGTTCCACAGGACTCTAACCTAAGTCCTCTTCTCTTCACTCTATGCACCATGTCACTTGGTTATCACATCAATTTCATGAATTCAATTATTACCTCTATGTTTCTCAAATATACTTATCTAGCCCTATCTCCTGACCTCCAATATTGCATCTCCAAATGCCTACTAGACATTTCTATTTGATTGTGTTGTAGACATCTTAAATTCAATATATATAAAAATGAACTTGTTATGTTTTCCCCAAAATCCTCTCCTCTTCCTGACTTCCTTATTATTATCAAAGATACCACCATCTTCCCAGTCCCCTAGGCTTACAACCTATGTGTCATTTTTACTTTTTTTATTTCATTTATTCATTTTTAGTTTTCAACATTCACTTTCATAACATTTTGTTTCGAATTTTCTCCCCATCTCTGTGCGTCATTTTTAATTTCACTCTCACCCCCATTTGCAATCTGTTGAAAACTTCTGACATTTCCTCTGACACTATTCCCACCCTGGTGCAGGCCCTTCATGATTTCACACTTGGGGTGTCATAATAACCTCATGGTTGAGCTCCCTGTCACAGGTATCTCCCCATCCTCCATTCTCTATCAAAGTAATCTGCATAAAGTAAAGGTGTGACCATGTAACCACAGTACTAAATAAGTATAGGTGACTTCTGTTTACTTCCAGGATCAAACACATTGTCTCTGTTTGGGATTCAAAACTATTAATAATATACCTACACACACACACACACACACACACACACACACACACACACACACACTCCTACCCAATATTTTAACACCTTACCTTGTTTTCCCACACATGCGCTGCAATCCATAGACACTGACCTTACACAAGACACTCAATGTCTCAACTCCAGACATTTTCACTAACTGAATCTATACCTGGAATTCTCTGTCTCATCTCCACTTCCTGACTTCCCTGAATTCTTTAAATTCTACCAGAATCCTTTTCCCCCCCCAATTTTGGTTCCCTTAATGCTGGTTCCATCTATTTTGATCATCATTTTAGCCTGCATATATCTTGTTTTTACTGAGGGAATTGTGGGAATTGAGTGAATCACACTCACTCCATCTTGTGACTGAATTCAGAATCTAGCACAGTTCTCTCTCTCATCAATTGTGCATCTATTCTAATTTTTGTCTTGTAAAAAAAAAGAACTTTATTCAATTATAGGAACTGTGAGAAAAAAAAAATATTTCACGTAGCCCTGTGTGTCTGGGAAGCTGTACCACCTTTACTTGTTATTTAGAGATCCTTAACTAAGGACCTAAGTTATGTTGACCAGAAACCCAGTCAGATACAAAGATTTTGCAAGGGGCTTTCTCACAAGTGTGTTATTTGAAAAATCAGCCCCACACTTTTGGAATAGTTACTGTTTCCTTGTTCCTTAGATTGAATACAGAAATTTGGGGGTAGTGGAACACCTCTTTTTCTCATTTCAAAGAATTCCACCTGTTCACTCTCCCATTCCCAACTTGGAAAATCCCTAATCTTTGCCCAAATAAGAAATCAGATTGCCCAATTTTTCATCCTGGCTGATACCCTGTAAATTGTTTTCTTTTAATGTATAAAAATGTCACCTCCTGTATTCAAGATCCAATGTCAAGCTGAGTAGGCTTGGTCCTGATTTCTTATACAACTGGCAAACATTGTTTAATAAATTGTTATGCTTAGAAGTGCAGACCTTTATTTTCTCAATTATTTCAGATTCCCCCCATCACACTACATAATTTGTTGAATTCTGTCAACTTCATTTTACTGTGATCTCCTCAAGTGTAGGGACTGTCTTCTTCCTTTCCTGCTATCCCCAGTAATTATCTTAGTGTCTAACACATTGCAGATGCTTAATACTTTTTTTTGACTGATTGGACTAGGACAACCACACAATGTGACTGAATTAGAATGTAAATGCAGGTACTGAGGACTGAATAGCCTGATGAACTGGAAAGGTGGTATTTTCAAAAGAATATTAGTATAGATATTGAAGTCACCAAGGATGAAGACAGGAGATAACTGAGAAATGAATATTTAAATAAAGAAGAGAGAATTCTTTGAAATTCTGTCAGTTCAGCTTACTTTTTGTTTTCTACTTGTATTTCTAAGCCTTTCTTTGTCACCATCACTTAGCAACCTTTCTTATGAAGTTTACTACATATTTCCATATCATCTTGGCTAGATCCATATTAATTGTACTATATTTTGGAGAGATATGAGAAAAGTCCATCATGTGAGAAAGTGACAAGAGATACAGTGTTTTCAAAAGAAATCCAGGTTTCTTCAGACTTAGTGTCATTCCAATCAAACTAACAAAGCCATTTGTCCAGGTCTGTCCCGAACTCAATAAATGTAAGGGGCTTCCTATTTTATCTAGGATACTTTTTTTTATTTGTTTAGCAACTGATTTGTCTAGCTTTTTAAAGCCCTTTACAACTTGACCTCAACAACTAACCTATTTTTTGGTTAAAGCATATGAACAGACAGTTCTCAGATGAAGAAATTAAAGCCTTCTATAGTCATATGAAAAAAATGCTATAAATCGTTATTGATTAGAGAAATGCAAATCAAAACAACTCTGAGGTACCACATAACACCTATCAGATTAGCCAACATGACAAAACAGGAAAATGATAAATGTTGGGGAGGATGTGGGAAAATTGGAACGCTAATACGTTGTTGATGGAGTTGTGAAATGATCCAACCATTTTGGAGAACAAAGGGCTACAAAACTGTGCATACCCTTTGATCCAGCAATAGCACTTCTACGGCTATATCCCAAAGAGATCAAACAAATGGGAAAAGGACCCACATGTGCAAAAATATTCATAGCAGCTCTTTTTGTGGTGGTAAAGAATTGGAAATTGAGAGGATGCCCATCAATTGGGGAATGCCTGAGCAAGCTGTGGTATATGAATGTAATGGAATACTATTGTGCTATAAGAAATGATGAACAGGCTGACTTCAGAAAAACCTGGAAAGACATATATGGTCTGATGCTGAGTGAAGTGAGCAGAACCAAGAGGACTTTGTACTCAATAACAGCCACGTTATGCGATGACTAATATTGTTAAAGTGAACCCTTCTCAGCATTAGGAGCATCTAAGACATCTCCAGAGGCCTCAGGATGGAAAATGCTGTCCACGTCCAAAGAAAGAACTATGGAAGTCAAATCGCTATCACTTATTTTTACCTTCTGTTGAGTTTTGTTTCATCTTTCTGCTGGTTCCTCCTATTGGTTTTAATTTGTACTTACAACTTCACTAATGTGAAAATATGTTTAATGGGTATGTAAATGCAAAGTCTATATCAGATTGTGTGCTGTCTTGGGGAGGGTGGGGGGGAAGAAAAGGGAGAAAAATTTTTCAACTCAAAAGCATATGAAAAAAATTAAAAAAATAAAAATTAAAAAATTAAAAAAAACCAACTAACCTATTTTTCCAAACTACCTGCATGTTACCCCTCCCCACCCCAGTCTGTAAAATTGGCATAAATAGATAAACAGATAGATAGATAGATAGATAGATAGATAGATAGATAGATAGATAGATGGAGATATGTAATGAAATATATAGATAGATATAGATATAGGAGATGTTATATAGATATAGATATATAGACATATAGGAATATGTAGATATAGATAAATAGGCAGATATAGAGAAACAGAGATAATTGGTAATCTGAAGTGAAGTTATCTTTAATTTTTAATTTAACCTCTATGAAGTAAGATTTTCTCTGTTAAAAATATAAGTAATATCTTAAAAATTAGTTCAAGTAAATTTTTGATGGCATGATGCTAGCTTTTATGATGAACAGAAAATGTTCAGAACTGGATTCATTAAGTGAGATATAATCATATCAAGAGTTGGATTAATCTATTGTTCATGTTTATCTGGTAATATAGTACCATTTCCACTTCATGTTGTTTTGTGACAATCCCTAAAACATTTGAATTCCATTAAAAATGAAATTGGCAGTTTGTCTAAATGATGTAGTTACCATGCAAATATCTTTAGTAATGAAGAATAAAAAAAAAAGAAATTGAGAAAATATAAAGTGGAAAATAGATTTATTTCTGAAAGTGACATTTATTGAAGCTTTTGAAGAATGAAGTTTTCTAAGTGATGAATTGAATCCGAATGACTAAGAACTCATGCATTCAAACAAATGAGTGTTTAGAACAATGGTTTAAGGACAGAAACTCAATTTTTAATTTTGGTGTCTTGAAATGCAAAAAAAGATATCTGTGTGATGGCTTAAATGGAAAAAAAAAGGCTGATATCCAATTTGACCAAAAATTGTTTAGCTCTAGGGGCAGCTATGTGGCTCAGTGGATAGAGCACCAGCCATGAAGTCAGGAGGAGCTGAGTTCAATTCTGGCCTCAGACTAAACACTTGGCACTTACTAGCTGTGTGACCCTGGGCAAGTCACTTAACCCCAATTGCCTCACCAAAACAAAACAAAACAAACAAAAAATTGCTTAGCTCTAAAATTATATTTAAAAATGAATTATTGATTAATTTTTATATACCAATTACAGAAAATGCCAATAAACTTCAATAATAACATTTTAGTTTAGGTACTAAATTTTGATTGGCAAAAGTAATAGAATTTTAAAAGAGAGCATGAGTACTGAAATTTGAGATGGTTTAAACATCACAATGGGAGCTTTCCCCAGAGTGAGTGAGTGTGTGTGTGTGTGTGTGTGTGTGTGTGTGTGTGTGTGTGTGTAAACTGGAGTTGGGCAGGATGTGAGAGACTTTGTTTCCAATTACCATTGAATTCTTACTGCTGCTTGTCAATTCTTTAAATCATCTCTTACTGAAATTTTATCACATTCCCTATAGGAGCTGTCCAAAGTTTTCCACTCTCCTAATAACTTAAAATACACCATTAACCTTTCTGTGCTAGCTACCCTCATCTCTTGCATTAGTGGTAAGATGTTGCCACCTAATGTTAAATCAATCTTTCACATCTCAATTTTTTTCTGAATTTTCATTCATATTTCTTTCCATGTAGGCTTTTGGGAAGAAATGTCCACCCTTGTTGGCAGATCTAGCTCATCTATATGTGATCTTAATTGTATCCTTTCCTGCCTTCCACATGACTCTGCCCCCTTAATTTTTTCGACTTTCTTTCTCAATTTCTCACTCTCTGCTGAGTCTTTTCTCTTTCTGCATAGAAATTATTTAGGTCTTCGTACTATCAAAACCATGTTAAATTTCCCTCTGATCATGAAAAAAAATCCATACTAATACTTTAATCATGCCCCCCTTCCTAATTAATTCCAAAATTTTAAAGTAATCTAACCTTGCTGCTTTTTCTTCTTTACCCTTCATTGACTTCTCAACCAATTTTAATGTGACATTTATCTTTATTGAAACTGCTATTTTTAAAGTTGCTAATTTTCTCATTGCTATTTCCAATGATATTTTATCATCCTTCATACTCATTTACCTCTGAGGTCTCTGATACACTCTTTCTTTAGGTTCATGGATTTAGAGCAAGAAGAATCCAAGCCCTTAATTCTATATACAAGGAAACTAAGGCTAGAGAAGCCAAGTAAAAGCACTATAGATATATACTAGAGATAATGCTTCAACTCATGTCTCCTGACTATAGTATTCAGTGGTCTTTCCACTTTACCACACTGACCACCACTAAGATCATCTTTATTTCCTTTCCTTCCATAACTTCACCTTCTCCTTGTTCTCCTCCTTATATTGAAAATCATTGCCTCTTTTTTCTCTTCTATTATATGCTTTTTGTTCTGTAGTATCTAATATTTAATTTCTGTAAAGTTTCTGTTCTTAGCCCTCTTTGTTGTTGTTTTTCTTTATAATGTGTCCTTTAGTGATTTTGTTCCTGCCCACAGCTTTGGCAGGATCCCACAACAGAAGACTGTTAGGGCCTTACCATGCCTGGCTTTAACATGCATAAAAGAATAAGTGGGGCTCAGAATATATGGAAAAAAATGAAAGAATTGCTGATCTGTTTCAGAGCATCATGATCACTCAATCCTTTAGTTAATCTCTGTGCCCAAGACCTCAATTAAGTTTAATAATAACCCAATACATATGACTTTTCAAGAAAACTTCAAGGGAGCCAAGATAGTAAAGCATAGGGAATAGCTCAGCTGAACTCTTCCAAAATTCTCCTCCAAGCACCTTTAGTACCATACCAATCAAACTGCCACAATTATTTTAAAGAGCTAGAAAAAAATACTAACAGAACTGGAAGAATAAAAGGTTATTAAAAGAATATCAATGTAATCAATTTAAAAAAATGTGAAGGAAGGTGGCCTAGCAGTATCAGATCACATGTTGTATTACAAAGCAGTAATTAGCAAAACAATCTGCTGCTGTCTAAGAAATAAAACAGTGGATCAGTGAAATAGATTATGTACACAATACATAATAGTAAAGGACTATAGTAATTTAATATGTAAGAAGCTCAAAGATCAAATCTTTTGGAAGAAAAAACATCACTATTTGACTAAAATTGCTGGGAAAAAGGGAAAGCAGTTTGTCAAAAACTAGGTATAGATCAACATCTCACATTGTATACCAATAAAAGGTCAAAATAGGTACATGAGTTAGACATAAAGGGTGAGTCATAAGCATATTAGTAGAGGATGGGAAATTTTTTGTTTTGTTTTGGTTTTTTTGCTTTTAGGCAATTGGGGTTAAGTGACTTGCCCAGGGTCACACAACTAGGAAATGTCAAGTGTTTGGTCTGAGGCCGTATTTGAACTCAGGTCTTCCTGACTTCAGGGCCGGTGCTCTAGCCGCTGCGCCACCTAGCTGCCCCGGAGCATGGGAAATTTTACCTGTCAGATCTATGCATAAGAAAATAATTTATGAAGAAATGTGATAAAAAGGGTCATGGGATTCAAAATGGATAATTTTGATTCCATAAAATTAAGGTTTTTATGCAAAGAAAACCAATAAAGCCAAAATTTGATGGAAAGCTAAGAAAATATTTACAGAAAATTTCTCTGAAAAAGGTTTAATTTCTCAAATGTATAGAGATTGAGCTAAATTTATAAAAAAAAATAAGATCCATTCCCCAATTGATAGATAGTCAACTATATAAACAGGCAGTTTTCGGAAGAATAAATCAAAGCTATAGTCATATGAAGAAATACTCTAAATCACTATTGATTAAGGAAATGCAAATGAAAACAACTCCAAAGTACCACCTCATACCCATCAGATTGGATGTAAGTGAGGCAGGGTTGTGTAAAGACAGCAGCTTCACTCCTCCAGAGTCATCAGAGTCCTGTGGGAAGCCATAGGTCAGAACGACTGATAATGATCCCAGATGAGGTGAGAGACTTTGGCCTTTTCAAGCTAAGGTTTTTCCCTGGTCTCAGTTTGTCTCAGGCAACACTCAATCAGTGATTAAAGGCTAGGCAAGAACTGAGGCAAATGATGGTCTAGTTTGCCTTCACAAAAGAAAAAATATAGGAGAGGAAGACTCTAAGAGTTTCTCAGATGAAATTCGCATTGAGTCTTAAAGAAAGTCAGGGAGGTCAGTGGTCAAAAAGGATGTGGGAGAACATATCAGGCATTGGGAATAGCCAGAAAAAATGCTTGAAGCCAAGACATGGAGCATCTTGTTTGTGGAATAGTCAGGAGAATGGTGTCACAGCATCAAATAGTCAAATATGTGTCTCAGAATAAGGTGGAAAGAAAACTAAAAAGGCAGGAAGGGTCTAGGTCATGAAGAGCTTTGAATGTCAATCAGAGGCTATTTTCTTGAGTAGGAGGATGACATGAATAGACCTGAATTTTAGGGTAGTCACTTTAATAGCTGAATGGAGAATGCCTTAGAGTGGGGAGAGACTTGAGACATGAAGATCCATCAGCAGACTATTGCAATAATGCAGGCATGAGGTGATAAAGGCTTGCACCAGAGTGGTGGTAGTATCAGAGAGAAGGGGGACACATTCAGGAGATAGTGCAAAGGTAAAATAGGCAGGTCTTGACAGGTTAGATATGGGGATGGGATGAGAGGTAATGAAGAATTCAGGATGATTCCAAGATTGTGAGCCTGAGGAAGTGGGAAGAGGGTATTGCCCTCTTAAGTAATAAGGAAGGTAGGAAAGGGATAGGCTTTAGGAGGAAAGATAATAAATTCTGTTTTAAACATATATAGCTCAAGATATATACTGGATGTTCAGTTTGAGATTTCTTTAAGTCAGATGAGAGATTGGAGGCCAGCAGGGAGTTTGGATTGAAAAAGAAGATTTAAGAATTGTCAGCATAGAGATGTTCATTAAACCCACAGGAGCTGATGAGCTCACCACATGCAGTAGCATAGAAGAATATGAGAAGAGGGCACACAACAGAACCATGAGGTATACCTATTCTTAGAGGGCATAACATAGAAGAGGTCCAGAAAAGGAGACATAGGAAGAGCTAGGAGGAAAACCAAGAGATATCCCAAAAACCAGAAAGAAGGAATATCACGGAGAAGAGAGAGATCATCAATGACAAAGGCTGCAGAGAGGTCAAGGTGAATGAAGATTGAAAAAAAAAAAGGACATGAAAATTAAGAGATAATTACTAAATTTGGAGAGTTATTTCAGTGGAATGATAAGTTTGAGAGCCAGAACATAAGAAGTTAAGAAGACAGTGAGAAGAGAAAAAGTAGAGACTCTTACAGTAACATCCTTTTTTGAGAAATTTAGCTACAAAGGGCACAAGAAATAGAGGATGATAGAAGGGATTGATGGATCAAATGAGGGATTTTTTTTCCTCATAAGGGAGGCATAGACATGTTTCTATACAGTAGAAAATTAGTCAGTACAGAAGAAGAAATTGAAAAATAAACTGAATGAGTGGGGATGTCAGAAGAGATGAGATGGAATGGAATCAATTAATTAAATAGAGAGGCTAGCCTTGGCAAAGAGTAAGGCCAGTTCCTCAGAAGTTTTGGCTTCTGATTACCCCCTCCCTCAATCTGCTCTCCCTTCTTTCATCCCCCCAGTCTCTTATCCCCTTCCCCCCTATTTTCCTGTAGGATAAGGTAGATTTCCATACCCAATTGCATGTGTATGTTATTCCCTCCTTTGCCAGTTTCAATGAGAATAAGATTCACTCATTCTCTCTCACATTCCCCTACTTCCCCTCCACTGTGAAAGCTTTTTTTGTTTTATGTAAGATAACTTACCTCATTCTACCTCTCCCTTTCTCCTTCTGCCAGTATAATCCTCTCTCATCTCTTAATTTTACTTTTTAGATATCACTCCATCATCTTCAACTCACCCTGTTCTATCCATCTATCTATCTATCTATCTATCTATCTATCTATCTATTCTATCTATCCATATATTTTTTTTCCTCCAGCTACTCTATTACTGACAAAGATCTCATGAGTTACAAATATCTTTCCATGTAGGAATGTAAACAGTTCAACTTTATTAAGTCCCATATGATTTCTTTTTCCTGTTTACTCTTTCATGTTTCTCTTGAGTCTTGTATTTGAAAGTCAAATGTTCTATTCATCTCTGGTCTTTTCATCAAGAATGCTTGAAGGTCTTCTATTTCACTGAATGCCTATTTTTTCCCCTGAAGGATTATACTCAGTTTTGCTAGGTAGGTGATTTTTGACTGTATCTCCTTTGACCTCTGGAATATTACATTCCAAGCCCTCCTGTCCCTTAATGTAGAAGCTGCTAAATCTTGTGTTATCCTGATTGTATTTCCACAATAGTTGAATTGTTTCTTTCTGGCTGCTTGCAATATTTTCTGCTTGACCTGGGAACTATGGAATTTGGCTACAATATTCCTAGGATTTTCCTTTGCGATCTCTTTCAGGAGGTGATTGGTAGATTGTTCCATTTCTATTTGGTGCTCTGATTCTAGAATATTGGGGCAGTTTTCCTTGATAATTCCTAGAAAGATGATGTCTACACTCTTTTTTTTTTATCATGGCTTTCAGATAGCCTAATAATTGTTACCTTATCTCTCCTGCATCTATTTTCCAGGTCAGTTTTTTTTCCAAAGAGATATTTCACATTGTCTTCTATTTTTCATTCTTTTGGTTTTGTTTACAATGTCTTGATTTCTCATGAAGTCATTAGATTCCATTTGCTCCATTCTAATTTTTAAGTAAATATTTTATTCGGTGAACTTTCAGACTTCTTTTTCCATTTGGCAAATTGCTTTTAAAGGCCTTCTTCTCCTCATTGGCTTTTTGGACCTCTTTTGCCATTTGAGCTAGGCTATTTTTTATGGTTTTATTTTCTTCAGTATTATTTTTTGTGTCTCCTTTAGCAAGCTGTTGAATTGTTTTTCATGATTTTCTTCACTCTCATTTCTCTTCCCAGTTTTCCCTCTACTTCTCATACTTGCTTCTCAAAATCCTTTTTGAGTTCTTCCATGGCCTGGGACTAATTTGTGTTTTTCTTAGAGGCTTTAGATGTAGGAGCTTTGACTTTGTTGTCTTTTTCTGGTTATATGTTTTGATCTAGTTAGATGATTTGAAAGATTCTGTGGTCTGGATTTTTGTGCAGTTTGCTCATGTTCCCAGCCAATTACTTGAGTTTTAAACTTTTTGTTAAGGTAGTGGTCTGCTTCCAGTGTGGAGAATGTACTGTCCCAAGCTTTGGGGGTTTTATGTAGCTGTTTTCAGAGGTATTTCTTGCGACCGTTAAACTTTCCATTCTTCCAAGATGGTGTGATCAAGGGCAAGGTGTTTCCTCCTTTCATAGCCTGGGCTCTGCTCTATGAGTGACTGCAAGATATGGCAAACTTCTAGGCTGAGAGAATTATGGGATGGGGAGCTATGAGAGGATTGGAGAGGGATGAAAATATGTGGAAAAGCTTCTGTGGAAAATTGGATAATGAATTAACAAGGAGTCCAGCAGCAATGATGGTCCAATTAAGGTTATGTAACCTAAATTTGTAGAGGACCAGAGAGATTGAGTGATTTTCTCCAACTTTGTTCAATAGCACATGTGCAAGCATGAAGGAGATAAATAGTAGAAGTAATCTAAGGCTGAGACTTGGCTGGGTGTAATCAGCAATGTGATAAGACCAGGGATTCAAGAGAGGAGGACAGTGTAGAGTTGAACCAGTTAACCAAGGAGTCAAGATGGCCAGAAGAAGAGAGAGTGGATAGCAGAACAGAAAAGATAGCCTGGGAGAGGTTGAGGAATCAAGGGATTGGAGGTAACAGTGCAGATTATGAGCATGGTTGTTTAAGGGAAGGCAAATTGACAGGTTAAAAGCCAATAGAGTATGGCTGGATGAGGGGATTTCAGAATTCTTGAATAAGAATGTATTATATTTATGGGTGATGGAAAGATCAAGGGTATAACTGTGTGTTGGTAACGTGGGATGAAAGAATAGCTCATCAGAGGTGAGTAGATTGACAATCTGAGTGGTTAAGGTATTTGAGGGAGAATCAATATGCATGTTTAAGTCCCCTTTTATAAAGGCAAAACTTAGGGAGGAGTGAAAAATCTTAAGCCAAATTCATTGAGCAGAAAAGAGAAATGGCCTGGGGATCTGTAGATAAAAGAGACCAATATTTGGTGGTAGATACAGCATGAACCAGAGAGAGAGAGAGAGAGAGAGAGAGAGAGAGAGAGAGAGAGAGAGAGAGAGAGAGAGGTCATTGTGTAATAAAGGAGAAGAATGTAGAAGTGGTGATGGGAAGGAAAGAGTATCCCAACTCCTCTGCCTTGATGACTAAGAGAAGGAGAATGATTGATGGTGTAGCCAATATTAGAAGGGGTTGCCACGTAGGCTCAGTAATCAGGATAATATCAAGTTTAAGTAAGAACTAGTAGATGAAAGGAATGGGAGAGGAAAATATTTAAAGTGAAGGGGAGTTTGTTGCCTATGGAACAGGTATTTCAGAGGACGCAGTGGAAGGGCTAGGTGGAGTGAAGACGAAACTTTGGGGTAGGAGGATTGAGTGGGGTGAGAATGAGAAATCAGATGGTAGAAGGTGTGGAATGGGGTTTGGGTGATAATCTATAGGAGTTCAGAATCGCTGATGTATGAATAATATGAGCAGGTATGAGAATGTTCCTCATGGAGTGGGTGGCACTACTCTTTTATTTTCAAAAGACAAGCACATCAGGAGACAGGAGTCTTGAAGTTGAAGAGAGTGTTATTATTCCTTGCACTGGAAGTTCTACACATCCCAGTTGGAAAATTGGGCTGGTAGCTAGAGATGGAAGATACTTTATGGTGATACAGTTGGAAGCGGTTGTTTTGGGGTAGATGGATGATGCCTGGTCTGGCCCCTTTAGGGGATACACTAAACCAAGCAAGAGATGGAGAGTGTAGGTCAATAGCACTCCCATGATCTAAGATCTTTTCACCTGACTGGCAATGAAGCAGTAGCAGGAAGGGTTACCTCCATGTGCAGACGAAAGATGCAACAGTTAGACTCTCACATTCTTTCTAAACCTTATCCATGTTTATACTTATGTATTTAGATAAGCTTCTCTGCTTACCGACTTTTGAGTATGTTCTCTGATTCCCCACCTCTGCTTTTACACTGACCTTTCACCGTGCTTGGAATGCATTTCTTTCTCATTTCACCCATCCTTATACACTGAAATTTTATGCTGTTTTTAAGCTAACTTAGAGGTAACCTCCCTCATGTATACCTCCTTGATTTCCCTAAGCAGAAGCAATCTCTCCTTTCTTGGAATGTAGCAGCTCTCTTGTGCCTTTATCATAAATTCCTCTGAATTGTGGTTATTTGTGACTGGTCTGTAATTGATTCTGGTGGGAGATACTGAAACCACCTTATCAATAGTTATAGCTAATGAAGACATACAAAAAAGTTTCTCCCATTCAAGTCCTTAGAACAACCAAATAGTTCAACATCAGAAATAGATATTATATAGTCAATGCAAATGATACTAAGAAGTGTTATTGTCTGTATTACTTGTCTCTTCTAAGTACCAGAGACTTTCCATTTAATTTGCTGCTAACACCATATATATATTATCTTCTCTTATTAGGATGTGAGATCTTTAGGAGCAGGAACTGTCTTACTTTTCTTTTTGTATTCTTAGTAGTTAACACAGTGCTGTGGATATAGGGAGTAACAAATATTTCTTTCATTCATTTGTTTATCCGCATTCTACATAGTGAATAGCAGAACACCTTGTAAAGGGTTTACAATGTCTACATCATTGGTTATATAAGAAAGGTGACTGAATAATGAATGGAAATCCCATGTGTAGCATTTATGGTCATAGATATGAATAGGGACTGGATCTGTGATTCCACCGGTATAAGAAACTTCTTTATCAGAAACCGACTTTACCAAAGCAGGTCAGCACCTTCTCGGCAATTTAAAGTCTCAGAGTGAACTTGTAGTAAAAACATCATCATCAATCATCATCATCATCATCATCATCATCATCATAACAACAACAACAATAACAACAACAACTCCTGAATATTGGACAGATCCTCTATAGAGCAGAAAAATGGGAAAAATTCAATAGAATGAAAGGGTGTGAAAGGGATTGAAATTTGTAGCAATAGAAGAAACTAGTCTCATAGGTACAGTCTCAGGGAAAAGCTATCAAAGTTGAACTGAATTGTCCATAATGTTAGAGAGCTCACGACTTCATCTGTGGTCCTTTGAACCCAGTCATGGGATAAATATTTCTACTGTGAATGTTCATAAAGGGTACTATAATGAATATTATATATAAATCTGGTGTCAGAAGATAGGAATGTTATCTTATTATCCAAATGCAATGAGTTACATTTGCTTATGGATTGACTTTCATGTAGCAAATTGATAAGTTCACTCAACTGCCCCCCACCCCATTTCCAGTACTTTGATAAGTTTTATGAATTCTTTCTTCACATTGTATCTAATAACTTATTGTGTTGGAGTTTTACCCCCAACTCACCAATATAGCCAACATCCTTTATTGAGGTCTCCATCAATTCTTTCCTAAATTATCATTATAGTCTCATAATTGGTCTCCCTGCTTCTTAGGCTTTCCCTTCTACAATTTGTACTGTGTGCAGCTACCATTATAATCTTCCTAAAGATTCTCTATGCTACCTTCCTTTCCTCCTCTTACTCCTTGCAGTGGAATCAGTAACTGGGCTTATTTTGGATGGGGTGCATTAGGAAGTACACAGTGTGTAGCAGCAGGGTATCTCAATATAGGTCTCATGCATAAGCTCTTTGGGTCAATCTATGTGTCCCTGTCGGAATAATAGAGGGAGATGAGGAAGGTCTGCCAAGGAAGCACTTTAAGAATTAGCATTATCTAGCATTAATTGGCATTGATTTTACCTCATTGAGGCTTTTCTGTTTCTTTTTTTTCTTTGGATTAAGCCAAATTTTTCTACTTCTGCATAATCCTGGAATGAGAGAGGAGGGTTAGAGTTAATGAAAGCTGGATCAATTGTGTAGTTTATATCTTATTGGTTCCATGACTTGAAAATTTGAATTATAAAATTACCATGTATTTGGCTATTTGAATAATATAATATGCTGTTCCCCTATCTATCCAGTAAAATATAAGATTTTGCCTTTAGAGATGATTTTGTTTGTTTTGTTTTGTCTTTGTGCCCTTTGGGACTTAAGATAGTTCCCATAGCCTAATAAGTATGTAACAAATTATTGTTAAATTACATTGAATTCCAGTGTCAGGATTTTATTATATGTGGTTATGTTTTGACAAAGTGTTACTATAACTAAACAATATTGTTTTGCTCATAGTAGGGGTTCAATACGTATTTTTTTAAAAACGAGTAATGTTATGGCAGTTCTTTCTATACTTCATTCTAAGAAACACATTTTCATCAGGAATAAGATATCTTGTTTTTCTTCTTTCCCTAATGTTTAAAATAAGCATCACTTTATTTTATTAAGTTGATGAATTCTGAATAAAAATCTAGAAGCCAAAGTATATAATAAGGGGGATGATGATAATGAAATAATCACACATCTGAGGAATCTTACTTAAAGTAATACAACAAAATAGTCACTTACTTGGTGATGTGATCACTTTTCAATAGTCCCATGAACGCAGAGAATTTTTGTCAAATTCTATGGAAATTGCTAGATTAAATACTGCAGTCAACATTCATAGATGTCATTTTGTAAATGTCAAAATATTGTAGTTATGAAATTTTAAGGCTCAATGTGCAATTTCAAAAAGTTCTTCTTTTCAAAAAGAGCTTCTATACTTAGAATTGGAGTGTAATTTCTTTTTACTTTGGTCTCATCTCCTTGACTACATGAATTCTTATTTTTCAGTACCCTATCTACATTTTCATATAACCCATCAATTCAATTAATAATTATTCATTGAGCACCTAGTCTAAGTTAGGCATTGTCCTAAGGTGCTACAAATACAAAGATATGTTAGGGATGAATTAGAAAAATGGGATGCTATTCCTCCCTGTGTTTGACACACAAGTTGCATAATTACTGATATGGTTATGATGGATATATAACATTTTGTTCTTGTACTAAAAAACATGTGCTAAAATCCCTAAATTTCTATAATAGCCCCTTTGATGGCCCTGAAGTGTAGAAGAAAGAAAATTGCACCAAACAGGGACAAAATCAGGCTTTCAGTTCCAATTGCATGTGACCTTAGACAATTCACTCAATTTGTGTAGACCTTGGTTTTAAATTTCTAAAATGAAGTGTTTGAATCAAGCATCTCCTCATAGATGAATGCTGCTTCTCAAGGAAAGAGGTATACAGATGTAATCAGTTCAGGGAAGACTGGAAAGCAGAGCATTCTCAGCTACTCAAGTACAATTTGGTCTTAAGCAACAACTATCCAAGGGTAGTGATGGTAGTTGGAATAAGAAGTGGAGGAGATGAGCTATATTGTAGAAGTAGATGCAAGAAACATGTGAAAGGTTGAGGCAAGATGGCAGCCACACAGCTGAATTCTCCCAACAACTTTAAAATAATGCTTCACATCCAATTTTGGAGTGGCAAGGCCAAAAATAGGCTTAGGTAAGACATTTTTCTGGCCTAAAAAACCTTAACAGGTTGGCAGGAAAAAGCTGTGAAATGGAGTGGAGACTATTTTGGAGCCCACACACACAACAGCAACAAAAACTGCCATAGCAATGGCAGCAGCTTCAGGAATTTCAGCCCAGAGATAACAAGGGGATCAGACAACTGGTCAGAAAGAGATTACAGAAGACCCTTTGTTGGCACTAGGTACAACTGATGCTGGTGGGCAACTCTATTGCCCATAAACAGTTCTGAGTCACAGTTCAAGGGCTGAAAGGAGGACTTGTGGTTGGTCATAAGGAAGCAGGGATCCTGGTCACAGTTGTAAGGCAAAAAAAAAGCACTAGTACTTGTGGCTGAGAAAAGGAAGGGCATTTCTTGGGTAAAGACCAAAGCACAGACCAGAAGAGCAGTGACCACACTTTTCCCAGGATAATCCCACCTTGGAAGCATCAAAAATTTTCAGACCCCTTGAACTAGCTCTGAAAATAGCAGCATGAAAAAGAGAGGGATTGAGGAAAAATAAATAGATTGAATACTAAAAACAAAACAAACAAACAAAAAATTCTTGATTTAAAAGATTGGGAAATAGCTAGTGATTGAGGTCAAGAGCATATTCAATAAAATGGTAAAGGAGAAGAGATTTCAAGGTGAAAATGAGGGGGTTTATAACAGAGAAGTGAGAACTAAGGTAGTAGAGGTTGTAACTGAAAGCAGTAAAAGTGCCAAGGGAAAGAGTGTTTTTTTTTTTTAAGAAATGGACAGGGACAAAGGAACACCCCAAAATACCCAGAGTTAAGGTAGGAATGGCCAGAGCCAGAACCAAGACCATGGTGGTGTCAGATCTGAAGCCCAGGGCATGAAAACTGTACAAATGATTTAAATAAGTAGTGTATTTTAGAAAGGTGTCTAATGGCATTTTTAGTGAGAAAGAGGAGATTATTGCAGTGTTGTCAGTTTTACAGAATCAAAACCTCAATGGAACCCAGGGCCTATCTAATCCAATATTTATGTTATCAGTAATCACTTCTACAAAATTACCCCTACATGGTCATTTAATCTTTGCCCAAATACTTCCAATGATGGCACACCCTTTCTCCAAGAAACCCATCCCATTTATAATCACTAGGAATTATTTTTCTACATCATGACTAACTTTGTCTCTGTAACCTCTGCTTAATGCTCCAGGCTCTGCTCTTTGGGGACAAGCAAAACAAATCTAGTCCTTTTCCCACAAATCATTCAAATATCTGATGACAGCTCTTATTTTTTTGTAAGACTTTTCTTCTCAAGGCTAAACATGCAATGTTCTACTAAATGATCTAATTCTTTCATCATCCCAGTGTCTCCTAAAAAGCTAATGGCTTGTCTATATCTTTTTTAGGATTCGGTACCCCCACTGAACACAACATTCCAGATGTGGCCTGAGCCAATTAGATTAGAGTAAATAATAGTATGATAGATTTAGAGACAGAAGAGATCTCAGAGATCATCCAGTTGAATCCTTTCATTTTACATGAGGAAATGGAGGCCCAATAAAATTAGATGACTTGCCCAAGGTCGTACAGGTAGTAAGTGCAAGAGCAAGAAATTGTAGCCACTTCAAATTCAGTGTTCTTTCCTCTGTACACTGTTGATTATGGAATATTCTTCTTTTAATGAAGCACAAAATAGCACTACTTCTTTTTTTTTCTGAAAGCCTTACCATTCGTATTTACTCATATTAAGCTCACAGTTCATAAAATTACCTAACTCGTTTTCACAGCAAGTATTGTTCTGTGCTTCCAAATCCAGCATTTACAAAGCATTTTTAACCAAGCATAGAATATGACCTTTATGCCTATTAAGTTTATTCTTAGCTCCCATTCCAGTTTACCGAGATCTTTTTATTTTATTTTTTATTTATTTTTTAATGTGGCCTGGGAATTGTGGCCAAATACAACTTTAAATGAGGATGCTTTCTGCAAGTTCTAGTCTTTTGAGACCAGTTTCTCCTAGACATTTCAATTCTTGCATTTACCAATAAGATTCCTCCTTTTCAAATGAATACTTAAATAGTATTGACATCCAACAACATAAAGAAGAAAAGGAGAAAAGTCTTGCACAATCTACAATGAGATTTAGTAGAGGATAATATTTACAGCTGTCTGGAGACAGGAAATAATCTATGATCATCCAATTCTGCATCCAGATTGGCATGCTAATATAGTAGTTCCAAAGAAGGCTTCCTCACTCTCCCCTCCCCTTTTCCATAGGAAAACTTCTACTGGGGAGGTGGAGGGGAAGCTAAGATCCAAACCTGCCAGCATTCCTATTGTTTGAGCAATGATACTGATCTCCCAATGTCATTCCAAAAAAAAAAAATTCTTAGATAATTGTTACTTCCCCATGCAATATTTCTCTTCTGAATCCATTAACTTTAGTAGCTAGCAGAAATGAAAACACTGCATCCCCAAAGCCTGGATTTATTTTTTACCCAAGATTTTGTGATTCTTAATAATACTTTTTAGTTTGAGAATTCTCAGTGTTCTAAATCATATCTTTGTACAATCCCTGTAAGATGTGTCAGGTCAATAATTAGATACTTTGGATGCCCTGAACAAGGAGTCATCAACCCCTATTCTTCCACTTACCATGTTTGGATGGCTGGATGATTTGTGGAACTCTACCTGATAACACCTATTAATACGCATGGAAATTGAATGGGACACAAGAAACTGCTGTCTCCAAACATGACGTATTTCTACACTCTATAAGAAAAACCTCAGAAATAATATATAGCCACCAAGATTCAGTGGTCCTCCTTCTCTTCCTTTTCTGTTTCATATTTTGTCATCCCAAATCTGAGGGTTCATAGTTCTGTTATGACCCTTTAAGCCATTTTTCTTCTTTTTTTCCTACATGAATTGCTTTTGTCATTTTTTTCAAGCAACACTTCATTCTTTCTAATAACTTAAGAGTAGAAATATGTTCAACTAGTCTTTTCCCTCTCATTTCTAAAATGAACATCAGCTTATACTTGATACCTACCTCAGTGTTACATGGCTAAAGAAGAAACATAAAGATATAATATTGTCTAAGAGTCATAGCTAAATTGCCTTAACTTTGCTTGCAATAAGTTTAACAATCTTTTGTTTTCTTTTGGGTAACTCTTTCAGCTAACTGTTGTGGCTACCCTTTACGGAAAGCTGCCTATGCATGAGATCACTGACGTAATGGAAAAGCAGTGAGACATACCTACCTTCCATCATGCTATTGATCCTCTAGTCTGTCCCTCTATTTCCCTAGACACTAGGTTTTCTATAGCAATTAAGGTTCACAGATTTATTTCTTTAGGAGATACTAGCAGATAAAACCACAAGGATGCAAGACAAAACCCAATTTTCTCAAGAAATCAGACTACCTTATTTCGTTTTGTCACTGATTTCTAAAACATTATTGGAGGCTGTACTCAGTGGACATATTTTGCAAGGGATTTGGAATTAATTTATTTAGCATAGAGAAATACATACAAAATAAGCATGTCAGATGAGTTTTTACATAAAATCCAGAAGTTTAATAAAATTTGCACAACTTATTTTGTTTTGATGCTAGGTTTCCTAGCATGGAATGTTTCCTCAACTTCCCTGCATAGTAAGTAGCCTCATATTTGATGAATATTATCAAGTTAAGGTGGTACAGGCCTGTAGGCCCTAGGAACACAAGCAAAGAGGCAGACTGCAGAGGTGAACCTTGCTATAAAAGGAGTAGGTAGGGGGGCGGAGCCAAGATGGCAGAGTGAAAGCAGTGACTTGCTTGAGCTCTCCCCCAAACCCCTCCAAATACTCATAAAAAATGGCTCTAAACAAATTCTGAAGCAGCAGAACCCACAAAAAGACAGAGTGAAACAAATTTCCAGCCCAAGACAACCTGGATGATTGATCAGAAAGGTGTATTGCGCTGGGCTGGGAGTGCAGCACAGAGCAGCGTGGGCGCGCAGGCCACAGCAAACCTGAAGCAGGCCTCAGAGGACTGAATCATGGGCAGCTGTGGAGGTTTCCAGACTCCTCAATCCACGAATGCCAAAGATAACTTAGAAGGTCAGTGGGAAAAGTCTGTTTCTGTCGGTGGGCAGAGAGGAAGGCAGCTTCTCAACTCCATTCCCCAAAAATCCTGGCCCTGAGGGGGGCACCTACTTCCCCCCTCCTCCCCACTTACAGCCCACAGACTGAGGGGGAATTCAGTGGCTGATCAGAGAGGGACTGCAAGGATCTCTTTGCCAGTGCTGAGGCAGGAATCTCTTGCTTTGCCCGTGTGTGCATCTGGGTCACAGTTCTGGGCGGCGGTGCTGGGGTGAGGAGGAATGACGGCATGTTGGAGCTTGGAGTGGCTGTAAAGAGGAACCCCGCCTCACAGTTACAGGACAGAAAGGAATATTTGTGGTCACAGGCCAGGAAAGGAGTACACACCTTTTCCCTTATCATACCACCTTGAAAGAACTGAAAATTTACAGGTCCCTACAAGTATCTCTGATAACAGCTACACAAACCCAGGAAATTGGGACAGTACACTCTCCACATTGGAAGCAGACTCTTACCTTAACAAGGATTTTAAAACTCAAGTAATTGGCTGGGATCATGAGCAAGCAGCACAAAAAGAGTCAGACTATATTATCTTACTTTGGTGAAAAAGAAGATCAAAATATACACCCAGAAGAAGATAACAAAATCAAAGCTCCTACATCCAAAGCCTCCAAGTAAAATATGAATCAGTCCCAGGCATTGGAAGAGATCAAACAGGATTTTGAGAAGCAAGTAAGGGAAGTAGAGGAAAAACTGGGAAGAGAAATGAGAGTGATGCAAGAAAATCATGAAAAACAAGTCAACAGCTTGCTAAAGGAGACCCAAAAAAATACTGAAGAAAATAACACCTTAAAAAACAGCCTAACCCAAATGGCAAAAGAGGTCCAAAAAGCCAATGAGGAGAAAAATGCCCTAAAAAGAAAAATTGGCCAAATGGAAAAGGAAGTCCAAAAGATTACTGAAGAAAATACTTCCTTAAAAATTAGAATAGAGCAATTGGAAGACAGTGACTTTATGAGAAATCAAGACACTGTAAAACAAATCCAAAAGAATGAAAAATTAGAAAACAATGTGAAATATCTCATTGGAAAAACAACTGACCTGGAAAATAGATCCAGGAGAGAGAATTTAAAATATTATTGGACTATCTGAAAGCCATGATCAAAAAAAGAGCCTAGACATCATCTTTCAAGAAATTATCAAGGAAAACTGCCCTGATATATTAGAACCAGAGGGCAAAATAGAAATTGAAAGAATCCACAGATCTCCCCTGAAAGAGATCCCCAAAGGAAAACTCCTAGGAATATTGTAGCCAAATTCCAGAGTTCCCAGGTCAAGGAGAAAATATTACAAGCTGCCAGAAGGAAAATTCAAGTACTGTGGAAACACAATCAGGATAACACAAGATTTAGCAGCTTCTACATTAAAGGACCACAGGGCATGGAATATAATATTCCGGAGGGCAAAGGAGATAGGATTACAACCAAGAATCACCTACCCAGCAAAACTGAGTATAATCCTTCAGGGGAAAAAAATGGTCATTCAGTGAAATAGAGGACTTTCAAGCATTCCTGATGAAAAGACCAGAGCTAAACAGAAAATTTGACTTTCAAATACAGGACTCAAGTGGAACATGAAGAGGTAAACAGGAAAGAGAAATCATAAGAGACTTATTAAGATTGAACTGTTTACATTCCTGCATGGAAAGATGATATTTGTAACTCATGAGAACTTTGTCAGTATTAGGGTAGTTGAAGGAAAAAAATTGTATGTATGTATGTATATATAGATAGAGGGCACAGGATGAGTTGAAGATTAAGGGGTCATATCTGGAGGATAAAATTAAGGGATGAGAGAGGATGATACTCGGAGAAGAAAAGGAGAGGTAGAATGGGGTAAATTATCTCACAAAAAAAAAGCAGAAAAGAAAAGTCTCTCACAGTGGAGGGGAAACAGGGGAAGGTGAGAGGGAATGAGGGAATCTTATTCTCATAGGATTTGGCTTAAGGAGGAATAACATACACATTCAATTGGGTATGGAAATCTGTCTTACCCTACAGGAAAATAGGGGGAGAAGGGGACAAGAGAGCAGGGGGATGATAGAGAGGAGGGCAGATTGGGAAAGAGGGTAATCAGAAGCCAATACTTCTGAGGAGGGACAGGGTCAAAAGAAAGAATAGAAGAAATGGGAGGGCAGGATAGGATTAAGGGAAATAGAGTTAGTTTTTTACAACATGTCTACTATGGAAGTGTTTTGCATAACTGCACATGTACAACCTATATTGAGTTGCTTGCCTTTTCATTCAGGGTGGGTGGGGAGGGAGGAAAGGAGAAAATTTGGAACTCAAAGTTTTAAAAACACATGTTTTAAAAAAATGTTTTCACATGCAACTGGGAAATAAGAAATACAGGAAATGGGATACAGAAGTCTATCCTGCTCTACAGGAAAATAGAAGGGGAAGGGGATAAGAGAAGGGAGGGGGGAGAGATAGAAGAGAAGGCAGACCAGGGGAAGGGGTATTCAGAATGCATGCCATCTTGGGGTGGGGGGAGGGGTGAGAAATTTGGAACTTAAAACTTGTGGAAGTGAATATTGAAAACTACAAATAAATTTATATTAAAAAAAGTTTTATTTGTTCATGGCACACATCAAAAAAAGCCTAGGAGAGGGGTTTGTTTGGCAAAGTTTCCCTCTTCTACATGTCTGAGTTAAAACATCAGCTTGGCTCAGCTTGTTCCTGGATGCCACTACTAATGACATTTAAATAACATGGAGAGTTACTGAAAAAAAAAGAGTAGTTAAAAAAAACTGACAAATTCTCTAGCTATAAATGATATTGAGCCACAGGTTTCAGAACAGTTACAAGTTAACAGAGTTGCAGGACAGAAAGCCATCAGAACGTCTGAGGTCGAACATAACTAAAGAATTTTTTGACAGCATATTAGAGCCAAGATATTAGTGATGAATTAAGGCACACAAGGAAAAAAGAGCAAAATATAAGATTCAGGCACCAAGATTTTGGGAAAAAGTTAAATGGGTGGTATAGTAGGGTTTAGGACATAGATGCTAAAAATTGGGAAAGTCACATAGAGAAGATTAGCAGCAAGACTGACAATGATGATCCAAGGTCTGTTAAGCTCTCAAATATATTATTTGCTTAATTTGAGAAAAGAAGTAAAGAATAGGACTTAGTTCACAGATTAACAAAATCAAACTGTATAATAAAGCTGCTGCTGTTTGCTCTGCATTCTCAAAGAGGATCGTGACGTCAGGGAGGTGGTGCCATGACATGCAAGTGAATTGGATTTAACTGAGGGAGAGCTGTGCAAAGTCACCAGCCTCACTTTCTCCTCTGGAGCCATCTGGGTCCAGCGTCCATATATAGATCAGGACAGCTGGAGATTGCCCAGGATGTAGTGTGGGACCTTGCACTTTTCCAGCTAAGGTCTTAAACAGGTCTGAGTTTGACTGAGGCAGCACACATTCAGTGATTAAGGCTTAAAAAAGAAATGAGAGGGGCACCTAGGTGACTCAGTGAATAGAGCTCTGGTGTTGGAGTTCGGAGCACCTGAGTTCAAATCTGGCCTCAGACACTTGATACTTACTAGCTGTGTGACTTTGGGCAAGTCACTGAACCTCAATTGCCTAAGCAATAAATAAATAAATAAATAAGAAATAATGCATCAATTTCTTCATCAATAAAGAAATGGCTCTTTAAAAACAATGATCCTGAAGGGGAAGACCCTCAACATTTCTAGCCAAAATAGAAAACAATTATCTTTAAGTTCTTTCTGAGACAGTCAGGGCTGAAACAATGACCAAGTGAGGCTTGGCCCATTGAACCAAAATCTACCCCTATAACTATGACATTTTAGGTCTTGTTTACTCTGTTGGAGCCAAGCAGAACAAGTTTACTTAACATCCGATTTACTTACCATCCCTCCAAATATATGAAGGCAGTAATCATGCTGTCCCTAAGTAGTCTCTTGTTCAGGTTAAATATCAGTTGTTCAGCTAAGCAGCTGGTGGTACAGTGGATAGATAACTGGGCCTAAATGCAAAAGGACCTGAGTTCAAAAATTAGTCTCAGTCATTTCACTTCTATTTGCCTTAGTTTCATTAATTGTTTAGTCAATCATGTCCAACTCTTTGTTACTCTTTTTAAGGTTTTCTTGGAAAAGATAATGGAAGGTTTGCCATTTCCTTTTCCAGTTCATTTTTACAGATGAAGAGCTAAGATGAACAGGGTTAAGTGACTTGCTGAGGGTCACATAGCTAGTAAGTATCTGAGGCCAGATTTAAACTCATAAAGATGAATCTTCCTGACTCCAGGCCTTCATTCTATCCACTGTAACACCTAGCTGCTCCTTTTCTACTGTAAAATTAAGATAATAGTAGCACCTACCCCACAGGGTTGTTATGAAGATGAAATGAAAGAATATTATTTTCAAAAAGGGCTTAGCACATAGTAGGTGTTATGTAAATGTATATTCCCTTCCTAGTTCCTTTAAACAGTCATTGTATGACATAGCCTCCATTCTTCTGATGATACAGCTTGCCATCATTTGGATGTGCTCTATCTAGTCATTGTCTTTTTCAAAATGTGATATACAGAAAAGGAATATCACTTCAGATGTGATGTAAACAGATGAAACTTGTACAGGATTATTCCTTTCTTGTGTTGGTATAAATGTCATTGTATGACATACCTTAGGTATGTTACTTATCTTTCATAAGACATAATTTCCTGATCTGTAAAATAGGGAGACAAAATTATATGGCTCTGAGGTCCCTTGCAATGGTGAATCTATTGTCCTACAATTCTATAATACTACAATGGGTCTAATCAGCCAGCCAGTTCTGAATTCACAAAACTATATATACATATATCTCACATTTCTTCATCTTGTTTATGAGGATAACATTTAATGTTGTATTAAATATTTGCTAAAATACAGTTAAGGATTGTCAGTGTGTGTTCAGGCACAGGGAAGGAGGCTACACTACCTTAGCTGGAGTCTCTGGGGAGGAATAAACTGGTCACATTTTACATAGATTGCTTAGGCTGAAATCAGAAAGACTTGAGTTCAAATATGGCCTCAGACACTTACTAGCTGTGTAACCCTGGGCAAATCACTTAATCTCTATTTGATTCAATTTCTACTCCATAAAATAAAGATATTTTATATTTAGGGAAACACCTACTTCCTAAGGTTGTTGGTGGGACAAATGAGATAGTTTTAAAATACTTAGACAGTTCCTGGCACATGGCATGTTAGCTATTATTGTTATATTTTATTGTTATTATTATTTTACTGGAATGATAATTGTGGAGGAAACAGATCAAAGTGAATATTAAATATGTTAAATATTGATTCAATAGCTACCAACTCTAGGTGATGGATTTCCTAAAAACATCAGCATGTTGGTACAGATCACTACTTCAAATATATAAAATACACAAAAGAAGGGTTCATATTTTCATTATCAGCAAATAATCTTGAGAGTATAGGTACACACAAAAACAATATGTGAGTCATTTTCCATTTTCAGCTCACCATTTCTGCTCATAATTGGTTGTATTGATGTTATTCATTCAATAATGTGTTTTTAACCATTAATTTGATTTTTATTATGTAATAAGTGCCATAACTGTCACCCAATAACCATTTAAAGAAAAGGCTATTCACTTTAGTTAAGTGAATCCAAGGGGAGTATAGAATTTTGGAGAACAAAAGGGAAAATTTAATTTGAAACATTAACAATTCCCTCTGAACTCATCTCTTCATTGGTATTTAACCTTTTGAGAAATGAAACAATAGATTTCTTTCTCCTTTACATCTGTATAATTTTAGATAATATTCAAATAGTTCCACTAAATTTTCAAACACAGGAATCTGTCAGCAAAGAACTTCCTAGAGTAAGAACCAACATTGGGTGAACATTTTATTTGGGAACAAGTATTTTCAAATCAGGAATTTTGCCAGATTCAGTAAAATAGGTTACCTTTAGTCTTCTCAGGGAAATTTTATTCTGGTATTGATTGAGTTCAAGAGCTACATTTTTCTTATGATTATGTTAAGCTACTAAAGGTAGAAGATGAATAGCTCTGGTTCTAATCAAACCCATATAACCCAAGGATAAAAATACTATTGCAATACTTTTTAAATGGCATGAGAGAAAGTAAGTCAGCATTAATCTAGCTTTGTTCTCTATTAACACCTCTCCGATTATCCTATTTTCTCCATTCACATAGACTCCACCCAAGTTCAGCTCTTACTATTTCTTGCCTGAACTAATTGCCATCCCTGCTTCTTGCCTCTTCTCCTTCAACCTATCCTTTACCTAAAGCTGCATTTGCATTCCTAAAACAAAGACCTGAACACATAACACCCGACCTACTCCAAAAATTTCTTAATGGTTTTCATTGCTTATAGGATACAACACAAAACTGACATCATAATATGTAAAGCACACCACGATCTAGCTCCCTTTCTAGTTTCAATTTACATTACACAATTTCTCGCAGTCTTTGGCTTGGTTAAATTGCCCTGCTTGGCTACTGTGTGTATTTGAAATGGTATGTCCTGCCTGTATTTTTTGTACAAGTAAGCCTTCAGGTCTAGAGTATGCTTGCTTGACATTTATTGTGCAGAATCCCTAGCTTTCTTCAAAACATAACTCAAATGCCAACTTTTAGTTGGCATCTTTTCTCACGTTCCTAGTTACAAGTATTTTGCGCCTTTGAATTAACTTCATATAGACACTCCAAGGTTTTATAATATTGAAGAGACTATTCCCAAGTTCTGGACACTCTGTGGGTCCACAATCTCAAAAATATAGCTTATCATTCCCCCACTATTATGTTAACTTTTAATATTCAATCAGTCAATATACACAACTACTTCAAAGCAAAGACATTTACTTAGATAAATTAAAAGAAGAATATATACGTATATGTATATGTATATTTGTGTACACACACACACACACACACACACACACACACACACATTTCCTAATAAACCTGGAGTACATTCTTCAAGAAATACATACAGCATCAGTAGGTAGATTGAGCACACAAATATACTACACTAGTAAAGAGTAACTTACCTAGGGAACTTCCACCCATAACTCAGGTAACATACATTTCAAGTACCTCAGGACCCTGATTTCCTTTTGTTGCTGAAGGAATTTTTATGCTATTCTACTTGGATGCAACATCTGTACTGGGCAGGTTACTCAGTTTGCCTCCCTTAGCTTCTTTCTCTTCATGGGCTGATATCTCTTTAAAATTCACATTCGTCATCCTCTTTAAAGTGAGATTCTGCTTTGGTTCACTTAGCTCCTTGTTGAGTATGCTACATCCTAATAAATAAATAGCTTTGTTACAACAATCCATGCCCAATGGGGGAGATGAGAAATCCCTTTCCTACATGAGATGAGTGATTCCCTCTCATCAACTGAGTTCTTCCTCTATAGTTTCCACAGTTGATGCTTGTCAATTTTTTTTTTCATGCCTTGACCATTTCTTAGAGAATGTATCTTACTTTGCAAAGGGCCAGCAGGGATATGGCCAATCCTTCTAACAGTCACAGGTTGGTAGACCTCTAACTCTCTCAAGCATTACTGAAAAACTTTGCACAGAGGTTACAAAAGGTTACAGAGTGTATTGACACTTTTTTTGCATTCTATTTAAGATCTTACAACCTCTTTTTCCTCTGTTACCTACCCATTTCCTACCGTAGTCTTATCACCTCATATGGTGTGTGTGTGGGGGGAAATCAGTTAATCATAGGTTTACTGATCAACTCATACCCATCCACCTCCACATATATGTAATCAATAAAATATGCTTCTCTCAGTTAATGATATTTTCAGTTTATTCTTGTAAGATGGTGGCATAAGTTTGTCTAAGGTCAAGAGGAGAAATGTGACTACAATTGGAGTTTGTTCATTTGTGTGTTCATTTAGCAAACATTGTTAACTGCTATTGGACTAATCACTGGAGAAAGTCTGAAAATAATATTCAGTCCCTCTTCTCCAAGTGCAAGTAGGTGACAAGATATGTACACTGATAAATCAAATGTAATTTAAAATTTAATTTGATCTGATTAGATCGAACGAATTGTGAGACCAGATGAGAGAGACATGACTTCCAACAAGAAGCATAAGGGAAGATTCTATGGAAGAAACAGCATATGAGCTGTGCATCAAAGGCTTGGTAAGTATGAGTAATGGCCTATTGCTAGGCCCCAGGAAACAGAAGTGGCTCCACATTTGATCACTGATTGACACCCCCCCCCCCCACTCCATGTGCAGGGATGTCCCTTTGTATCCCCTGACTTTTTTAGTCAGCTTATTTTAGGCAATAAATTTAAGTCTCTCCTAATCATACTAGCTTTAGAAAACTTCTACTCCAGGCTGATTTATTGCGCCTAAAGTACCTTTTTAACTCAGTACTTGTGAATGTGCCTATCAAAAACAATCAGATACTAAGGCAGAGACCCAGAGCACTGGCTTTCAGGTTGGGCATACGTGTGGCCATTTTTATTTGTTTATTTTTTGCTTTATTTTGCAAGGTGGGAGGAAGAAGACAGTGGCTGCTGCCCAGATTTCTAACATGGATGCGAGATTCTCACTCGCTTTGATGTGACTTATATATATCACAATTCAACTCAATGTAACAAGTTTTTATTAAATTTGTATTACTGCTAGTCACTAGGCTAGAGGGAAGGAATTCAAAGACAAAAAATGAACCAATCTTTGCCCACAAGGGACTTTTTTCCCACTGGGAGGAAGCAGCATTTTTAATCAATAATCCAATACAAAATGTGTTTGAAGTAAATAAAAAAAAATTGTTGATGTTATCAAGAGAAGTCTCTGTTCAGTGTTGCTCATAAGCTGGGTTGTGAAGGAAGCAATGGTAATATATAAGCAGCAGAGGTGAGGAGAGAGAAGAATAGGAAATCATACCAATGCGGCTTCATTGGGCTAGGGAACTCTTACAAAAGACTTATTCCACTAAGACAGATTTCTTTCTCATTGCAATTTATACTCTGAAAGAGGGTCCTAGATCACTTAAAAGTTCAGTGGCTTGCCCCAGGTGCTACAGCTAATGTATGTGAAAATCAGTACTTTAATTTAGGTTAATTCAATTCTATACCAATGTTCAATATACAATTCAAGGCTACTTCTCATTTCCAATTTAATGTAACCCTTGCCATAAAGCCCATTGATATAGGATATAGGACAAAAGAATGATCTGATCTGCATGAGGGGCACGACAGAGTTGGTAAAAGGCTCCTTTGAGGCTCCCCTTGGGACTAATTCAGGGCCAATCTCCTTTGGAACTCTTGGAATACCAATTGATTTTGATATTCTCCTCTTCCAGTTTCAAGAGGGAAGTAGAAAGAGGGTAACCCTACTTCAAGCTGGTGAATAAAAAGAGTCTGGCAAGACCTGAGAGGATCAGGCAGTCTCTCATTCATGTCCCTTTCCCAGCTTGCTACTCTTGGGACTTCAGGAAGTTTTTCCTTAAGTGAGATACAGGACATTCTCTTGGTTAAGCTGAATTATCTCACTCCCAATATGAAAGCTTCTTTATTCTATGTATATACTTTTCTTTGTATACGCTTCTCTGATTTTTTTTTTATTATCTGGATGAATGATTTCTTTGCTATCTCTATGTGTGTTCTTTGTGGAATGAGTATTAAGTGGGAAAGGAATCAAGCCTTTGATATAGAGTTTGAGGTCCCCATTTGCCTCAAAAAAATGACAGAGCAACCAGAGGTTACATGGAAATCGATCAAATCTCTAGACTAACAATATTTAAGGAAGCGCATTCGTGTTCCAGTACTTCCTTTCTCTGTGGACAGCAGAGTGGCCTTGGGTCTGAACCTCCTGTTCAGCAACATTTAGCAGGATTCTTGGCAGGAATGAAAGTCTCCTTTGAAGAAAGGAGGGGAGAAAATAAACTTGACAGATCTATTCTGCCTCCCTTAGCACAAGGACAGTGTCCTTGTCACACTTGGTCTCCATCTGTACATGTAAGGTTTTCCTTTCCTTACAATAACATTAAAGTTATGATAATAAGATCTAGTTTTCTTCACTGGTATTTTTAGTTAGCAGGAAAGACTTTATTCCATACATTAATGTATGGGATGGAATATTTCTTTTTTATCTTTTTTTCTTTCCTTTTCTTTCTTTTTTTTCTTTCACATAAAAAGCTATTCCTGGGGCAGCTAGGTGTCACAGTGGGTAAAGCACCGGCCTTAAAGTCAGGAGGACCTGAGTTCAAATCTGGCCTCAGATGAAACACTTGACACTTACTAGCTGTGTGACCCTGGGCAAGTCACTTAACCCCAATGCCTAAAAAAAATCCCTTATAAATAAAAAAAATATTGAAAAAAAAAGCTATTCCCTTTATGGAATGGAACTATGAAGTTTGATATAGGCATGAATTAATAAAGGACATTTTAAAAACTATATGACATGAATATATTTTAACAACCAGAATTAAATTATAATTTTTACATTTAATTTCTTTTTTAGTAAAGTATCACTGTTTATTGTCTTGAGGGGTTAAAGATAATTTTCAAAATTCTATGACATATTTCTGAATTTACAATATGTTTTCAGATTACTTCATGAAAGATAGATTTTTTAATTTCATTTTCCATGAACAGAAAGTAATGAAGGGAAATGATGAACGTTATCTATTTATATGTACAGTTTATATATATATATATATATATATATATATATATATATACATATATATATATATATATATATATATAAAATGATTATCCTTTTTTGTTTTTACTTTAACTTGTAAAGGGTATAACAGAAACTGTTACTTTATTTGCTTGTAAACAGTTTCAGGTAACATGGTATGTGAGCTAGCATGCTCAACCACTTTGAAACAAATTTATTTGATACAAATTTATTTGATTTAATATTTCTTATCTGTGAGCATGTAATATGAACAGTGAATTGTATGTAAAATCATCACTAGATGGCAGCAAATCCCAAGTATTTCAACTACTAAATGTTTAAAAATATTGAACTTGCAAGTGGCCGTTTTTGTCTCTCTGTGTAACTATGGATGGGGGTCAGCAGATTGTGAGAAATCTATGTGGTATTTTGAAATGTTACATTTATTAAGCTAACATGCTGACATCTTTGTATGTGAATAGTTTGATTTTATTATTATTATTATTTTTTTTTAGGCAGCTGGGGTTAAGTGATTTGCCCAGAGTCATACAGCTAATGAATGTCAAGTGTTTGGTCTGAGGCTGGATTTGAACTCAGGTTCTCCTGACTTCAGGGCCGGTGCTGTATCCATCGCACCATCTAGCTGCCCCGAATAGTTTGATTTTTAAAATAACTAAACCAAAACATATATTGTTAACTTTTAAAAAGTATTTCCAACTGGAGAGCTACTTTCTAATTTCTGTTCTTCAAAATAATCTTTAATGGAAACATACGCGCATATATATACACACACACACATCGTTTTTCCCATTACACATATTGCCATAGGCCTAAAAGAATCTTGAAGGTCCCCTTTTCCTTTCCCCAGCAAGCCCCCCAACATTTGAATGACTTGCTTTTTCTACTGGTATCCCCCTTTTTTTTCCACCCTAGGTTAACATATTAGAATTTCTGAGAGATATATTGACATTACATCCAGGAAGCTAATGCAACTTTAGGTTGCATTAGTAGAAGTATAACATGCAGAATGAGTGAGAAAGTCATTCCGCTTTACTCTGTCTTATAAAGACCATATTTAGGATCTTACGTTCAGTTCAGAGAACCACATTTTAGGAAGGACATTAACAAGCAGACATATGTCCATAGGCAGAGGAACAGAATGTCGAGGACAGTAAAAACCATGCTAAAAAAGGATCATCTCTAGAGAAGACAAGACTTAAGGGAGAAATCACAAATCTTCAGTTATTTGAAGGATTGACAGACAGACTGAAGGAATTTAGATTTACTTTGCAGCACTTGGTGTCACATGGAGCACTATTGAAAAGTGTGCTGTACCTGGGGCCAGTGGAGTCCTGGGTTCAAATTCTACTTCCATCTTTAACAGATAGCTAGATTGCTCAGTGGAAAGAGCACTGGGTCTGGTGTCAGGGAAACCTGAGCTAGAATTTGGCCTCAGACACTTATTAATTGCGTGACCCTGGAAAAGTCATTTAACCTCTGGTTCCTCATTGTAAAATGGGGATATTAGTAGCACCTACCTCTCAGGGTTGCTGTGAAGATGAAATAAGTCAGTATTCATAAGGCACCCAGCACAGTGCCTACTACACAGTAAGTGCTGTATAAAGGCTTATTCCATCGCCACTTCCTACAACAGATGTACAATCCTTCACAAGTTGTTTAACTTGTGTGAGGATGACTTTCTTCCTCATTCTGCATGTTATATTTTTATTTAATGTAGCCTGAAGTTGCATTAGCTTCCTGGCCATAATGTCAACATATTGAGGTTGCAACTCATTAAAGCCCCAATGTTTTCTTTTTTTTCCACACAAACTTGCATCTAGGCATGCTTATTCACTATGGTGATTTTTTTAATCCACAATGTGGACTTCCTGTTATTGTCCATATCGTATAAGATCCTGATTCTCTCTTTATTTCCAACCTTCTGTCCTCTGCAGACCTATACATATAACCTATGACTTCAGAAGAGTTAAGTTTTCTTTATCTATAAAATAAGGATGATGATACCTAGCATATTTACCCCCAGAGTTATTATATAGCTCAAATAAGATGATGTATGTTACCCTGCTGGGAACTGGGAGTTGAAAAAGGTCAATGTGTTATCACGTGCAGCATAAATGTATTTAATGGAATCAGATACTGGGAACAGGGTTAACATATCTTTATTTGATCATACTTCATGTAGTGACGAGACAGTGCGTGATGATATAAGTTCTGGATGAGACCACTACAGTTTTGCATCACTGTTATTTGGTGACGGGCCCCTTTCCTCTGTGCCTTTATTGTGGTGAATGGGGATCATCACCGGTGACTCTGTAGTCATAGCATGTTTTCGCTCTTCATACAATCTATGATTCAGCTATACTGGCCTACTTAATTCATCTACCATATTTTTATAAATCCACACTACATATATGAGTTCATATTACATAGATATGTCTGTTTTCTACTTCAACACATATTTATTATGAAAAATTTTGTAAATAGCTATTTTTGTTGTATCTTTCCAAGAATCTTGAATTATATTAATTTTTTGAGTGGAAAAGGGTTAATTGGGGAAAAATTCTTGCAATAAGTTTCTCTAATAATGGTTCAAGCTATTCTTTTTGTTCAGTTGTTTCAGTCACGTCTGCCTCTTTGTGATCCATTTGAGGTTTTTTTGGCAAAGATACTGGAGTGTTTTGTTGTTTCCTTCACCAGCTCATTTTATAGATGAGGAAACTGAGGCAAATAGGATTAAATGACTTGCCCAGGGTCACACAGCTAGTAAGTGTCTGAAACCAGATTTGAAATCAGGAAAATAAGTCTTCCTTAGTCCAGACATGGCCTTCCATCTGTTGTATCATCTAGCTGAGATACCCAACATATATATAGGATATCTAAGGAGCTAATATATAAGGAACTGATTCAAATTTATAAGAGGAGAATCAATTTGGAAATTAAAAAGATCAAAATTTATAAAAACTACATTTTCAGAAGAAGAAATCCAAGCACCCAAAAATCATATTAAACGTTCTGAGTTACTGGTACTTAGAGAAGTGAAAATTACAACAATTCTGAGGATCCATCTCAAACCCATCATATTAGCAAGTTTAACTAAAAAGGAAATGACGAATGTGGAAGGGGCTAAAGGAAAACAGGTACATTAATTCATTTTTATGCAAAGGACCTACATTTTTTTGAAATGATCAATGTAGGAATTTGTTTTCTTTGACTGAAGTTTTGTTTAAAAAGAGTTTTTTTTTCTTTTCTCTTTTTCTTTTTTTTTTCAAATGATGAGAGGGAGGAAATGGGAGGGAGAGAAAAACAAAAGCTTGTTAAATGAAAAAAATATGAAAGCTGTCAGAATTTTGTTCTACCTAATTAAATATTTTTCCCTTTTCAAAATCAAGAAATAATCACCTCAATTGTGTCTGATACTCTATAGCTTTCAGTTAAATGTGAAATGGCCACGATGTGTTCAAGTGTGGAATATCACTTGACAAAGCCTACTATTCCCTGTTAATACTTTCCTCTAGGATGCTTTGAAGTCATATGTAGAGGACTATCATAAAGATTTTATAAGGATGAGAGGGTAGCCTTATTGGTTTTTAGATACTGATATTCTCTCAATCATGTTTTGTAATGTTGTTTTTCATGCATTTTAAAGACACCTCACTCCATGTTTTTGGTATGGTTCTCTTTCAAATACCTTTTATATCAGTTCCTCAATTGCCCCACAATTTTGTCACATCGAACATCATTGATCTCTTCCATACCCAATGGACACAAGTTGGCTGTTTTCCAAACGTTGTTTCCTATAGTGTTATTTCTACTTCATTTATGAATATATCTGGATCTGTGATAGTCTGATCCTACTTTAGTGATTCCACTGCACCAGATGGTACATAAATCATTACGTAATAATTATAATTGAAAATCATTTTCACTCTTCTTCAATACTTCCTATATTTGCATCCTTGAATTTCCTTGGAATGACCTTATTTGAAAATTCTGCCAAGGTTTCTTTATACTCTTTTTGCCTTGCTTTATCTCTTTGCTTTATGAGATATGATGGCAATAAATATCATTCATCTTTCTTTGCCAGATTTTTTGAAATGAAGTTAGATTCTAACCTAATATTGCCTTTACCAGACATATCTCTCCCTTTGTTAAGTAAGTTATGCTTTTGCTAATTAAGGTAGTTTCTGGGCTCTTTTGGCTTCATGTGGCAATTAATTTACATTGACTAAACTTCTGGATAAAAGGATTTTTAGAGCGATTGAGGATGCAAATTCTGTTGGAGATTTACCATTTTTAATCATTAGTTACTTGTTGAAATAGTTCAGGGTTAAATTGTTTCAGTTATATGCCAGATGTGTTTTCTCATTTTTCTTTTTTCTCATAGGTTTTACTATTTTTTTTCCTCTGATGAAGCAATAGGGTGACTGGAAGTAGAGAGTTAGCTCAGGGATATGTCCCATATCAATAATGAGGTTCTTTTTTTCCTATCTAATAAAAATGGATTTGCTAAATTATGGCATTATCTTAGTCTTATCATGTGCAATTCCTACCAATGTTATTTTTGAAGAAAATCTTCATAAACTAGAAGCATGCCAGATCTGTGTAGTGTATGTCATTGGTCTCTTTCATACTTTCTTCCTGAAAAATATTTTTCATAACTTTCTTTCCATGTTAAACTGCTCTCACCTTTTTCCTGAGGTCACTAAGTGTCAATGTGTATATTGATTAAATCTTGAGAGTTTAAAAAAGTTCTCTTGAATAATATCTCTACCACATTGTATGTGATGGAATGCTTTTGTGCTGCAAAAAATGGCAGAGGAGATAGTTTTAGAAAAATCTGGGAAGTTTGGATGTAGTGATGCAAAGTGAAATGAAAAGAACCAGGAAACAATTTATACAATAAGAGCAATAATGTAAAGACAGAGAAAAAATGAAAGATTAGAACTCTGATCAACACAATGAAAATAATCACAGTTCCAGAAGGATCACAATGAAACTTTTTTATTGACCTCCAAGTTTACATATGATGATTCAAAGTGTAGAACGAAGCTTTTTTCTTTCTTTTTCTTTCTTCCTTTCTTTCTGTTTTCCTTCTTTCTTTCTTTCTCTCTCTTTCTTTTTTTTCTTTTTGGAACATGGCTGCTTCATACTTTATTTTTCTGGACAATACGTATGAGTAACAGGTTATTGTTTTCTCAATGAGTGGGATAGAGAATTCAGAATTGAAAATACAATACAATTGAATTTAAAAATAATTTCTCTACCATCTCATTCTCAGCAATCAATTTTTTATAAAACTTGCAATTAATTTTTATGAAATTTTTTCAAATATTTAACATTACTACTAAAAATTGTGCTCAGCAGTATCCCATGAAATGCTGTTGTTTATGGCCTTTGGGCTTACAAGAAAACTCACTCTACCAACCCTCTTCTTTTTTTTTTTTCATCTCTAAGAAATGACTGTGAAGGAATGGCCCTGTAGTCAGGAGGATCTGAGTTCAAATTTAGTCTCAGACCAGACACTTGACACTTACTAGCTGTGTGACCCTGGGTGAATCACCTAACCCCAATTGCCTCACAAAAAATGAAAAGAAAGAAATGACTAGGAGCAAACTTTCCTTTTATCCTTAATTTCCTTCTTCTTTTTCTGAGTTCATTTAAAGTATAAAAGTCAAGATTGTACAATTCAACTCCTCCAGGAGTGTAAAGCAGTGTTTTAGCTGGTTTATCACTTGACAAAGTTTCTACTTTTATAGTATCTACAGTCATATTAAAATTTGCCAGTTTAGAAACTTTATGATTCTTGGTAACCTCTGATGTCTTTAAAAGACGCTGCTACTATACTTGAAAAAGCAAAGGATGGAGGGCACATAAGACCAAGAGGTTTTTTTTTTTTCTGTTTCATGTATTGTCATGGCCAAATATCATCACCACGTGGACACATCTTATTTATATGCCTCTTTTTAGTTGGCAAGGTTGACTAAATATATAGATTGAATATGTTATCAGGGGCCATTTTTTAAGCTTTTCCAGTCTGTCACTTGTCATATCTTCTGTTTGGCTTCTATAACCTTTGAGAATCCAGTGTCACCACCACACCAAAATTGGGAAACAGAGTAGAACATTTCAGAGGAATCTATAACAATAAGCCTGAAAATATAGATACAAAAGATTCTTAAATTACACACACACACACACACACACACACACACACACACACACACACAAGATTAAAATATGTTAGAATTGGGGCAGCTAGATGGCACAATGGATCCAGCAGTGGCCCAAGAGGACCTGAATTCAAATCCAGCCTCAGACACTTGACACTTATTAGCTGTGTGACTCTGGGCAGGTCACTTAACCCCAACTGCCTCACCAAAAATCAAATGTATAAGAATTGATACCTCTGCTGGGTCTATCAGTAGAGACCATTAAGTAGACTTTTCAGACTTCTTCAGAGAAAAACGGGGGAAGGGAATGTGCTGGACTCAGACTGCTAATTGTTCCTCAGTCACCAGAAGACTAACCTTCTTCCCATTTGCTCACAAAGAAGGGAGACACATTTTAGGATTAGACAGAAAACCTTGTTAATAAACTCTAGAATCACTGTCTAGTATTTTTTTTAAATCAGGTCCCACGTTTCAGTCACATACACATCTGCTAGCTAAAAATCAAGGTTTAACTCCGGTTCCATCTTCTTCAGCAGAGGATGATATGCATGCTATTTATATGGACATCTTCTTCAATGGGAGAATGTAGTTTGAAACAAAGGAATTCTAACATCTACTAAATTAGTAGAAATGAGCCATTAATCCAGTCTACTTGGCTCCTTGAGGATTATATATCTGCATCAAAGAGCTTCTGCCATATAACCAAAATAGAAAATCATCCCCTCAGTACTGGGATTCATTAGGGAGCATTTATGTACCTACAAGAATTAGGTGGAGGGTATGATTTTTTTTCTATTGAACATTCTTTATTCAAATAGTTAAAAGGTACCAGCTGTTGACTGGGATACTGTCAAGGAGGCCCATATTTATGAAAGTGCTATTTAAATCAAGGCCATATCTGGGACTTAAAGACTCCACATCGTCTAAAGCCTTATACAGTAATTATCTTCTCCTTTTATTTAACCCTGGATAACTGTCCTAGAGGCTGCTAGGAGCAAGTGATAATTCTTGGTTTTCTCCTTATCACAAAATATCTGTGCTTTGGATAGCACAAGTTATATTTGGTGAAATGTGTCTAGGTTAACTAGAGAGGACTGGTACTGCAAGGACTTTCTTCTATGTTTGTTTGTTTGGTTTTTCCCCCTTAAGAAAGAACAAAGAAAAACAAATGTGGTGCCCAAGCATACTCAGATCATGAATAAAACATCCAACTTTACCCATTCTCTTTATTATAAATTGGGAAATGAGTACATTGATGAATATTTAACACAACTCATGTTTTATTTCCTTTTGAAATATGCATAAATGAACTTGTAAAATGCACATCAATGCTAATATAAACAAGGATATTATGACATTTATTCAACAATCTACTTATAAACCAGTTTATATTGATATAAACAACCAATAAATTTATTTTTTGAAAAAAATTATAATGGTAGATAAATTATATTTCACGGATATATGGTTATAGAGAATTTAAAAAAAAAATTTACACATGTAAAGAGCACATAAAATATATATTTTAAAGTCATGAACGTAGAAAATACTATAGTATTTTTCCCACCTTTCTTTCACTTAGACATGATAAGGTTAGAAAGGTTTTTTTTTTTATATCATGTAAATCAAGCTTCCTCTTAATGGAGACTGAAGGCAGCAATAGAAATATTTAAGGCAATTTGTTGGTGAATACTTTTCTATTTATTAAGTAGCTGTTTCAGTCACACAAGGGAAATTGTGCTGCATAATATCAATATTATATTAAAAAGAGTATTTCCAAAGAACTATTTATTCAGTGAAACTTTAACTTAAATGGATTGATGAGAAGACTTTCATTCATGCTTCATGAACAGATGAAGATTTTTTTTTTATTCATGAACTTTTTTTCTGCAACTGTTAGCCAGGTTATCATAAGGCTATATTTATTAAAAAAAAAAAAAGAAAAAGAAAAAGAACTTCCACATATAACAAATTTAATGGGATTGTTTGGAGGAGGGATATTGAAAACTCTGTGATCTATCTCCAGAGAGAAACTTGAATTATGATTTGAATAACCCTAGCTTTGCAAATCAACGACTAAAAATCATGAACCTTAGGTGGTTACAAAATTTAAGTTATTCATATAGTGGTGGTGAATATATGAGGGGCTATATCCAAGACTGAAGAGTCAGGTGTGTTGTATACCAACCTCATCATCTCAGTGACATAAAAACAACAGTAGCAATAGCAAGCAAAAAACAACAACAATGAAACACTGAGCCAGGTTGATGTATGAGTGGATAGAACACAGGTGTAAAGTCAGGGAGATAAGAGTTCAAATCTAACCTTAGGCACTTATACTTGTGTGATTTTCATGTTTTGACTAGATATATGTTACTTAGATCTTGTTTGCCTCAATTTCCTCATCCATAATATGAGGATAATAATACTACTTTCTTCCTGATGTCATAAGGATCAAATGAGATAATAATTATACACTGTTCAGCACAGTGCCTGGCACATAGTAAGCCCTGTATACTACAACTACTACTACTACTACTACTACTACTACTACTACTACTACTACTACTACTACTACTATTACTACTACTTCTGTTTGATTCAGGGAGTCATTTCTATCAACTTAAAAGAGCTAAGTCAGTTAGCATACTTAGAGTTTACACACCTGATAAAGGGATCAATCTTAAGGATACAAATAAAGGCTATATTGGGAGTAGATTTTCTCCAGTCCACAACATACCAGAAGTTTTAGAAAATATCTGTATTCACATTCCAAAGGAGATTTCTAGATCATACCGATATCTAATAGCCAATATTCTGGTATATCTTTTCCCTAAACCAGAAAAAAAAATCTTCAGAGATTCTATATAATTGGGATTAATAAAGTAATTCTAGTATAACGTGGTTTTCCATGTTTCAACTTGGAATCCAGATTTCTACAGTAGTCCCAGGGAACCTAGAATGTGTCTAGGTTGCATGAGTATATGCCAAAAGTACCTTAAAGACCAGAATATTTTAGAATAACAGATCTGTCACATATAGACTCATACAGTCCTTATAAATAGACATGAGAATGAAATACACAGGCAGCTCTGGCACTGTAAAAGACAAAATGCTATAGTCAAGAATTCTTAATCTAGGGGTTTTGGATTTGTTATTTTTAAATATTATTTAATATATTAGTAATACATGTCATATTATGTGTGTGTATATATATGTGTATATATACATACATACATATATATATAATATACATATACACATATATATAATATACATATACATATATATTATATATATAAAATCCCATGTACTATATATAATATATATATATATATATGTATATATATATATACATAAGCATTATTCTGAGAAGTAGTTCATAGGCTTCACCAGACTATCAGTGGACATAAATGAGCTTAACCTCCCAATGCAGAAGCAATATATTATATATGTGACAGTATATGTTGGTTTAATTAATTATATCCATTTAGTAGGTATTAAGTAATTTCGATTGCATCAAATGACAAAACACAAGTTCTCTGAATATTTAAACTTTCACAATTTGATTATATCCAGATAATGTCAAACATATAGAAAAGAAAATAGTAATAATTCAGCCAATTAGCTGCATATCTAAAAATGTTTAGATGCTTAATGTTTAAATTAAATTATTCTTTTTTGGGGAAGAATTTTTAATTACTTCTTTTGTTTTACCATTCACTTTTATAAGATTCTGAGTTCTAAATTTTCTCCTCTCCCTCCCTTCTCCCCTCCCCAAGATGGCATGCAATCTAATATAGGCTATACATGTACAATCATATTAAATATATTTCCACATTAGTTATGTTTTGAAAGAAGAATCAAGACAAGAGGAAAAAGAACAAGAAAGAAAAAATAGAATATAGTATTAAATACATTAAATAAATAGTGAGATTCAATCTGCATTCAGACTCCATAATTCTTTCTCTGGGTGTGGAAAGCAGTTTCCATCATGAGTCTTTTGCAGTTGTCTTAGATCATTGCATTGCTGAGAGGAGTTAAGTCCATCAAAGCTGGTCATCACACATTGTTGCTGTTACTGTGCACAATGTTCTCTTGTTTCTGCTCACTTCACTCAGTATCAGTTCCTGCATGTCTTTCCAGGTTTGTTTGTAATCTGCCTGCTCATCATTTCTTATGGAACAATAGTATTCCATTGCGTTCATGTACCAAACTTGTTCAGCCATTCCCCAAATCATGGGCATCTCATAAATTTCCAATTCTTTGCCACCATATAAAAAGCTGCTATTTTGTTGGTATATGTGGATCCTTTTCCCTTTTTATGATCTCTTTGGGATAAGACCTAGTAATGGTGTTGCTGGGTTAAAGCGTATGTACAGTTTTCTAGCTAATTCAACATAGTTCCAAATTGCTTTCTAGAATGGTTGTATCAGTTCACAGCTCCACCAACAATGCATTAGTGTTCTTATTTTCCCACAGTCTGTAACATTTATCTTTTACTGTTTTGTCATGTTAGCCAATCTAATAGCTGTGATCTGATACGTCACAGTTATTTTAATTTGTATTTCTCTAACCAATAGTGATTTAGAAAATTTTTTCTTGACTATAGATAGCTTTACAAATTAATTTATTCTTACCATACCTAGGTAAGTACCTATTAAATGCAGGTACCCAAGAAATCAGAAGTAAAACAGTAGAGCTTTTTAGAATTCCTTTATTCCTATGTTCCTAAGTATTCCATTCATAAAGTGTTAATAAATTCATTTCCCATTAACATTGCTAGTTACATATTAGGTTCAGTATTATATCCATTATATAACAAATATATCAGTTATATCATTTGGGGGGGTGTGTGTGTGTGTATGTATATGTATGCATGTATGCATGTGTTTATACTGCTTCTGTAGTATCTATGTGTGTATATATACACACATAATGTATGTGCATGTGTGTGTGTGTGCGTGCGTGTATTTATACACACATATGTATATACACTTGAATTATTTCTTTCTGGTTTCTTGCAATATTTTCTCCTTTACCTGGGAACTCTGGAATTGGGCTATAATCTTCCTTCAAGTTTTTATTTGCAGATCTCTTTCATGAGGTTTCTTTTAATTTCTGTTTTAGCTTCTGGTTCTAGAATATCAAGGCAGTTTTCCTTGACAATTTTTTTTAGTTTAATTTTATGTGTTTTCTCCCTTCCTCCACACCCACCCTCACTGAGGAGCCAAGCAACTCAATACATGTTATACATGTGTAGCCATACAAAACACTTCCATAGTAGTCATGTTGTGAAAAACTGTTTACCTTCATCCTATCCTACCCCTCATTTATTCTATTCTCTCCTTTAACCTTGTCCCTCCTCAGAAGTGTTTGCTTCTGATTACCTGCTCCCCCAATCTGCCCTCCCTTCTATCATCTCCCCAATCTTTCATCCCATTCCCCCCTATTTTCCTGTAAGATAAGATAGATATTCAAAACCAATTGAGAATGTAGGTTATTCCCTCCTTAAGCCAAATTCAATGAGAATAAGATTCATTCATTCATTCATTCTCCCTTTCTTCCACTTCTACACTGTATAAGCCTTTTCTTGTCTGTTTTATGTGAGATAATTTACCCCATTCTGCTTCTCTCTTTCTCTTTCTCCCAGTGTAATCCTCTTTCATCCTTCAATTTTATTTTATATATCACCCTTTCATCTTCAACTCACCCTGTGCCCTCTATCTATCTATCTATCTATCTATCTATCTATCTATCTATCTATCCATATATATTTCGTTCCAACTGCCCTAATACTGACAAAGGTCTCATGAGTTACAAATATCATCTTTCTATGCAGGAATGTAAACAGTTCAACTTTATTAAGTCCCTTATGATTTCTCTTTCCTGTTTACTTTTCATGCTTCTCTTGAGTATTGCATTTGAAAGTAAAATTTTCTGTTCAGCTCTGGGCTTTTCATCAAGAATGCTTGAAAGTCCTGTATTTCACCAGATGTCCATTTTTTCCCTTGAAAGATTATACTCAATTTTGCTGGATAAGTGATACTTGGTTGTAATCTTACCTCCTTTAACCTCTGGAAGATTATATTCCAAGCCTTCTTGTCCCTTAAGGTATAAGCTATTAAATCCTGTGTTATCCTGGTTGTGTTTCCATAATACTTGAATTGTTTCTTTCTGGTTGCTTGTAATATTTTCTTCTTCACCTGGGAACTCTGGAATTTGTCTATAATATTCCTAGGAGTTTTCCTTTGGGATCTCTTTCAGGAGGTGATAAGTAGATTCTTTCCATTTCTATTTTGCCCTCTGATTCTAGAATATTAGGGCAGTTTTCCTTGATAATTTCTTGAAAGATGATGTCTAGGCTGTTTTTTTTTTTGTTGTTGTTATTATGGCTTTCAGGTAGTCCAATATTTTTTTTTTTTATATTTTCTCTCCTACATCTATTTCCCAGGTCACTTATTTTTCCGATAAGATATTTCAAAATGTTTTCTAGTCTTCATTCCTTTGGTTTTGTTTTATTTTTTTCTTGATTTCTCATAAATTCATTACATTCCTTTCACTCAATTCTAATTTTGAGGGAATTATTTTCTTCAATGCACTTTTTAATCTTAATTTCCATTTGGCTAGTTCTGCTTTTTAAAGCATTCTTCTCCTCATTGACTTTTTGGACTTCTTTTACCATTTGGATTAGTCTGTTTTTTTAAGGTGTCATTTTTTCAGTATTTTTTTTAATATCTCCTTTACCAAGCTGTTGAATTTGTGTGTGTGTGTGTGTGTGTGTGTGTGATTTTCTTCTATCACTCTCTTTTCTCTTCCCAATTTTTCCTCTACCTTTATTACTTGATTTTAAATTCCTTTTTGAGTTTTTCCATGGCCTGAGACCAATTCATATTTTTTTGAAGGCTTTATATGTGGGAACTTTGACTTTGTTGTCTCCTGAGAGTATGTTTTAATCTTCCTTGTCACCATACTTACTTTTGATAGTCAAAGTTTTCTCTTTGTGTGTTTGTTTGTTTGTTTCCCATGTTTTGTCCATTTTTCTATCCCATTACTTCACTTTTAACCCATTGTTAAACTAGGGCTATGCTTCCAGGGTTGAGGGAGCACTGTCCCAAGCTTTAGGAGTTTTGTGTAGGTGTTTTCAGAGATACTTCCAGGGACTGTACACTTTCAGTTCTTCCAAGTTGGGTATGATCTAAGGAGAGTTGTTTACTGCTCTCTTGGCCTATACTTTGGTCTTTGAATGACCCCAAACACTCTTTTCTGCCCTGGATCTATGAGTACAGTCCCCCCTCCACTGCAACCCCCACCCCTGATGTGGTAATGGTCCTTCTAACCCAGAGACTGCCACCCAGGACTTTGACTCAGATCTGAGTATGGGCAAAGCAACAGAGTCCTGCCTCAGTGCTCACAAAAAGACCTTTCCTGAAGACCAATTGTTCAACACCTTTACAATCTGTGTGCTGAGAGCTATGGGAGAAGCACTGCCACTTCTGATTCAGTCACTCCCAAGGCCTGTTCCTGGTTTGCTGGGTCCATGGCTGTATTAGCATGGCCTGTGCTGGACTGTGTTCCAATCTCACTCACATGCAACAGACCTTTCTTACAGACCTTCCAAGTTGTCTTGGGCTGGGAATTTGCTTCACTCCATTTTCTGTCTGTTCTTCTGCTCTAGAATTTATTTAGAGTCATTTTAAATGTATTTAGAAGAGTTGAGGGAGAGCTCAGGACAGCCCCTGCCTTTATTTTGCCATCTTGACTTCTGCCTCCTGCAGAAGGACTTAGCTCCATTAAAACATATATTTATTTATTTTTCTTTTTGCTTTTTAGTGAGGCAATTGGGGTTAAGTTATCTGCCCAGGGTCACACAGCTAGTAAGTGTCATGTGTCTGAGGCTGGATTTGAACTCAGGTCCTCCTGACTCCAAGCCCAGTGCTCTAACCACTGTGCCACCTAGGTGCCCCTAAAACACATATTTATCTAATGTCTTTTACTCCTAATATACTGTTCATGCATTGAGAATCAGGCAAAATTTTTTTCTAATTTTATTTTTCTGCCAGATCACCTTTAAAGCTATATTTGAGTATCTATTCACCAACTTGTGGCATCAAAATCTGGGTCCTCCAAAGCTAGCTTTATCTATTTATGGCTTAATGTCTCTTCCCCGGCACACTATTAGACTTAAATTTAACAAAATATAAAATCAATTTTGCCAGTACCTCACTATTATGTGTTGCTCTTCCCAAATAAAGCAAAACAGTGAAATCTTAACCACGAATTCATCTGCCAGATATTGAATCCAGTATTTTATATGTTCTAATATGCATGTGAGACCTGAATAGAGTATCATCATAAAGTTTGCCAGGAAAGATTTTACCTTAAGAAAGTTTTGTTGTTGTTGTTGTTGTTGTTTCCCTGTTGAAACAGAGAGATCGTAAAACTGGATTTTAAAGGTAATGGAGATGGGATGGGGGAGTGGGAGTTGCAACAGTGGTTTTAATCTCTACTGACTGAAAGAGGAAATTCTCTGAAAATGAACGCATTCAGTATGCAAGGAAGAGCTAGTATATGTCTATGCCACTTGGAGTTCAGTAAGGGAAAAGAATGCTGAATTTTGAGTTTAAAGACCAAGAGTTTGAATCCTGGCTCGACCACCTAAAACCTGTGGTAAGTCATATCATCACTTTAGGCTTTAGTTTCCTCATCTTTAAAATGAGGAGGTGGGATTAATGTTGTTGAAGGTTCTTTTCAGTTCTAAAGCTATGATTTTGAAATCTTGAGAACAAGTTTTCCATTCCTTCTTTTTTATTTCATTTTATTTTATTTTATTTTATTTTATTTTATTTTATTTTATTTTATTTTATTTTATTTTATCCCTTAGGCAATTGAGACTAAGTGACTTGCCCAGGGTCACACAGCTAGTGTCAAGTGTCTGGTCTGAGGCCAGATTTGAACTCAAGTCCTCCTGACTCCAGGGCCAGTGCTCTATCCACTGTGCTGCCTACCTGCCCCTCCATTCTTCTATAGCTTATTTGTTCCATGAGTCCACTGTTAGCTCTTATCTTCCCTCTTAGCCCTAAAAACCTACATATGTTCATCGAGGCAGAAGAGGCTCTTTGGATTTCTTTTTATATTTTAACCCAGCCCATATCATAAGGAATAGTACTTAACAGAGCCTTTTATTTGGGTATTACATAAAACATTCATACACACACACACACACACACACACACACACACACACACACACATATATATACACACATATATATATATTTATATATACACATATATATGAATGTATATGTGTGTGTATACACACATATACATTCATATATATATTTATATATATATATATATATGAATGTATATGTGTGTGTATACACACATATACATATATATTTCTTTTCCCTTTAAATAATATTACATGTTTTACTCAATAAATGTTGTATTGGATAATAAAATGAAATTTTAAAGCAGTTTTTGACTATATGGAAGTTTGTCTATAGGAATAAATTTCTTCCTTGCTTTTCTCATAGGCATCATGAACATGCTAGTGATATTACCAAGTAGCAGAAAGAATTGTCCTAGTACCCTTTAAATTATTTCAGATATAAACTAACTTATCTGCCCAAAATAAGACCAGTTGAACTGATTCTCCCTGGGAATAAAAGGAAAGGGTAGAAAGTGGAAGAAAACATGAAAAAAAAAATAGCCTGACCTCTGTGTTCACCAACTCCATCTGCATACTAGCCCAGAGCTAGGGGACAATGGAAGAAAGTTCCCAGCCTCCACAGTTACAATAATTTTTCTGTGTTTTTTTCTTGTATTTTTTTTTTTTTGTGAATCCTGTAAGGGTTTTGTCATGTTTTGGATACATTCATTGGGAAGGCAGCAGAACCTTTTCTTATTGCTATTTCTTATTGCTTCAATACCCCTCAGTAGGGAGTTAGAAATTGAAAGTTTGCTCCTTCTACTTCCCACTCTCCCATCTCTACATCTATACACTGGTTATCCGTCATGCATGGAATGCAATACCTTTTGATGTTGACCACATAAAAGCCTTCACTTCCTTCAAGGACTACCCTTTCCATAAATTTGAATGGACTTTAGCACCATTATAGAAGTTTAATTCATCAAAACCATCTTTTAGCAGCCTCAGTCAGCAAACTCTTTATTTCCTCCTTGAGCAGAGAAATGTGGCAAGAAAAAATAATATTAGCTCATTGGACAAAGTGCAGAATGGTGCAATATTATGAGCAAAAAATAGAAAAAGCCACTTGAGGAGAAAACAAAATTACAGAGAGATTGACATGAAATTCAGTCAAGCAACTCATTTTGAAAACATTTGTCAATGGAACTTGAGGAAGAAATAATAAGCATGAAGTATAACAAATCTATGAATATGTTTATGTTGATTTGGCCTCATTGATCATGAAATATAGTGGAAATGTATCATCTTAATGGCAAAAAGTTTTATTTGAGGAAAAGAGAATTGTGTTTAAGAAAATGAAGTTAGTAAGAGAGGCTGCATATGACGAAATCCAAATAAAAATGTACCGGAAGAAGCACAATTTTAAAGTCAATCACAAATTTATTTTTTTAAAGGTATTTCCACAAGGGAACAATTCCAAAAAGATAGAAAGTTTGACAAATGGTACTTTTCCAAAAACAAACAAAAAAAAGTGACCAATAAGACATTAGTTTGGATACTTTTTTTTGACAATGCTCTGAGTATGAATCAAGGGTAATTTATGAAGTGAATAGGTAGATTTCAACAATATCTTACTATATCTTCCTTCAAACAATTGATCAAGAGATATGGAAAACATTAAGTATTATTATGTTTATATGAAATGAGTATTAATACTTGACTAAATTCATTGAAAATGTCAGGCAGGTTTTTCTGAAAGTGGGAGATTTTTTTTTTATGTGTTCAATGAGTCAGATAGATTTACTGAACTGCTTATACTCTTCTATTTGTCAGTTAAAACCCTTCACAACTAGGCATCAACCTTTTGCCAAACACACACATACCCACACATATGTGTGTATGTATGCATGCATGCGTGCATATGTGTATGTGTGTGTGTGCATATGCATATGTGTGTAAATCACTACTCCATATAAACTATAGACAAAAATGGTCTTCTTACTGTCTCTCATACATGGGTATGTATGTATGTATATTTATATATACATACAAATATATCTATATGTATATATGCCCCTTCTCCATATAAAGTATATATGAAAATGGTCTTCCTACTGTCTCTCATACATGACACTTCATCTCTACCTTTGCAGGAGCTGTTCTCTTTTCCTGAAATGTAATCCTTCCTTGTTTCTATCTCAGAGAATCCTTTTCTTCAAGTATCTTCCCATTAAGCCTTTGCCAATTGCCCCTAAATGGGAGTGTTCTTTCAAAATCATCTTTTATTTCATTTGGATATTGCATACTCTTATATCTCCTTCGTTTAGATATGTATTGCATATTCCTATATTTATCTTTGTTGTTTTTCCTGGATAGACAATAAGTTCCATGACAGCAGGGATCATTTCATTTTTGTATTTGTATTTGGTGCCACACCATAAACACAGTAGATGCTTACTAAATGTACACTGATTGATAAAATCTTTTTTATAATCTTGTTTAAAAGTGAAGGCATGTTGATTAAGGGAAGAGGAGGAAAATACCAAGAAATGGCTGTCTTGTAAAATCAAAAGCATTAATTAAAGAAAAAAATTAAAGACAATGTACTAATTAGAACAAAATACATCTTAAAAGGCTTGTATTAAACAAGAAATCCACCTATATGGTAAGATTACAGATCTGAGCATGGAGGTATCATTTAATAATTGTTGTGTCAAAATAAAGCAAAGTTATATCTACATATATGTATATATGTGTGCATATATATATATATATATATATATATATATATATATATATATACTATATACACCCATATATTATACACATATACACTCAATTTAGGTAGGTGTCCATTGATATGGAAGATTTCTAGCATAGAACCTAAGTAAAACTGTTTTCCATCAATAGTGAGATTATACAAATGATTCAGTTGAAAGTATACTATTTCATCAAGTTTGTTTTCCAATACTTAAAAAGTAACATGGATGAAAACCACATATTGTCCAAATTACCACATCCAATTGGATGAGACACCCAATGAGTTAGTATATCAGTTCATCTTTACTGCCATAGATGGGTGACTTACTGTGCCTACAAAGAATGGAATCAAGATGGAACCCATTTGGGAAGTTGTATAATACTTTTTATGATTCCCTATTTTTTATTATCAGTAGCCTTTCTTGTTATTATTTGATGAAATTTTTAAGCGTGTCAGTAAGTAGCCGGGGATGGATTTGATCTCAGGGCTTCCTGACTGCAGGACTAGCCCTCTATCCACTGCACCACCTAGCTGCCGTAGGCAATGTTTACTATCTACACTGCTATCACACTCTCCAGAATACCTGGCCATATCATTTTCACTGTAGTTATATTTTAAGTATTTCTGGGCCTTTCCATCATTTGTGTAGCTGAATCTGTTTATAATGAAAAAGAATTCTCATTTTTTTTTCTATTTGTACTGCCTATGGTTATTATGGTGAGTGGCACATAGTAAGTAGTTAATAAATATTAATTAATACATTTTCCCATTGTTTTTCCCCACTAAGTCTTCTTTCTCTTTTCCCCACTGAAGATCCCTGGTTTCTTTAACAGATTCTAATGCAACTTGTTCTTCAGCCTCCCATCACCCTGGCTACCCTCTGAATCTGCTTCAGCTTCTCAGCCATATCTACAACTGAACACAAGACTCCAGATGTGACTTCACTAATTGAGAGTGGTGAAGATCTATCACATTCCTTAGACAATAGATGGCTACATAGTTTGAGTTGAATATTACTATAGGAAATCAAAAAAAAAATATCTAAAATACTGAAGATCAACTTGAAAGTAAAGAGGAAAACCATATCAACATTTTAAACTATATTTTCAGTGATTTGTATTGCTATGGAAATCCACTGAAACAGTTTGTGTATACTTTAAACAAGGGCTGCAATTTAATCTCTTGACTGACCTTTTCCATGTGACCTATAACTATTAGTTAACCCATTAAATAAAAACAGAATGTTACTATCATTTCAACTTAAATAATGATGCTATTATCCACTATCCTCTGGAGAATTTGTTAAGATATGGCTGAACTGAAGATGACTATATCTTGGTACTACTAGCAGTTGTTATGGGGGAGGAATGAGCTATAAATATTAATTGTGAAAAGGCCTAAGATTTCTAGGTTACAATAAAAAAAATGGAAAGTAAGTTTTTGAAGTATCAAGGCAATTTGGAGCCTTTTCTCCATTTCGGAATATTAAAAGGAAAGTCATTGGTATTTATAGTTTTCCTCAGAAAGATGAAAGCTGACAGGAAATTGATTCTATATTTGAAGCACTCTTAAAGTCATTTTAAGTGGAGAATGCATATGGTTTGTAAACCTGGATAGATATCAGATAAGGAGCACAAATATAATAGCCTAGAAAGTTGTACCTTCTTTCATTGAACACATAGGCATTGAAAGTTTACTATAAACAAGGAGATATTTTATATTCTATAACTGTATGGAAATGAAAACTGTCCTTACTACCCCCCTTCTCCAAGTTCTAATAGAAAAGAAAAACTAGATAAACAATTTTTAATATTTGGCAGTACTTGTCAAGTCAACAAGCATTTATTAGGCACCAAGTGTTTGTCAAACTATGAGTCTTTCAAAATTTTAGATAATATCAAAAAAGGCATGATCATTTTGAGTTAGAATGAATAAATACAGAGAGGAATAGCAGTTAACGAGTGAATACGAAGAGGAGTTACAAGAAATGTTACAGGATTGGCAATCATATTACTGAGTTCCTGGATTTCCCCAATGATTTCTTAGGTAACATATAGTTAATATATTATTGTTTATATTCCAACCTTTATAAAGTTAAGTTCAATTAAAGAATATAAGCTTTAGAATTTGCAGGTAGAAAATTAAATGGACTTTTTTTTTCAAAATCAATTCAACCTAATTCAACAAGCATTTATCATTTGTCCACTATGTGAAGGTTCTGTGCTAGAAGCTGGTAAGGTATAAACAAAAATAAGACCAAATCTGAGCTCAAAAAGCCAATATTCTACTGGGGGATGCAGGGAAATATAACATGTAATATAGGCACATATATTCAAATTATATGAAGGACTTCAAAAAATTATGTGATCATCAATATAAAATATTACAGTGCAAAGAAAAATCAGATAATGAAATTCACAAATGCAGTGAAAAAAATAATATCTTCAGGTAGAGAAGGATCTGTACCTTTTCACTAACAAAAATTATGAAAAAAGGAAAGCCCTGAGTAATATCTGTTCCTCTCGTGAATTCTTGAATAATTTTTAGACACTGCATAAATACTAGACAGACAGTAAAAATAATATAATTGCCAATTGAAATCTTATTTACTAAAGCAGACAACATATAATTAAGGATTAATATGTACAGTCTTATACCCACATCAGAAAAGAGATACCACATTATTGTACCCAGATACCTTTGTGAGATATAAAAATAAAATTCAAAAGAGAATTTTGAATATTTTCTAAAAAATACTGAATAGTATACTGAATTTTATATAGTACTTACTGAGTTACACATTGAAATATTAAAATTGCATTTAATGTCTAAAACATAGGATCACAGATATAGAAGTGTAGGCAAACTCAGAATCCATCTACCTTAGCCCCTCATTTTATAGATGAGGAAACTGAAGTCAAAGAGGTTAAGTGTCTTCTCCAAGGAAACATAAGTTTTATTACACTTTTACTACCATATGCACTAATATTTGTGTTCATTGTATCATATGACATTAAACAAATTGTATTTAGAAATAATGCTGACATTTGTCTTTACAACAAAATTATGAGGGGAAAATTAAGCCCCTGCTACTGACTAGTGGATTGTCCTATAGGTAGCTATGCTTAAGTATCAGAGACCATATTCATGGAAGATTTTGAGATTGAAATATTGTGTATTTTAAAGTGGTTAGCTACATGGTGATAATTGTTAGCAACCACAAATAATGAGGCATAGAGAATTTCTACTCTGTTTTTGTTGAGGGGATGCCCATAAATTAAAAGATGGCTCTTACTTCTATGAATTTGACTCAGTATTCTACATGTTTGAGAAATGAATTCTTTATCAAAGAAACTCACAGTAATGATTACAAACTATGTATCTACCCTCACCTTATCCCACACTTCCCCCATTTATACTACTCTCTCTCTTTCTTTTAATCTTGTATGATCTCTTTGGGATATAGCACTAGAAGTGCCATTGCTGGATCAAAGGCTATGCACATTTTTATATCCCTTTGGGCATACTTCCAAATTGTTCTCCAAAAGAACAGGAGATAGAGAATGTTATGAAAAGCAAAATGGATAAGTTTGATTACATTAAATTGAAAAGTTTTTGCACAAACAAAGCCAATGCAGCTAAGATTATATGGAAGGTAGAAAACTGGGAAAGAATTTTTACAATGAGTCTCTCTGATAAAGGTCTCATTTCTAAAATATATAGAGAATTAAGACAAATTTATAAGAACACAAGCCATTCCCCAACTGATAAATGGTCAAAGGATATGAACAGACAGTTCTCAGATGAAGAAATTAAAGCCATCTATAGTCATATGAAAAAATGCTCTAAATCATTATTGATTAGGGAAATGCAAATCAAAACAACTCTGAGGTACTACATCACACCTATCAGATTGGCCACCATGACAAAATAGGAAAATTATAAATGTTGGAGAGGATGTGGGAAAATTGGAGCACTAATACATTGTTGGTGGAGTTGTGAAATGATCCAACCATTTTGGAGAACAATTTGGAACTATGCCCAAAGGGCTACAAAACTGTTCATACCCTTTGATCCAGCAATAGCACTTCTATGGCTATATCCCAAAGAGATCAAACAAATGGGAAAAGGACCTACATGTACAAAAATATTCATGGCAGCTCTTTTTGTGGTGGCAAAGAATTGGAAATTGAGAGGATGCCCATCAATTGGGGAATGGCTGAGCAAGTTGTGGTATATGAATATAATGGAATACTATTGTGCTATAAGAAATGATGAACAGGCTGACTTCAGAGAAACCTGGAAAGACTTGCATGGTCTGATGCTGAGTGAAGTGAGCAGAACCAAGAGGACTTTGTATACAATAACAGCCACATTATGCAATGACTAGGATTGTTGAACTGAACCCTTCTCCACATTACAAGGATCTAAGACATCTCCAGAGGACTCGGTATGGAAAATGCTGTCCACATCCAAAGAAAGAACTATGGAAGTGGAATCACTATCACTTATTTTTACCTTCTGTTGAGTTTTGTTTCATCTTTCTGATGGTTCCTCATATTGATTTTAATTTGTACTTACAACTTCACTGATGTGAAAATATGTTTAATGGGTATGTAAATGTAAAGCCTATATGAGATTGTGCTCTGTCTTGGGGAGGGTGGGGGGGAAGAAAAGGGAGAAAAATTTTCAACTCAAAAGCATATGGAAAAAATAAAAAAGAAATTAAAAAAAAAAGAAATAAATAAAAAAGAAAAAATAACCAAATTGTTCTCCAAAATGGTTGAATCATTTCACAACTCCACCAACAACGTGTTAGTGTTCCAATTTTACCACATCTCTTCCAACATTTATCATTTTCCTGTTTTGTCATCTTCGCCAATCTGATAGGTGTGATGTGGTACCTCAGAGTTGTTTTGATTTGCATTTCTCTAATGAATAGTGATTTAGAGCATTTTTTCATATGACTATAGATGGCTTTAATTTCTTCATATGATAATTGTCTGTTCATGTCCTTTGACCATTTATCAATTGGGGAATGGCTTTTATTCTTATAAATTTGTCTTAATTTCTATATATTTTAAATGAGGCCCTTATCAGAGAGACTGGTTTTAAAAATTCTTTCCCAATTTTCTACCTTCCCTCTAATCTTAGTTGCATTGACTTTGTTTGTGCAAAACACTTTTCAATTTAATGTAATCAAAATTATCCATTTTGCTTTTCGTAATGTTCTCTATCTTCTGTTTGGTCATGAATTCTTCTGTTCTCCATAAATCTGATAGGTAAACTATTCCTTGTTCTCCCATTTACTTATAGTATCATTTATATCTAAGTCATGAACCCATTTTGACTTTATTTTGGTATATGGTGTGAGATTTGGGTCTATGCCTAGTTTCTGCCATACTCTTTTCCAGTTTTCCCAGCAGTTTTTTTCAAAGAGTGGGTTCTTATCCCAGAAGCTGGGGTCTTTGGGTTTATCAAATAATAGATTACTATAGTCATTGACTACTGTGTCTTGCATATTTAACCTATTCCACTGATCCACCTCTATTTCTTAGCCAGTACCAAGCAGTTTTGATGATTGCTGCTTTAATACAATTTAAGATCTGGAATTGCTAGGCCACCTTCCCCTGCATTTCTTTTCATTAGTTCCTTTGATATTCTGGACCTTTTGTTTTCCAAATGAATCTTGATACTATTTTTTCTAACTCTATAAAATAATTTTTGGTAGTTTGATTGGTATGGCACTGAATAAGTAAATTAGCTTAGGTAGGATTGTCATTTTTATTATATTAGCTCGGCCTACCCATGAGCAACTGATGTTTTTCCAATTATTTAGATCTGATTTTATTTGTGTGAAAAGTGTTTTGTAATTGTGTTCATAGAGTTCCTGGGTTTGTTTCGGAGGTAGACTCCTAAATATTTTATAATGTCTACAGTAAGTTTAAATGGGATTTCTCTTTCTATCTCTTGCTGTTGGGCTTTGTTGGTAATATATAGAAATGCTGATGATTTATGTGGGTTTATTTTATAGCCTGCAACTTTGCTAAAGTTGTTTATTATTTCAAGTAGTTTTTTACTTGATTCTCTAGGATTCTCTAAGTATATCATCATGTCATCTGCAAAGAGTGATAGCTTTGTTTCTTCTTTGCCTATTCTAATACCTTCAATTTCTTTTTCTTCTCTTATTGCTAAAGCTGATTTCCAGTACAATATTGAATAACAGTGGTGATAATGGACATCCTTGTTTCACCCCCGATCTTATTGGAAATGCTTCTAGCCCCCCATTACATATAATGCTTGCTGAAGGTTTTAGATAATGCTATTTATTATTTTAAGGAAGACTTTATACCTATGCTTTCTTTTAAAAGGTGTTGTATTTTATCAAAAGCTTTTTCTGCATCTATTGAGATGATCATGTGGTTTCTGTTGGTTTTGGTGTTGATATGCTCAATTATGCTGATAGTTTTCCTAATATTGAACCAACCCTGCATTCCTGGTATAAATCCTACCTTCATAGTGTATTATTCTTGTGATAAGTTGCTGTAATCTATTTGCTAGTATTTTGTTTAAAATTTTTGCATCTATATTCATTAGAGAAATTGTCTATAATTTTCTTTCTCTGTTTTGACTCTTCCTGGTTTAGGTATCACACACATTTGTATCATAAAAAGAATTTAAGACTCCTTCTTCACCTATTTTCCCAAATAGTCTATAGTATTGGAATTAATTGTTCTTTAAATGTTTGATAGAATTCACATGTAAATCCATCTGGCCCTGGAGATTTTTTCCTAGGGAGTTCATCAATAATTTGTTCAATTTATTTTTCTGAGATGGGGTTATTTAAGTATTTTACTTCCTCTTCTGTTAATCTGGCAATTTATATTTTTGTAAATATGTATCCATTTCACTAAGATGTCAAATTTGTTTCATATAGTTGGGAAAATAATTCCTAATTATTGTTTTAATTTCCTCTTTCTTGGTGGTAGCTTCACCCTTTTCATTCTTGATACTAGTAATTTGATTTTCTTTCTTTTTTTAAAAATTAAATTAACCAAAGTTTTATCTATTTTATTGTTTTTTTTCTTAAAACCAGCTCTTAGTTTTATTTATTAGTTCAATTAGTTTTCCTAATTTCAATTTTATTGATTTTTCCTTTGGTTTTCAATATTTCTAATTTAATGTTTAGTTGAGGATTTTTAATTTGTTCTTTTTCTAGTTTTTGTAGTTGTATGCCTAATTCTTTGATCTCTTCTTTTTCTATTTTATTTATGTAAGCATTTAGAGATATAAAACTTCCCCTAAGAACTGATTTCACTACATCCCATAGGTTTTGGTATGTTGTCTCATTATTGTCATTCTCTTCAATGAAATTATTGATTGTTTCTATGATTTATTGTTTGACAGAATCATTTTTTAGGATTATATTATTTAGTTTCAATTATTTTTTAGTCTATCTTTCCATGGTCCTTTATTACATATATTTTTTTTATTGCATCATGATCTGAAAAAGGATGCATTTAATATTTCTGCCTTTCTGCATTGGATTGTGAGGTTTTTATGCCCTAGTACATGGTCAATTTCTGTGTATCAACTTGTGTTTTTAAAACTTTGGGTTCCAAATTTTCTCCCTTCCTGCCTCTCCACCCACCCTCATTTAAAAGGCAAGCAACTCAATACTGGCCATACCTGTGCAGTTATGCAAAACATGGTACTCATGTTGTGAAAAACTAACTCCATTTCCCTTAATCTTATTCTGCTCCCCATTTATTCTATTCTTTCTTTTGACCCTGTCCCTCCTCAGAAGTGTTTGCTTCTGACTTCTCCCAATCTGTCCTCCCTTCTATGATCACCCTGCTCTCTTCTTGCCTCCCCACCCCCTCATTTTCCTATATGGTAAGATACATTTCTATACCCCATTGAGTGTGTATGTTATTTCCTCCTTAGGCCAAATCTGATGAGAATAAGATTCACCCATTCTCTCTCACCTTCCCCCGTTTCCCCACCACTGTAAAAGCCTTTTCTTTTCTGTTTTTTTTTGTGAGATAATTTACCCTTTTCTACCTCTCCCAGTATAATCTTGTCTCACCACTTAATTTTATTCTTCACATATTACACCTTCATCTTCAACTCACCCTGTGCCCTGTATCTATCTATCTATCTATCTATCTATCTATCTATCTATCTGTCCGCACATACATATAATTTTCCCCTCCAACTACCCTAATACTGACAAAGGTCTCATGAGTTACAAATATCATTTTTTCCATGCAGGAATGTAAGGAGTTCAACCTTAAGAAATCTCTTATAATTTATGTTTCCTGTTTACCTCTTCATGTTCCACTTGAGTTTTTTATTTGAAAGTCAAATTTTGTTCTCAGTTCTCGTCTTTTCATCAAGAATACTTGAAAGTCCTCTATTTCACTGAATGACAATTTTTTTCCCCTGAAGAATTATACTTAGTTTTTCTGGGTAGGTGATTCTTGGTTGCAATCCTACCTCCTTTGCCCTCCAGAATGTTATATTCCATGCCCTGCGGTCCTTTAATGTAGAAGCTGATAAATCTTGTGTTATCTTGATTGTGTTTCCACAGTACTTGAATTTTATCTTTCTAGCTGCTTGTAATATTTTCTCCTTGACCTGGGAACTCTGGAATTTGGCTACAGTATTCCTAGGAGTTTTCCTTTGGGGATCTCTTTCAGGAAGAGATCGGTGGATTCTTTCAATTTCTATTTTGCCCTCTGGCTCTAAAACATCAGGGCAGTTTTCCTTGATAATTTCTTGAAAGTTGATATCTAGGCTCTTTTTTTGATCATGGCTTTCAGACAGTCCAATAATTTTTAAATTCTCTCTCCTGGACCTGTTTTCCAGGTCAGTTGTTTTTCCAATGAGATATTTCACATTGTTTTCTAATTTTTCATTCTTTTGGATTTGTTTTACAGTGTCTTGATTTCTTGTAAAGTCACTAGCTTCAAATTGCTCTATTCTAATTTTTAAGGAAGTATTTTCTTCAGTAAACTTTTGGACTTCCTTTTGTATTTGGCCAATTTTGCTTTTTAGAGCATTCTTCTCCTAACTGGCTTTTTGGACCTCTTTTGCCATTTGGATTAGCCTATTGTTTAAGGTGTTATTTTCTCCAGCATTTTTTTTGGGTCTCCTTTAGCAAGCTGTTGACTTGTTTTTCATGATTTTCTTGCATCACTCTCATTTTTCTTCCTGATTTTTCCTTTACTTCTCTTACTTGCTTCTCAAAACCCTTTTTGAGCTCTTCCATGGCCTGGGGACCAATTCATATTTTTCTTGGAGGTTTTGGATGTAGGATCTTTGGCTTTGTTGTCTTCTTCTTGTTATATGGTTTGATCATCTTTGTCACCAAAGTAAGATAATATAGTCTGACTCTTTTTGCACTGCTTACTCATGATTCTGGCCATTTACTTGAGTTATAAACTCCTTGTTAAGGTAGGAGTTTGCTTCCAGTGTGGAGAATGTACTGTCCTAAGCCTCAGGGGTTTTGTGCAGCTGTTTTCAGAGATACTTCTAGGGACCTATAAATTTTCAGTTCTTCCAAGGTGCTGTCATCAAGGGTAAAGTGTTTACTCCTTTCCTGGCCTCTGCTCTGACTACAAGCACTCTTTTCTGTCTTGGAACTGTGAGGGGGTTTTCCAATCCACAGCCACTACAAGCTCCACCATTCCATCACTCCTTCTCACCGCTGGACCACCATCCAGAACTGTGACCCAGACCCAAGCATGGGCAAAGCAAGAGAATCCTGTACCAGCAGAGAGATCCCTGCAATACCCCTCTGATCAGCCACTTGATTCCCCCTCAATCTGTTGGCTGGAAGCTCTGAGACAGCCACCACCCCAGTTTTGTACTCAGAAAAGGAGCTGAGACCCCACATCCTTCCTTTCTCACCACCTCAGAAACAGACTTTTCCCACTGACCTTCTAAGTTGTCTTTGGCATTCATGGGTTGAGAAGTCTGGAAACCACCACAGCTGCCCAAGATTCAGTCCTCTGAGGCCTGCTCCTGGTTTGGTGTGGCCTGCATGCCCAGACTGATCTGAGCTCCTCTCCCCACCTGGCACTATATGATTTTCTGATCAACCATCCATGCTGTCTTGGGCTGTAATTTTGTTTCACTCTCTCTTTTTGCAGGTTCTGCTGCTTCAGAATGTATTTAGAGCCATTTTTTTACAGGTATTAAGAGAGGTTTGGGGGAGAGCTTGAGGAAGTCACTGCTTTCACTCAGCCATCTTGACTCTGCCCCTAGACCATTTATGAACATAAATTGCAGAGAAAGTGCCAACAGCATTAGATGGAAATTTCTTTTTTTAAAAGGTAATTGTTTTATGGTTTTTCTAATCTACGTTTGTTTTTTCTCTGCTCCAGCCCCTGAACTTTACTCTGTATGTGTATCTCTGCTTCAAGTGTATTTCTTGTAAACCACATATTGTAGGATTCTGGATGTTTGATCCACTCTGCAATCTGTTTCCATTTTATGGGAGAGTTCATCCCATTCACATTCACAATTATGATTATTGTGCACTTTCCTCCCTCCTACTTTTCTGCTTCTCCTCTCTCTCCATTTACTCTTTCCCTCTTCACCAGTGTTTTGTTTCTATCTACTGTCTTCTCTGAGCTGCCTTCTCTTCTGTCAGTCCTCTTTCCATCACACTGCCTTTGCCTGATCTCCTCCCCTCCTACTTTCCTTTCTGGTAAGATAGATCTCTATATTCAAGTGGTTGTGTATATTGTTCTTTCTTTGAGACAATGTTAATGAGAGTATGCATCAAGTGATCCCATTTTCCCCTTCACTATATTAGGAATTTTTTTTGTACTTTTTTACGTGAAATAATTTTCCCCATTCTACTTCTCCCTTTCTTCTGCACCAAGAGTAGTCTTTTTTCCCATCCCTTACTTGCTTTTATGTCATTCTCTCAAATTCACCCAATACCTGTGCCTTCTGTCTATGGATATTTCTTCTGTTTGTACTATTAGTGATACCATTTTTAAGAATTGCAAATATCATATTCCCATGTAGAGATTTAAACACCTCAGCTCCATTAATCCCTTATGATTTCTTTTTTTTTCTTTTTACATTTTTAGGCTTCTCTTGGGTCTTGATATAGGAGATTTTTTTTTCATTCAATTCTGCTCTTCCCTTATGAATACTTCAAATTTTTCAATTTAATTGAATAATCTTTTTTTTCTCATTCTAGTATTATGCTTAATTTTGCTAGTTAGGTAATTCTAAGCTGTAGTGCTACCTTCTTTGCTTTCTAGAATATCATGTTCCATGATATCTGATCTTTTAATTTTGTAGCAGGTAAGTTCTAAGTAATCCTGATTGTGTCTCCCTGATATTTGAATTGTTTCTCTCTGGCCTATTGAAATATATATTTTTTTCCTTGACTTGATAGTTCTGTAATTTGGCTATAATGATCCCTGGAGTTTTGGGTTTGGGATCTTATTCCTTAGGTGCTCAGTGGATTCTTTCAATTTGTATTTTGCCCTCTGGTTCCAGGATGTCAGGACAGAATTCCTTGATAATTTCTTGAAAGATGCTGTCCAGGTCTTCCTTTGATTATGGGTTTCAGGTAGTCCAACGGTTCTGACATTATCTCTCCTAGATCTATTTTTCAGTTCTTTGTGTTTCCCATGATGTAATTTATATTGTCTTTATTTTTTCTATTGCTTTGAATTTATTTGATTGATTCCCAATGTCTCATAGAGTTATAACATTCCACTTGCCCAATTCTCACTTTTAAGGAGTTGTTTTCCTCATTTACCTTTAATACCTCTATTTCTATTTGGCCAATTGTATATTTCAGGGAGCTGTTTTCTTCAATGGATTTTTGTGTCTTATTTTCATTTAGCCAATTCCTGCTTTTTAAGCAGTTTTCTTTTCTTTTTTCAAGCTGTTTATTCTTTTTTCATGATTCTCTTGTATCACTCTCATTTTTTTTTCCCATTTTCTTCTTCTAACTCTCTTGTATGATTTTTAAGTTCCTTTTTGACCTCTTCCATGAGTTTTTCCTCAGTTTGAGACCACCTCCTGTTTTTCTTTATGGTTTTGCCCATAGATGGTTTGCGATGATTTGACACTATTGTCCTCTTCTGAATTTGTATCTTGCTCTTTCTTGTCACCATAATAGCTTTCTATGTTCAGATTCATTTTTTTTTAATTTTTTGCACATATCCATTTTCCTTTCTTGTAAATTTGAGCTCTACTCTCAGGGAAAAAGAGATGCTCTCTCAGGCTTCTTCTTCCAGGGTCTGCAGACCCTGGCTGTTTACTTAGTGCTACACTGATGTTGCCTGGCGAGAATGAGGGAAACTTGTGTCTGGTGCTGTGCTGAGTGGGTGGGGTGGGGGTTGGAGGGTGCTGTTGAAGATTGTAGGGGCATGGAAGCTTATTGTGTGCTGATCTGGGTTCCTAGTAGGGGTGTCTTGCATTTGCTGAGGCTAGTAGGGTGTTTCTGCATTTCTTCAGGCTACACTGAAGCCCATGGTGGTCTGGCCACTGGAGGCTGCCTATTTACTCAGGGCTACACTAAAGCATGTGGTGGTTCTTGAAGCTGGAGACTTCTGGTTCTTGGCTATGCTGAGGCATGTGGGGGGATCTTGGTGTTGGTGTTTGCCTGTTCCACTACACTGGGGTTCAGGATCTCCTACTGGTCTCCTGAGGTGGGGCTTGCTGCTGGCTTTCTGATATTGCCTGTTCTAAACAGTGTTCCCCTTTCACTCAAGTGAGATAGAGCATTCTTGACAATCTTCTAATTTCTTATGCTAAAAGATTGCTTCACCCCATTTTTGTTGGTATTACTTTTCCAAGATTTGTTTTAGGGTGCTGGTTTATGGTTGTTTGGACATGAATATGGGAGAATAACAGCAACATCTTAGATCTTTGTCATCCCAGAACCCCCGGATGGAAATTTCTCTTTCTTTTTTTTTTTTTTACTCAATAGCATTTTAGTTTTCCAATTACATTTAAAGATGGTTTTCAACATTCACTTTCGTAAAATTTTGAGTTCCAAATATTTTCTCTTACCCCCTCCAAGAAAGCAAGCAATCTGATGTAGGTTACATGTGTACAATCATGGTACTCATATTTACACATTAGTCATGTCATGAAATAAGAATCTGAACAAAAGGGGAAAACCACAAGAAAGAAAAAAAATGAAAATAGTGTGCTTCAATCTGCATTCAGACTGCATAGTTTTTTCTGGATGTGGATAGCATTTTTATCATGAGTACCTCAGAATTATCATGGATCATTGCATTGCAGAGAAGAGCTAAGTCTATCATAATTGATCATCATACTATGTTGCTGTTACTGTGTACAATGTTCTCCTGGTTCTGCTCACATCACTCTACATCAGTTCATTTCTTTCCAGATTTTTCTGAAATCCACCTGCTCATCATTTCTTATAGCACAGTAGTACTCTATTATATTCATATACCACAGCTTGTTCTGGCATTCCCCGATTGATGGGCATCCCCTCAACTTCCAATTCTTTTTTTTTTCAATTTTAATAGTATTTTTACCCATTTGTTTGTCAAGAAAAATTTTAGCATTCATTTTTACAAGATTCTGAGTTCCAAATTTTTCTCCTTCATTTCTTCCCCTCCCCTCTTCTGAAAATAGTAGGCATTTATATATAGTTTATACATGTGCTGTCATGTAAAAAAAATCCATGTTAATCACAGTTGTGAAAGTATAAACAGATAAAAAAGACACAAGAAAGAATAAAGTCCATCAGTTCTTTTTTTTAATTCGGATATGCATGGCATTTACTTTCATGAATTTTTTGTGCTTTTCTTGGATCATTCTGTTGCTAAGAATACCTGAGTCTTGTTGTTGCAACACAAAATGTTGCTGATGTTATGTACAATGTTTTTTTTTTCCAGTTTTAGTCATTTCACTCTGCATCAGTTCATACAAGTCTTTCCAGAATTTTCTGAAATATGCCTGTTTATCATTTCTTATTGAACAATAGTATTCCATTACATTCATATACTACAGCTTGTTCAGCCATTTCCCAATGTATGGACATCTATCAGTTTCCAATATTTTGCCACCACAAAATGGGCTGCTATAAACATTTTTGCACATGTAAGTTCTTTTACTTTTTTTGTGATCTCTTCAGGCTATAGACTTAGTAGTGATATTGCTGGATCTAAATCATGTCTAAATGTCTAAACCATTCACCCGTTTGGACTTTATATTGGCATACAATATGAAATGTTGGTCTATATCTAGTTTGTGTCCTATTGTTTTCCAGTTTTCCCAGAAGTTTTTGTTTTTGTTCTGTCAAATAGCGAGTTCTTATCCCCAAATAGGCCAATTTCCAATTATTTGCCAACATAAAAAGAGCTGTTATAAATATTTTTGGGGTCCTTTTCATTTTTTTATGATCTTTTTGGTATACAGACCTAGTAGCAGTATCAATAGATCAAAAGGTATGTACAATTTGATTCCCCTTGGGCATAGTTCCAAATTGCTCTCCAGAATGATTAGATCAGTTCACAACTCCACCAACAATGCATTAGTGTTCTAATTTTCCCAAATCTTCTCCCACTTTTATTATTTTCCTTTTCTGTTATATTAGCCAATCTGAGAGTTGTTTTAAGTTGCATCTATCTAGTCAAAAGTGAGTTAGAGCATTTTTTTCATAAGACTATAGATAGCTTTAATTTCTTCATCTGAAAATTGCCTGTTCATAACCTTTGATAATGTATTAATTGGGGAATTAATTACTTGTATTCTTATGAATTTGACTCAGATCTCTATATGTTTTAGAAATGTGGCCTTTATTGGAAACATTGACTGTAAAAAATTGTTTCCCAGCTTTCTGCTTTCCTTCTAAGCTTGTTTGCATTGACTTTGTTTGTGCAAAACCTTTTTAACTTCATGTAATCAAAGTTATTCATTTTGCATTTCAGAATGTTCTCAGTCTCTTGTTTGGTCACAAATTCTTCCCTTCTCCATATATCTGACAGGTAAACTATTCCTTGTTCTCCTAATTTGCTTATGGTATTGTACTTTATGTCTAAATCATGCACCCATTTTGATTTTATTGTAGTAAAGGGTGTGAGATGTTGGTCTATGCCTAGTTTGTACATTACTACGTCCCAGTTTTCCCAGCAGTTTTTGTGAAATAGTGAGTTCTTATCCCTGAAGCTAGAGTCTTTAGGTTTATCAAGCAGCAGATAGCAATAGTCATTCAGTACTGTGACTTGTGTACATAGCTTTTTCCACTGATGTATCACTCTCTTTCTTAACCAGTACCAAATAGTTTTGAATATTTGCCACCTTATAATATAGCTTCAGATTTTGTACAATTAGGCCCCCTTGCTTTTTTTTTTCATTATTTCTCTTGATATTTTGTTATTATTTATTTCTAACTATACAAAATTTTATGGTGGGTTGATTGGTATTGCATATAATAAGTAAAGTAATTTAGGTAGAATTGTCACTTTCATTACATTAGCTTGGCCTACCCATGAACAACTGATATTTTTCCAATTGTTTAGATCTGATTTTATTTGTGTAAAAAGTGTTTTGTAGTTGTGTTCATGTAGTTCCTGGGTTTCTCTTGGCAGGAAGATGCCAAATATTTTATATTTTCTACAGTTATTTGAAATGGAATTTCTCTTGTATTGCTTGGCTTTTTTCTTTCCTCTTTTCCCTTCTTTTCTTCCCCCTTCTCCTTTTTGTTCCCCCTTTTCCCTCCTACTTCCCTATAGGGTACTATAAATTTCTATGCCCAACTAAGTGTGTACGCTATTTTCTCTTTGAGTAGTAAGGTTCAAACAATGCTCACTTCTTCTCTTTTTCCCTCTACTGTAATAGGACTTTTGTGCCTCTTCATTTGATATAATTTACCCCAATTTGCCTCGCACTTTCCTCTTCTCCCAGTAAAATCCTTTTTTTTAACCTCTTAATTTTCTTACATATTATTAGGTAAAAATTTCTTGACTTGGCTGTTCCCAATTCTTATGAAATCAGCTGCACAGCCCCTACCTTCTCTGCTCAAATTCCACAAAAGATTGATTGGGAAATATTTGGTTTATTGGGCTGTGGACAGTAACTGTTGGAACCCCCAATAGGACCTAACAGCTGTACATAGATTTAGAAGGTGTCAGTACCATAATAGGAGTGGATATAGTTCAAATTTAACTATATAGAACAAGAAAACAAGACTTAGGGTGGAGGGGGGGGAGGAGAGTTGGACATGCCAGAAAACAAGCAAAAAACAAAAAAAACAGGTTGTAAAATAAAATTTTGGAAACATAACTCTCAAATTGTGTCTGCAGTATAGACTATAGTTCCACAATTCTCTGCATGTCTCCTAGATTGACTTATCATCCAACATTTGAGGATAAAAGAAATTGCTTCAATGAATCACAGGATGGATCATCACAGTTCCAAATACTCGTGATACTTGCTAGAAGCTAGGGGGAACATGTCCTGAAAAACTATGGGAGGCCTAAGTGCATGCTTACTTGTAATATAGGAAATGTAGGTCTCTGAAGCAGGGCTTTTCCTTGGTGTTTATTGTTCTTTTTCATGAGCCCTGTGAAGAGCTATATTTGCTTTACTTTGCTTATGAGCAAAAGTAGCTGTCTTCAACCACCAAGGACTATAATAAGAAATAAAGGTTTCTTTCTCTACCCCCATATTCCTATTGAATCCTTTGGGTACTCAGATAATCAAAATTCATCCCCCAGGAAGACCCTATACTAATTAAATTCAAATAAACATTTATTTAGTCCTTAGTTTGGCTAGGAAGTATGGATACAAAGGTAAAACCAAAATAATTTCAAAACTTCAAATTGTTTCATAAAAGAGACAGCTTAAAGATAAGTACTTTCCACAAGCACAAGGATATATTCTGTTGGCATTAAATGTAGGTCATAGAGAAATGGAACTAGTTCTGGTTTTGAAGCCAGGTGACTTAGGTTAAAATTCTGACTGTGTTATGTCAATACCTGGTGACTTTCAGCAACTTACCTAACTTCTCTGTGCCTCAGATCACTGAAACGATTAGGCTAGACAGATGAGTGGCTTATGTTCATTTCTGGCTGATATATAACGATTAGATATAATACCAATGTCTTCTATCCTGTCTTTTGCATTATACTGAAGATCTACCTGTTTGATTATCAGTTTATCAATAACTCTGATCCTAGCTAGGAGATGTTCATACACACACACACACACACACACACACACCCTTATATTCCCTTTTAATAGGGGTTGATCTGAAACAATTCCTATGGCAGAGTTTGGTCTTACCCAAGGAGCAGCTATCAATTCTTTTACTCCAGTAGAAAAAAACGGCCATATTTGATTCTTGGCTATTAGTAGCAGGAACCTAAGAGCCCTAAGGTGAATTTCAGGCCCTTCTGAGTTCCATGGTTTCTTATTCCATAAAATGGTCTAATCTACATCACAATTCTCATAACAGGAGTTATGGGTCATGGGGAATTCTGTATGTATACTTTTCCCTCTGGTTAGGCAACAGTGACAATGAAGACAAATGTTGTGATAAACACTTGTGACTGGTTGATGATGGTAAAAGAGTGATGAGACTGCTTTCTTTCAATTTCAAAGAGAAAACTAGGACTAATGGGTGGAAAGTCATGGGAAGGCAGATGTTGGCTCAATGTGATAAAAAAAAATTACTGATTAGAACTGAAGCAAAATGGATATATAATAATTGGAACTGAGAAAATTTTACAGTATGACATTTAGTCTAGCAGAGTTAAACAAATGCCTAGTTATTCAATGAACTATTATGACCTGAAATAGAGCCCATAATATTCACCCACAAATCATAATGACAACGTATATTATAAACCCAACATATGTGGGTGATTCTTAATTTATGGAAGAGTTAAATTATAATAATGATATTTACATAAATTAATATTTTTTCAACAGATAGCCTTTTCTTTTCTTCTTAAAATGTGGTGTTTGTTACCTATCAAAACAAACCCAGGAACTACATGAATATAATTATAAAACACTTTTCACACAAATAAAGTCAGATCTAAATAACTGGAAAAACATCAGTTACTCATGGGTAGGCTAAGCTAATATAATTAAAAATAACAATTCTACTAAGCTAATTTAGTTATTCATGCCATACCAATCAAACTACTAAAATTATTTTGTAAAGCTAAAAAAAATAATGACAAGATTCATTTGGAATAACAGAAGGTCCAAAATATCAAGGGAACTAATGAAAAGGAATGCTGGGGAAGGTGCTCTAGCCATTCCAGATCTTAAATCATATTATAAAGCAGCAATCATCAAAACTACTTGGTAGTGGCTAAGAAATAGAGTGGTGGATGAGTGGAATAGGTTAGGCATGCAAGACACAGTAGTCAATTACTATAGGAATCTACTATTTGATAAACCCAAAGACCCCAGCTTCTGGGATAAAAACTCAGTATTTGACAAAAACTGCTGGGAAAACTGGAAAAGAGTATGGCAGAAATGAGGCATAAACCCAAATCTCATGCCATATGCCAAAATAAAGTCAAAATATGTTCATGATTGAGATTTAAGGCTGATACTATAAGCAAATTGGGAGAACAAGGAATAGTTTACTTATCAGATTTATGGAGAACAGTAGAATTCATGACCAAACAGGAGATAGAGAATATTATGAAAAGCAAAATGGATAATTTTTATTACATTAAATTGAAAGGTTTTTGTACAAACAAAGTCAATGGAACCAAGATTAGAAGGAAAGTAAAAAATTGAGAAAAGATTTTTACAACCATTCTCTCTGATAAGCGCCTCATCTCTAAAATATATAGAGAATTAAGTCAAATTTATAAGAATACAAGTCATTCCCCAATTGATAAATGGTCAAAGGATATGAACAGACAGTTCTCAGATGAAGAAATTAAAGCCATCTATAGTCATGTAAAAAAAATGCTCTAAATAACTATTGATTAGAGAAATGCAATTCAAAACACTTTGAGGTACCACATCACACCTATCAGATTGGCCAAGATGACAAAACAATAAAATGAAAAATGTTGGAGATGTGGGAAAATTGGAACATTAATGCATTGTTGGTGAAGTTATGAAATGATCCAACCATTTTGGAGAACAATTTGGAACTATGACCAAAAGCCTATAAAAATGTGTGTACCCTTTGACCCAGCAATAGCACTTCTAGGGCTATATTCCAAAGAGATCATACAAATGGAAAAATATTTATAGCAGCTCTCTTTGTTATGGCAAAGAATTGGAAATTGAGAGGATGCCCATCAATTGGGGAATGGCTGAGCAAGTTGTGGTATATGAATGCAATGGAATACTATTGTCCTATAAGAAATGATGGGACAGGCTGATTCCAGAAAAACTGGAAAGACTTGTATGATCTGATGCTGAATGAAGTGAGCAGAACCAGGAGAACATTGTACACAGTAACAGCCACATTGTGTGATGACTCACATTGATAAATTGAAGCCTTCCCAGCAATACAAGGATCTAAGACATCTCCAAAAGTCTCATGATGGAAAATGCTATCCACATCCAAAGAAAGAATGATGGAGTTTGAATGCGGATCGAAGTATACTAATTGCTATTTTTTTCTTCTGTTTCCTTTTGTTTCCCCTTTTCTGGTGGTTCCGCCTTTTGGTCTAACTCTTCCTTACAACATCACCAATGTGAAGATATGTTTAATAGGAACATATATGTATAGCCCATATTAGATTGCATGCTGTCTTGGGGATGGAGGTAGAGCTAGTATGAGAAAAATTTAAAACCCAAAATCTTATGGAAGTGATAGGCGACAAATCAAAATAAATTTAAAAAAGAAAAGAGGTATGATAGAAAAAAATATAGTGGTTATTTTTATATTACATATCTTTTCCCCTGTATCCCTCTTTCCCACTCTCTTTCTCTCTCTGCATGGAGAGAACTATCCCATATGATAAACAATTTTTAAAAGAAACAAAGAAGAAAAATATCAGCAGTGTTTGATATGTTGAAAAATGTCTGATGCTATGTGCAATGCTCCATACCCATTCAGTAAGGTATCAAGGAAAGACATCTTCTCATATTACTTCTTTGAAATTGATCTTGTTCTTTATAGCTTTGAAAAAATCACATCAGATTATTTTATCATAAAAATCTGATATCCTTACCTCACTTTATAAAAGTTGAGAGCTATCTGCAACTTATTCATAGACAGAAAAGCTGTCAAATTTTAAAGATTATTAAATAGGATATCCTCTCATACTTAGTAATTTATCCAATGACCGAGAAATGTCATGATTTAATCCTTTTAGAAATACGTGAATTTATTTTAATACATGCTCATATTCATTTGAACAACAACATCAAAATAAATTTAAAGATATTTGCTTATAAATTTCTAATTGGATACACATTAAGAAACAGAACTTCAGTCATAAAGTTGCTTTAAAACTTTGCTTAAAATCCTTCATGAATTAAAAAAATAATTTTATATACTTGGAATATTTCCATCTGTGTTCTGGGCTAGAAATCAAAATTTACTTCTTAGAGCAAACATTTATATCATTAGCGTTCATGAGGAATTCATTCTGTCAACCTAAATACTAGTATTTTGGCTGAAAGCTCTTTTTGTTATTGCTTATGCTGAATTTAAGTACAAAATAAATGGGGATTTATGCTTTAGAGGGGAAAAACAGATGTATATCTGAATAAGAATCACTACAATGAACAGATTTTCCCCCCTGAAATGTTTTGCTTGATTTCAGTGAAACATGCATTGCAAGTAAACTATAATGAGAAACCTGTTGCCCATTTTCTTCAGATCTCTTCTTCAGTTGCTGGGGAATACATTAAATTCTGTGTCATTCTTACTACAGCAACGTTGAACTCACTACAGTAGCATTATTAGCCAAGAAGCATTAAGTCTGTTTGTCTATATGGTAGCTTTTATCCCAATGGCCATAAATTAACCAGCTGGCAGAGCTAATATATTTTCCTTTTACAAAATTCTTAATGTCTATGGTGAATTCCTTATTCTATTACTAATGTTGGGTCTTCCTTAAGATTTGTTTCCCCCTGGACATTGTATTTTAACTAAGAGATGTATTAAACCAGATAATTTAATACATTTCATCCTAGAATTTCAGGGTTTGAGGGGATCTCAGGAGTCACTGACCAATCTATCACTAAATATGAATTCTATCCACAAGATCCATAATAGGTAGTCATCAGATTTCCTTTTTAGACCCTCATGATGAGAATCTGTTGCCTTATGATGTAGTTAATTCAATTGTCTAATAGTTTAGAAATTTGGGAAAAAATAAAATAATTTTAAAATGTTTTATTTATATCTACTGGAAATATTTCTCATGATACCTCTACATATTTATTCCAATTCTGCTCCTCTGGACTCAAGAAGAATCCCTCTTCCACATAAATCTTCAGATCTTTGAAGACAGCTGAATTGTAGCCAGGTCTTTTATGCTTTGTCTTAACCCTCTCAGTGCCTAGAGCCAATTCTCATATAGAATATTTTCTAGTCCCTATATCCTACTTATTCTTCTATTGATATGTGTCAGTTTGTTGTTGTTGTCCTTAAAAAATCTCACTCACAACTGACCATTGTAGAGCCACCTCCTTCATTTGGAATATCATCTACATGTTAAGAGAGAGATTTTTTTTTTTTATGGCCATTTCACACTATTAGGTCTCCCTGACCTTGCCTTTCACTAATACACCAATATATGTTTTGTTTTGAGCCATTCTCTTTTTTCCCCACTTAATAACATTTTATTTTTTCCAATAACATGTAAAGATAGTATGTTTTAAATTTTTTATTTAGTATTTCACTTTCCCCAGTTACATGCAAAAACAATTTCTGACATTTATTTTTAAAACTTTTAGCTCTGAATTCTCTCTCTTCCTTCCTCCACACCCACATCCCCTTATTAAGAAGGCAAGCAATTCAATGTAAGTTATGCATGTGTAGTCATGCAAAACATTTCTATAATAGTCATGTTGTGAAAGAAAACATAGATAAAAATATCAAGAAAAATAAAGTAAAAAAAAGGTGTGCTTCAATTTGTATTCAAACACCATCAGTTCTTTTTCTGGGGATGGATGACATTTTTCATCATAAGTTCTTGTCTTGGATCATTGTATTGCTGAAAACAGTTAAGTCATTCATAGCTGATCATCTTACAATATTGCTGTTACTTTGTACACAGTATATTTTACTTTGCATAAACTCATGCAAGTCTTTACAGGTTTTCTGAGAGCATTGTACTCATCATTTCCCAAGCCACATTACTATTCCTTCACAATAGCATACCACAACTTGTTCATCAATTGATGGACATACTCTCAATTTCCAATTCTTTGCCATGAGGAGAGAGCTGTTATAAATATGTTTGTACATGTATGTCTCTTTTTGTTTTGTTTTGCTTTTCTTCTTGAATACAGACCTAGTAGTGGTATTGCTAGGTCAAAGGGTATACATAGCTCTATAGTGCTTTAGGGATAGTTCCAAATTGCTCTACAGAATAGTCAAATCAGTTCACAACTCCAACAGCAATGCATTAATGTCTCATTTCTTACACATCTCCAACCACCACATGTTGTTGTCCTTTTCTGTCCTATTAGCCAATCTAATAGGTATGAGGTAGTACCTCAGAATTGCTTTAATTTGCATTTCTCTAATCAATGGTGACTTAGAACATTTTTTTCATATGGCTATACATAGCTTTGTTTATTTCATACATTTTCATCATTTTTCAATTGGGGAATGGATCAGTTTTTGATGCCATTCTCTATATGTTTGAGAAATGAAACCTTTATCAGAGAAACATTTCAGTTTTTTCACAGTTACTACTGTGAACTGTATTTTGCTCCATTCTATACCACTCCATTTGTATTATTCTCTCTCTCCTTTCACCCTGTCCCTCCTCAAAAGTGTTTTGCTTCTGACTACCCCTTCCTCTGCCCTCCCTTCAATAATACCCCACTTCTCTTATCACTTTCCTACTTTCCTGTAGGGTAAAATAGATTTCTATATCCAATTGAGTGTGTATATTATTCCCTCTTTCAGCCAATTCTGATGACAGTTAATGTTCACTCAGTTGCCCTTACCTCCCTCCTCTTTCCATTCACTGTAAAAGCTTTTTCTTGCCAATTTTAATTTTTTTCATTTTAATAATTTACCCCAGTCTACCTTTCCCTTTCTCCCAATACATTCTTCTCACCCCTTAATTTTACATTTTTAACTATCATCCCTTCATTATCAACTCAGTATTTTATTTGTGGCATGTTATTGTGAAGGAATATATATATACCTTTTATCTATCTACCCTAATAATGACAAAGTTCTTATGAGTTACAGTATCATCTTCCCATATAGGAAAGTCAACATTTTGACCATATTAAGTCCCTTACAATTTCCCTTTCCTGTTTACCTTTTTATGCTTCTCTTGAATCTTGTATTTGAAAATCAAATTTTCTATTCACTTCTGGTCTTTTCTTCAAGAATGTTTGAAAGTCCTCTGTTTCCAATACCCATTTTTCCCCTTCAGGATTATACTTAGTTTTGCTGGGTAAGAGATTTTTGGTTGTAATCCTAGGTTCTTTGACCAACAGAATGTAATATTCCAAGCCCTCCAGTGCTTTAATGTAGAAACTACTATATCTTGTGTTATCCTGATTGTTGTAACATGATATTTGATTTGTTTCTTTCTGGCTGCTTGCAATATTTTCTTCTTAATTTGGGAGGTTTGGAATTGGGCTATAATATTCCTGGGAGTTTTCATTTTGGGAATCTTTTCTGGGAGATGATGGGAGGATTCTTTTAATTTCTGTTTTACCTTCTGGTTCTATAATATAAAAGTAGTTTTCCTTGATAATTTCTCGAAAGATGATGTCTAGACACTTTTTTGGGGTATGTAAATAACCACCACATGTGGCCTTCTAGGTCCTTGGGTGCAGCCTTTATACTTAGTCCAAGTTTTACAGAACAAATCATTTTATTTTATTATCCCTTTAATAATTTTATTATTTATTATTTAGTTATTGTTTGCATACCAAAAAAGTGCCTAGACATCAAATCCTTTTATTATTTATTATGAAGTTTATGTTCAGTCAAAGAGCCACACTTGAGGACCTAGGACCACATGTGGCCCCAAGTTCCCCACCCCTGCCTAAACTGTTTTCCACTCCAGACCAAACATTGCTCCTGTTTTCTAAATATCCATAATGGTTAATTAAACTACTGTCTATAATCAGTCTTGAGCTCTTTGGCCTTTTCCTTTGGTATCTAAAGAACACTCCATACTTATGGGAGAGGTATAGGGTTCCCCAGCCAGGGGAATTCCACACCTTACAAAGAGATATGTGATTTTTTTATACAGTCAAATATAAACAAAAGATAACATACTATGAAATACCAAAGATGACATCAGGTTAAGAAAGAAAGAGAGAAAGAAAGAAAGAAAGAAAGAAAGAAAGAAAGAAAGAAAGAAAGAAAGAAAGAAAAAGAAAGAAAGAAAGAAAGAAAGAAAGAAAGAAAGAAAGAAAGACATGTAGGGGAGTGGTATAGTAGAAAAGACCATTAATAAGAATGGTAAACCAGGAAGCATATTACTCAATAAGTATAACCTGTGGTGAATAGAATATATTAAAATGAAAAAGATTCAAAACTTGTGTTTTAGGAAAGAAGGAATTGTGATGTTCAGAATTGTAACTATTTAATTTAAGATTAGAATTCTATGGAATTCCTCAATGTCTGAGAATCCCAGATGTATCATTTATCCATTATAACTCTTTTACAAAGAAAACCAAAACAAATCACATTAATTTGGATGATACTAGTCACATACTATATTTTAATAATATAGGTCAAAGTGTAAAGTATAAAAACACCTTGGTTTTGCCAAATTCTGACTCTGCCACTCCATATATATAGATTCTTTCTTAGTGTACTCTAGGTCTCCATTTCATCATTAAAAAAATAAATAAGTTGGACTAGTTCTCTAACATCTCATGTATCTCCAAATCTATATTCCTATGACATTCCTAACTGAAGGAAAGAGTTATATAAATAATAAGAGCATGAATTCATTTGTAATGTTTGTTTTATTCATACCAGACATAAGCTTTCAAAGACAATTGATTGTTCCAATAGAGAAGATTTAGAGTTAGTGGAGACCTGTGAAGGAGGGGCCTCTTTTTTCTGTTTTCTTTCTTTCTTTCTTTCTTTCTTTCTTTCTTTCTTTCTTTCTTTCTTTCTTTCTTTCTTTCTTTCTTTCTTTCTTTCTTTCTTTCTTTCTTTCTTTCTTTCTTCTTTCTCTCTTTCTCTCTTTCTTTCTTTCTTTCTTTCTTTCTTTCTTTCTTTCTTTTTTTTTTGTTAGGCTATGGGGTTAAGTGATTTGCCCAGGGTCACACATCTAGTAAGTGTCTGAGGCTGGATTTTAACTCAGGCCCTCCTGACTCCAATGTCAGTGATCTATACATTAGGGGTGGCCTCTTGATAGATATCTTTACTTTTCGGTAAAGTTTGACCATTATAAGACTGTAGCATTCACTTTGAATATTTTGCGTATCCTTTCAATTTGTTGTTGTGATGATTGTGCATATTGTTTTCCTCATTTGTCTTGCTTTACTTTACATAAGTTCATGCTTTTCCATGCTTCTCTATATACGAGATGGTATCTTTTCTTATAGTTCCATTGCATTCACATGCCACAAATTCTCTTAGCTATCCCAAAATCAATACAGCCCTTCACTTACTAAATCAGAAAATATATTTGTATTGATTTTTTTAAACTACTCTAGAAAAGAAAAACTGATTTAAGATAGCATTATGACTGCTTTATAGTTAATAACCTTCAACATATCTTTTAATGCAATCCTTTGTTGTTTTCAGAAATCCAATAAGTCATCATCTCTGCACCTAAATCAGTTTTGAAGTCTTACTTGGAAGTGTGATTTGTATAAATTTTGTACACACTGCTCGTGTACATATTATTTAACATATTCAACTTTGGGCTTATTATGCATTTCTTATTAAATTAATTTTAATGGGTAAATAGACTTCAATAGATTTTAATTCACTGTAACCAAGTGATTATATTAAAAAAAACCTTTATCATTAAATCAGGCTATTTAAAAACCTTTTTTCTAAATTTTTAAATGCACAATAAGAAATGCTTATTAATAGTAATGGAACTAATGGCAATGGAAATGACAAGTCAAATGTAATCTTTGGAGAATGTCAAAGTTCTGATTTCGATAATTAAGATGCGGGGTTAGTCCTGCGATGTAAGAAAGATGATCAGTCTCTTGAGCTTATCTTTAATTATTTGGATTCCTCTATGTTTAACCTACAATCATGAAACACAAAGAAAGTGACCCTAGGTACAGCTGAAGTATCCTAATGAGCTTTTTCAAGGGTATGTTCTGACTAGGTCTAGATATTAATCAGTGGTCCAATGAGATAGCGCCCTGATGGCCTGCAATTTGTTGCAGTTATGTATTCAGCGAAAGGAGTTTCCTATCTGGACCTGTAAGGTTTCCTGAATATGTAGCTTTGACCAAAAGTTATGTGTTATTTCTTTTATGTTTAAGTAGCTATGAATTTCATCTTCTATGATATTAAGCTATTATCTTTAGGCTATTACTTCCGAGCCTATCCTTTGTGCTTTCAATTGGTTTGATTGATGATGAAACAAAATGTCTTATCTCTGCTTCTTGATCTATTCTTTGATATTTGGGGGCGTTAAAATTGATCAGAGTGTAAAGAGGGCTGACTGACTTGATTTTTTCATATAGCATTTAACTTACATGAACCTTTTTATACAACACATATAACTTTCGTGAATGAATGAATGAATGACAAATAGAAAAATGAGACATACCTACCTCTAAAGGAGCTCACATTCTAGTAGGGAAGACAACACATATAGGAGTTTTCATATTTGTGAAATGGAAAGGTCCCATGGTGCTTACTTTGCAGTGACAAATAAGTGGATAATGCCTCTTCTTTAATATCATTTCCACTGATAAAATCATATTTGTTCCTGATACTGAATCATTTGAAATTGCAGAAGAGTTTGATTGCAATAACATTTTCCTCTGGGCTTCAGATACACACAAACACACACACACACACACATACACACACATATATACATATATATGCATACATACACACATATACATATATATACATATATACACATATTATATATACATACATATACACATACATACATATATACACACATATATACATGCACGCATGTGTGTACATATGTATGCATGAGTGTATATGTGTATTATGCATGCATTTATACATATACATATGTACACACATGAACATGTATACATATGCACATGCATGCATATATGTGTGTAGATGTACACACATATACACACATATGTATATGTGTGTATATGTATACTGCACATATGTATAGGCATATGTGTGTATATGTGTGTGTGCAGTGCATAGTTATGCATGTGTGCATATGTTTATGTATGCATATGTGTTTACGTATGCATACATATGTATATGTATGTGCATGTATATGTGTGTATATGTGTGTGTATATGCATACACATATACACACATATATAGTGTGTGTATGTATATGTGGGTGTGTATATATATAATTATTATATATGCATAATATATACGTGTGTGTGTGTGTGTGTGTGTGTGTGTGTGTAATTAAGGTTCAAAGCGAGATGGTACTCAATATCTCAAGATGTTGGTGCTTTGACCTGCCAAGTATATGGTGCTTTCTGTCTCTCTCACAGGAAATCTTGCTGTTTCAGCTAGGCTGGCTTGCATAACTGGTTAGTGCCAGGTTTGGGGCTCTTGGTGAAAATGAGTAGCCCCTTCTTCATAGAAACTGCCTCTGTATAAGGTATCTGGGCTAGATAAAGGACCAATGACCTAAAAGTGCTTATGCCACTCCCAGGGCTCTTGCATCTCTGTGCCTCTTGATGGTAAATTGGTCAGCACTTGTTTCTGGCAGTGATGAGGAATAAGTTCTTTCTTCACAATGATTTCTGCTTTTGATGATGATAGGGCTGGACTGGAGCCAAGTCTCATGGTTTAGGGGACACTTATCCCTAAGGCTCTCAAATTCAGGATCTGAGGATGTCCCCATCTTGGGGGTCTGAGAGAAAGTGCTAGTGGTCATATTCAAACTTGCCTGGATCATGATGCTTCCCTTCTCCCTATCAATGTACTCCTTTACTTTTGCTACACTGGATTACTTGCTCTATGAGTGGTATCTGGACATTTATCTACAAACAGAATAACACATTGGAGTTGAAAGCCTGACACAGAGGGGCATGTCACAAGCTCAGAAGTCAAACAGGGAAGAAGAAATATAATACTACATGTATGGACATACGTATGGAAATTTGTGTATTTGCCATTAAGCATTTCTGTATTTATTTTTATTCCAAATTTAACAAATATCATTTAAAATGAGCACATCCACATATTTAGAGCAGAGCAGAAAGGACTGTATATGAAATTATGAATATTATGTATAGCTTACTTTTTCTTCTTAAGTAAATAATAAATTTATGTTAATAATAATATAAAAATGCTGATGAACATGTGGGTTTATTTCCTGAAGCTTTGCTGAAATCGCTCATTATTTCAGTTAAATGTTAGTTTAGTCTTTTGATTTCTTTAAATAGATGACTACATCATCTAAAAAATTACAGTTTTGTTTCTGCTTTTTCTATGTTCATTTAATTAATTCTTTCCTTTTACTGTAATGTTGTATTTAATTTCTGAAAGTATATCAAGCAATATGGGTAATACATATCCTTGTGTTACCCATGTTGTTGTTGGAAGGCATATAACTGATCACAACAATTTCTGATAGTTTTTTCTTCTCATTTCCTTTTCAATTATGAATCTTTTTTCATTTTTAATACAATTATATTGGTTTTCCATTCTCTACTTTTAATCAGACAGCAACCTTATGAAGGAGATGCTATTATTAGCCCCTTTTGAAGATTAGATACTCAAGCCTGAGAGAGGCCAAATGATTTGCCCAAAATTTCACAGCTATCAAGTGTCCAAGAGAGCATTTTAACTCAGACCTTCCTGAATCCAAGTCAAGCACTACACACTTCTCTGTCTCCTAGAGTTTGTCCCCAAATACATTGACATGTAGATTTCTAGTAATGTGGTATTGACCAGGAATCAGGAAGACCTGAGTTCAAATCCAGGCTCAAATACATACTAGCTATGTGACATCTGGGTAAATCACTTACCAACATTTGCTTCATGTTGCTCTTTTATAAAATGGGGATATTAATATCCACCTCATTTTTGGTTAGTGTCAAGTACATATATATACACATACATATACACACACACATATATATGCATCTTAAAGTGCTATATAAATTTGTTGTTCTTGGAGTTGTTTTTGTCTTACTTCCCAAACTGCAAACCCACAATTTCTGTAGTGTCCTCCCTTTTAGGGAGAACAGTGAACCAAGGCCAGCTGGGGATGATGTTATCTCTTAAAGTATGCAACATTGTCCACCTTTAGCCTTTCCCCTCTCTACTGAGAGCAAAGAAGTATGTATTGTTTCATCTCTATGCTCTGGAATGAAGATGGGTGATATCATTTAATACTGTCAGATTTTTTTTTAGCATAGATTTCATTTACATCATTGTAATTATTGCATTTCTTATTTCCTGGTTCTGCCTTCTCTGATTCCATTTAAGCAATCTTCCCAAACATTGGAAGATGTCTATTTTGTCTTTGAGGATTCTGTTTATAAATAAAGTTCCAGAAAGTTCTGCTTTGATATCTCATTGCAGTGTGATGATGATATTAGGATCTTGAAAGCTAAATAAATAGAACACAACCTGTAGCACTTTCTTGTTCAGTCATGCTCAACTCTTTGTGACCTCATTTGAGGTTTTGTTGGGCAGAAATACTGGAGTGGTTTGCCATTTCCTTCCCTAGCTCATTTGATAGATGAGGCACTGAAGCAAAGTAAAGTGACTTGCCCAGAGTCACACAGATAGTAAGTGTCTGAGGCTGGATTTGAATTCACAAATGTGAATCTTCCTGACTCCAGGCCAGGGACTCTAGCCAATGTATCACCTAGCTGCCCTGGAGCAATTTCTTCCAAGCTAGAAAAGCTTTACATATGGTAGATTTTATTACGTTTATGAAAATATAGCTCATTGTAGCTTTGTGGTTTAGAAATATTTAGATGACAGGGAACACATCTGTTTTGCATTTCTAAATGTAAACATATAACCAACATTATATCCTATACAATGTTCTGTATAGATTTACCCTCAAGTCTTAATGTGCATTTAATTATCTAAATACTAATTAACATTATGATTTTCCTCAATATCTTTAATATGTTGCAGTGGATAGAGAAGTAGCTTCAGAGCCAGAAAGACCTTAGTTCAAATGCCTTTGACATACAATGGCAAAGGGACCCTCAGTAATTGATTTAACTTCTCATTGTCTCATGAAACTCTCTTAGAATATAGGTTGTAGAGAAGGTGCCAATCAACATTGATAGAGGGCATTTCTTCTTCCAGGATTTCCTTTAATCAGTGAAATTACAAGTCTGATTCCTAACCTTTACTTATTTAACTTTCATCTTCTAAGTTGAAAAACTACACCAAAATTGCTGTTATTTTTACTCCTTTTATCTACAGTTGAAGTAAACAGTCCTTGAGCTTTGTTTTCATTGTCTATAAAGGGAGAATAATATTTATCTACCTCATCATCCTTTTAATGTTCAGATCAGGGTTAGGAAGATGCTTAATAATGTGCGTACTGAAGCAATATCCATTTATTACTTCATTTCCCTTGTACAGTAAGTGTATTTAGTAGATGGAATTTTATTTGAATATAATTATTGAATGACGTATAGAAAACTGATTTCTTAAAAGATCCAATCTAACATATAGTCAGAGAGTTCCCGCAGGCTATATAAACTGAAGATATTTGTCCTGGCATTAATGAAAGAACATGGGAAGTGTGCAGGAGCTGTTTTCTGTTTGTAAGTGCTAACTTATAAGAAATAAACTCTAATTGGAATAGAAGGAATAAAATTTTGATATAAATGGTTGTTCTAAAATGTTTAAATGGATCATTGATCTCATTGATTGGGGTATTCACTTCAACAATTCAAAATAAATTTCAACCTATGTCTACCCATCCTGTGAAACTCATGCCCACATCCTCCCCCAAAAAAAATTGTCACAGGGGAATTACCTAAATCGTTAGAGACACTCCTTATTTTCTCTTGACATTGCAAGGACACCAATGTAGCTCTCTGGCTATTCACTTTCAATTTTCCACTATTCCATAAGCTCATCTTTTCTTCCTATGATACAATTGCTTGAAGAAATCCTTCAACCCTCTTTGTCTTCAGAGTTCCTCATTGATCATGTTACCAACTATTCATACTCACCATTTGCCTCTTCATTGCCTTTTGTGTGATACTCATATTTAGGTCTTTGGAAGCAGTGGTATTTCATATCTCACGGTCATGTAGTAATGCTGATAAAATATCAATGTGTAAAAGTCAGGCATTTGATTTCACGTAAAATTTGGGGTAAGTAAAATAACTTTGTAATTCACCAAAAATGATCTAGTCAACTCTCCAATTGATTAACTATGGGCCCAGCTCATTGCATGTCTCAACTGTTTTTCCTAATTACATATTTGTTGTACAAGATCTATAGAATGTTGTTTTGGCATGACTCAAGACAATCACCTTGCAGTTTGTGTTTGATGTTAGAATGGAGTTAAACAATTACAGGTCATTCAACAGTTAACAAAAAGACATTTACTGATTATAATTCATTTGTAAAAAAAATATGTCACATCAGCAAGTTATTTGACTCAAAAATATAAAATCCCTAACCTATTTTAAAAGAAAGATTGAAGCCTTTTAATGTGAATTCCAAGGTCAAAAATGAAACAATGTAATAAGGCATGACTTACAAATTCTTTGGTCTTCCATTGGGGAGACATTTCAAGTATAAAGCTGTCAAGGAAAACAATCGTGGCTAAATATTTTAAGAGACTTACTGACATCTGGAAGTCAAATCCCAATGGGAAGAACATATTTAAAGCAATGAAGTCAGTGTATACTTTGGGAATCATAAAATTAACTGTGATATGTTTGGAAAATATCCTAACAAAAACAATAACAACAAACACAGGGCACACAAACCTAAGGTAGCTATAAAAAGAGGAATAGGAATACTGAATAGCCGAAAAGGGAAGATGTGACAGATATTCCAAGGGCAGATGGACAAAAGGTCAAATCCTAAAGAAATACTTTTGGAACAAGCAAGTCTATGATCATGATTTCATTTTAGTCAAAGCCTCAACTTGAATAAATCTTCAGGGAATGTAATGGTGCCTGTCTGTTATTCACTAACCTCCCACCAGCCACCAGGTTGCTTTAGCTTGAGGGAAGCAAAACAAAGCACTTCAATCCAGCTTTGATCTGCTCTGAAAAGTTTGTGAAATATTAATAAATTAAAACTCATTGAGATTCTCTCTGTCTCTCTAACACACACACACACACAAGGGCACACAGAAGTAAGAAGCTGTTATAGTAATTTATAAAGTAAGCTAGCTCTGAAGTACTAATTAAATCAGGAATTATGAAGAGAATAACTAACAGAAAACATTTGAAGCAAATTTCTTCCACATTGGGCAGATAAAAGAGGGTTGGGTGTTTAACTATGTCACTATCTTGCTCAGATGTTCTGAAGAGAAACAATTCAACAAGCTTCATTACACCACCCATTGCTAATATTTTCTTCTTTTTAGTCTCTCAAATAAATTTCTATTTCCATATATAAATATATATATATGTATGTATTACACATCTGTGTATGTATAAATTCATATTTATATGCATGTATGTACATGTATATATGTATGTATATGTACGTATTATAAAACTTATTTGGATTCGTCATCCAGCCAATGCATTGTCAGCTTCTAGCTTTGTTTCATGCAAAAGTTGAGCAACTTACATTCCAAGAAAAGTAGATTTCCCCTTCAGTGGAAATTACACTACTAACCATATTAATGAAATCTGCAGGTATTCTAAATCCTTAGAGAAAATTATGTAACAGTTTTATATAAAAGAAACTCTTGCCCCAAAATATACTTTGAATTTTTTTTTACTATAAAAATTTGTCCTATAATTTTCTTCGTGAAAAAATATTCAACGGCAAATTGTGAGAAAGAGCATTTTAAAGTGTCATAGAGGATGTGGAATGTGATATATAGTCAGCCATGGGGTCTGTTGTTTTATTGGTGAGCTTCTTTTTCCCAATGTTACAAGAAATGGCTCAGTGGGAGAGGGAGGGGGAACTGTCCTGTAAAAAATGAAAGGCATTGATGAAATTTTCAGTATATAAATAAATAAAATGCTATTACAATTTTCCATGGTTGGAAAAAAAATAATGAAAACTATAGTTTCTTTGTTTTTTGCTTAAAGTGAAGTGATATAATATGTGAATATTTGTGTGTAAAAAAGATGTTGGAAGTGTTATTCATTTCCACAACTGATCATATATTTTGCAAAAGTCTTCATAATATAAATCTTGTAAAGATAAATTTGCTCCAGGACATTTAAAATGTCATTAAAGCATTTACAACCATCTCATCAGTAATGCTGATCACAAGGTGGAGCCCACAATTTCGGTTATAATAAAGGGAAACAATTTGTTGAAAATATTTAACTTCAGAAAAGTAACTTGCTTATATCATAGAAAATGGATAAGGAGAGACTAGGAATGCATTCCTTTCTGTTGGCTCATTTTTCAAACATTTGGAATACACTGGGCTGTTGAGAAGACATTACAGCTATGGAGTGAGAAGGAGTGTGATGTAGTGGATAGGGAACAATCCTTGAAGTTAGAAAGACCTGGATATAAGTTCTGCTTATCATATATGCTGACTTTGAAAGTATGGGAAAATCACTATTGCCTCAAGGTCTCAAACAACTCTCTAAGACTTAATATTTGCAGAATCGTTGCTTATCTGCATTGGTGGAGGAAACTTCCTTACAAAGAGTTACTTAGATTGATGAAATCACTAATCTAGACTCCCACTTGCCCCCGAAAATAGGGTGAAATAGGGTTCAGGGTCTCTAACATGACTGCGACTCTCACTCATCCTTTGAAGCATATGGCAGTAAGATCAAGACTTCTAATCACATCTAACAAGGAAAGACATTGAGCATGGTCTGGTGATAGATGAGACGATTGATGCCTTAGTCCCAGCCTTATTCAGTTCAAATTTTCTTTACCGAGAATATTTTTTTAACTAAAGTGAATCTCAGAACACATCCTAAGTTGTAAAGGAGTTTGGAATCTATATTACCTTCACCAGGAAAAAGCATGGCTTCGCTGAGTTGAAGAAGATGGGCCCCAGAAATAGTTGTGGGGCATATATAAACTATAAATACTTGAAGAAAAGAGGTTGGATGAATGTCTAATTGGGATGGTGACCCTAAGTAGTAATATAGAACTATAACGTGAAGAGATCTCAAAGGCTATTTAGTCCTACACTCATATTTTACAGATGAGGAAATAGAAGTCCAAGAAGTTTAAATGATTTGACCAAGGACACAGAAGTTAACAGTCTTTCCACTCTTCTTTGACCCAGTGGGGTTGCAATACATAGACAGAAAAACTAACACCTGAGAGAGAAAAAAAAGTGAAAGTTTAAAAAGTAGTAGGTTTTAGGGAATTACTTTAGTGTAATCCCATTTACATAAATTATATTGTTTTTAATCAATTGTGTAAATCATTTACTTCAGAAACCACCTTAGATGAACTAGTCTCCTTTCCACTATTTCTGAGACAAATTATTATCATGAATAGTACATTTCCTCAGATAAATTTACTCTGGGCTATTTTTGGTAGAATAAATTATTGAAAATGTTTAAAAACCATTGTTTCAGGAATAAATAATAAGTTATATTAACAATAAGACAATGATATGATAAAATGAGAAAAAGAGAAAGGAAATAAAAAATATAGAAAATGTACCATTTGAAAACAAATGTACAGGTAGGTAACATTAATAACAACCAATGAAGGAAACTAGTATTCTACATTTTTAAGGAAATGTATAATATATATGATATATATTAAATAGCATACATCATACAAAATACAGGATTCCGCAACCAAACATTTCTCCTTTGAACATTCTGAAACCTACCAAGATAGAGATATACTACCCAACAAAGCTTAGGATTTTACTGATCTCCAATTAAGGAACTCCTTCATCTAAAGCTGGGCAGTACTTTTTTTTTTTAGCAATTTAAAGCCTCAGAGAGTTACCTGAGTGCACTGAGAGATTAAGTGGCTTCCTTAGTTTCACAAAAACACTGGGCATCAGAAGAAGGCCCTGAATCTAGGGCTTTCTATATCTGAAGGTCTCTTTCACTATTGCACGCTGTTGCCCCTATATATTCTAATAGGTTTCAGAAGACGTATATGTATTTCTTTATAAATTTTTTGTCAGAAAGAAGACAAAATAGAAACAGGGGAATGGATTGTAAATGTGGTCCTAAAATTAGATTAAACATTCACAGGTAAGGAAAAAGAGGTAAGACAAAAAAATTGCTTTGGTTTTGATTCTTTTATTTTTTTTCATGCTTTTTTTTTTTTTACTATAATGACCTGATCAAACTTCAACCATCATAAACATTTCTACATGAATTGAATCTCTATTTTGATAGAAGTCTCTAAAAAAAGTATATGTTAAATTTCATTCATTACCTTCTACGCTTACATATTTATGTGTCCCTTTCTGAACTCTCTTCTGTACATGCTTTATTGATATTTCTTTCTTTCTTTCTTTTTTCTTTCTTTCTTTCTTTTTTCTTTCTTTCTTTCTCCCTTCCACGTTACTATTCTTCCCCCTTCCTTTGCCACAAAAACACAGACACACAAAATTAATAAATAAATAGGAAGGAGGCTTTTAAAGATGGAGCCCAGTTTCTCTTGAAGCATGAGGAAGATATGAAGACAACTCCTGACACACACCAGAGGGTGCTATATCCTTCCTGATAGAATTTAATTTTCAACGAGAATAAAAGCAGAAACATTTGTTAGTCCTTAAGGCTTTTTTGTTTTGTTTTGTTTTGTTTGTCTTTTTCCATTCTAATAACAGAACCTGAAAAGAAAAGGTTTCCTACATTCCCACCAGAAGAGATATGGGTAGTTTAGATCTAGTGAGAACAGTCAGGGAGATAGTAGCAGATAATAAGAAACAATTTTATGTCTCTCATGTATAGCAGAAGGAAGTAAGGGGTTATCAGGTTTCTATCTCAATACGTCAGGGTATCATTTATTTTGTTTGAATACAGATAATATTATTTTTGCTTTGTTCAAATTAGGGATAGCAGCAATATTGGAGACCCTTTAAAAATCTGGGAACATGACCTCAGGAAACAAGATCAGATGAAGAATAGTGAAGGGCACTGCAGATATTTAGCTCAAAACATTTATGAAATGTATATTATGTATATGTTAACTTAATAGGTATTACATATACCCATCTAAAGATGGCATTGCTCTGAGGGAGCTTAACACTAGAAGGTTTAGATGGTAAATATCCAAATAATGATGGGTGTGCTAAGTACAGAGGAAAGATCCAGGTAAAATTCTTTGATAAATTTAATGACAGATTGTTTTCAGATGAAGAGTAAGGAAAATGTTCATGAATTTAGAACTCAAAAAGAAATGGATTTCAGCAGATATTGTGTAGTTGGGGCATGAGAGCATAGATTGACTACATTCTAAAAATATTAGATAGTCTGGCCAGAGGCATTGAAATAAACTGGATTGGGGCAGTAGGGAGGAATGGAGAGAAGTCCAGTTTGGCATAAATGTGGAGGACATGACAGAATGAAAGTATGAGAAAGCAGAAAAGTGTTTTGAAGTCAGTCAGTCAATTACCATTTATTTAGCCTAAACTATGTACCAAACACTGCTGTAAGTACTGAGGACGGAAAGGAAAGGAAAGGAAAGGAAAGGAAAGGAAAGGAAAGGAAAGGAAAGGAAAGGAAAGGAAAGGAAAGGAAAGGAAAGGAAAGGAAAGGAAAGGAAAGGAAAGGAAAGAAAAGAAAAGAATATCTCAAAGATAGGTATGATGGAGGCGATAATATGTAAACACTATGTTCAAAGAAGATATTTACAGGACAATTTGTGGTTAGTCTCAGTGGGAATGCATTGAGAGTAAGAAGGACTGGGAAAGACTTCTTATTTAAGATGAGAATTTAGCTAAAACCTTTGAAAGGAAGCTGAGGAAGACAAGAAGTTGAAATGAAAAGGGAGAGCATTCTAGGCATGGGGAATAGCCAATAATAACATTCAGAATTGAGAGATGAAGAGTCTTGCTTTAGGAATGACAAGGCCAATGTCACTTGATAACAGATATGTGCAGAAGCTGTTGTGTAAAGTTAAAACAAACAGAAAGGCAGGAGTGGGCTGGGTTGTGGAGGGCTATAAAAGCAAAAGAGAAGACTTTATATCGGATTTTGGAGGTGATAGGGAGCCACTGGAACTGATTATGAGTGACAGGCTCATACTTGTGCTTTAGAAAGACCAATCTGAGAGCTGCATAAGGGTTGGACTAAAGTGGGGAGAAACTTGAATATGGAAAAACAATTTGTAATCCAGACAGGACATGATGAAAGCCTGCAAGAAAGTGGTAGCAGTGTTAGTGGGAAAAAGGTGGACTAGGCAAGAGATGTTAAAAAGGTAGAAATGATAGCAATTGATTTGACATGGGAGAGAGGTAGGAGGTGAGAGATTGAGAATTCAAGGATGAAATCTAAGTTTAAGCATGGATAACTGGAAGGATTTTGGTACCTTAAAAATGATAAGGGAATTAGAAAGAGACAAAAGGATGGCTATTCACAAGTAATTCAAGGGATTATGTGTAAGAAGTAGACTTTTTTCCAAATTGTTCCAGAAATTAAAAAGGACCAATTGGTGAACAGAATGAGGTGGGGATAACAGATCATTATTGTTAATTTGTCTCAACATGATGAGAAAATTTAAAACAAATAGAACTGTTCAAAAATTGATTAGATAATCTTGCTAAGTAGTGAACTCCATGCTATTACAAGTGTTCAATCACAGAAAACAGAGTTTAGAGATGAAATAAGAATAATTTGAATTTATATTTACAAAGCACTTGCATGAACACAGTTCTTTGACTTTATAGAGAAAATCCTATCCCTATTTTGCATGTTAAGAAAATGAGGCTCAGAATTTGTCGCTTGTTCACTAATACATAGCTTATGTCAGACACTAGGGACTTAGTGCCTTTCACACAGTATGACCAAATAAACTCTTGTTTCTTGCATAATTGACTCAAGGCTAGATCTTCTGATTACAAATTCAGTGCTATTTCTATCACATTCAGAGAATGTACACATTATCTAAAACAGTCATTGTATCTATTGATTAAGAAACATTTAAGTGGCTTCTCTAAATTCACACTCCTTGTACCTGACAGAGCCAAGACTAGGCTTCAGGTTATGTGACTCAGTACCATTTTACTTCAACCACAAGATGGTGTCTGAAACTGTGGGGATCAGCTTTCAGGAATATTGAAAAAGTTTTCAGCATTAGGAGAGGAGGTTGGACTGTGTGGTAATGACTTTACAATGATACATGAAATGAGAAACAGTATCCTCTCTGTGGCAGAAGAAGACAATATTTTATTTTTGCATCCTCCTTAGAAACATTGGATATTGGCAGAAAAAAAAAGTGGGAATCATTATTTTGGGAGAGTTTTTGGAGGGAATGAACTTGTGATTTAATTAATACAGGAGGTTAGTTGTAAGGAAATTTCTTCTACCAATGCTGATCAGCAAAATACTTTCCAAATAACCTTGGAGATCTGGTTGGGGCACTCAGTTCAGTGACTTGCCCATTGTCACAAAGCCAATATGTGTCACAGACAGGACTGGAACCCAAGTTTTCATGTGAAGCTAGTTCTCTACCATCTATGAAATCTGCCTCTCATTAATTTTTCCCCAAGGGAAAAATATGAGAAAACGATGCAACGTGGCTGTCCCAAGTTTTTTTGTTTTTGTTTTTGTTGTTTTAGGAAGCATTTCAATTTGAGGAATATAAAAACATTCCAACTCTTCACTGCCACACTTTACATAGAGATTCTAGAGGATGAATATATGCACAACCACACTCACATTGTTGCTTTTAAATTTGCCTCTCCTACCTGTATATCAACTTAGAAATTATACTTCTTTTAATCAGTAATGTGGATCTTTCCTTTCAGGAGCCAGTAGGAAATACTTTTCAACAGAATATGAGATTGGCACAGATGTTGGTAGCATTCAGAAACACACGTGTGTATATATACACACATACATACATAGATGTTTGTGTATATACATAAACAGGTATCCTTCCTAGAGCAGATATAATGGATTTTCTAGGTAATTACATCTATTGGTAGAATTCTGCGGTAGAATTATTAGTGAGCTATTTTTATTGAATGAAACTGATTGAATTATTCTGCCAAGAGCAATTCATTCTGAATGAAAGAATTTCAGAATCAGAAGTGATCTTACCAGTTATCTAGTCCAATTCCTACCTGAACATGTATTGCTTTTATAATATTCTCACAAATAGTTATCTAGTCCTTTTGTGAATATCTCCAGTGGGGAAGGGGATTCAACCTCCTGAGTCAACACTTTACATTTGAGGACAGATCTAATTATTAGGGTGGGAATTTTGTTTCTGTTTTCTGATATGAGTCAAAATCTGCCTCTCTGAAATTCCTCCCCATTGGTCCTAGTTTTAAGTTGCATTAAAATGAATATAAACCTTCTTACTTATGGCAAAATCTCATATGTTTAGGGGAAAATACTATGATTCGTGCCCCATACCAAACTTCTCCAGAACTAAACATCCCCAGTCCATCAATCAAACATTATATGTCATGTTCTCCAGTTATTTCAAAATCCTGATTGTCCTCCACTGACTCAGTGGTTTGTCAGTTTCCTAGATACAGAGTTGAACACAATTATTCAGATCAGCTCTGACCAGGAAGGAACATGGGAGAGCTATTTATGAACTCTATTTTGGATATTATGCTTGTGTTAATGAAATCTGCAACTGCATTATCTTTTTTGCTTCCATGTCATAGTTTTGACTTAAAGTGAACTTTGTTTACAGCTTCTAGATTTTATTTTTACAGGTATTGTTATCGAGTCATAGCTTTATTATTCTGTATTTTTGTAGCTGATTTTTTTTAACACAAATGTACTTCTTTACAAACAAAACACGGAAGATTCAGACAAAGAAATAAAGAGGAAGATAAGAGAAAAGGGAGAGAGAGATAGAGAGAAGGGATGAAGAGGGAGGGATGGGAAGAGGAAAAAGGAGAAGAAGAGAGGGAGAGGGGGAAAGGCACACACATACAGAAAGATAGAAAAAGAGAGAGAGAGAGAGAGAGAGAGAGAGAGAGAGAGAGAGAGAGAGAGAGAGAGAGAGAAAGAGAGAGAGAATAGCACAGAAGCTATGACAAATATCCTGGGACAATCCACTGGAAACAAAAACCAAGACTTGGATTGACCTGATGTTCACTTGAAACAGATTTTGCAGGTTTTTTTTTTATTATTTCTCTCTGTCTCTCTGTCTCTCTTTCTCTCTTAATGTGTGTGTGTGTGTGTGTGTGTGTGTGTGTGTGTGTGTGTGTGTGTCTCTGTATGTGTATGTACAAAGTAGGGAGATTCCAAGAATTGGCTTTTCCCTGTTAATCTCATGCAAAGCTTGAAGACCTTCTGTTGTTAGAAGGAAAGACAAGAAATATGGGTAGAATTGAAGCCAACTCCCCACAAACCTTAAAAGCTATTATTGGTAAAAAAGACATAGCCATTTAATTAAAAGCAACCTCTAGAATTATGTATTGGTGTATTTTGCTTCTATATTTTTTCTATTGTTATTTTAACCAGAAAAGAAAACACATTGTCTTTTTAATTTTTATTAAATAATTCTCTAACCTATATTTATTGAATTATATTGGAAACAGCATAATTCTTTGAAGATTTAATCTGGAAGAAAACCCATAATTTATGTTAAAATACATTTAATGGAAGAACAAAAAAGCTGTCTTCAAATCTTTGGGGGGGGTCTTAATTTTTCCCCTATAAAAATATATTTTAACTTCAATCACTAAAATACAATTGCTGATTAGGTAGCAGCACCAGAAGGCATACTACTTAGGATCTGAGACTTTCTACTCTAAGTAAATGTGTTTATGTGTAAACCCTCCTTTTGATACTCAGTTACTTTAACTAAGAGTATACTACAGTGGAAAGGGGCAGAAAATGCAATACCTAAAGCCTGGAAAGACCTTAATTTACTTATATCCCACCTCTGACATATACCGGCTTGGATCAATCATATAACCTCTTTGATTTCTAATGTCTTTCATCTGTATCTCCAAATTCAACTAATTGTTGCACCTCCTCAGTAGCCTTATCCTTGGAAGAATATTCTCCTCCTTCCTTGTTGTCCTCTTTTTTTACTTCCTCTAGCCTTCTAGTTCTTTTTGTTTTCTTTTTTTTTTTTACATTAATTTAAACTCCTTTAGAGGAGAGACCTTTCTGTTTTCTTGTACTTGCATTCCTAGGGCTTAGCAGAGTGCCTGGAAAGTAGTAAGAACTTAATAATTATTTCTTCTATTTATCAACACATCTATCCATGTACCACTCACTGTGCCTCTCTATATGTCTCTCTCTCTCTCTCTCTCTCTCTCTCTCTCTCTCTCTCTCTCTCTCTCTCTCTCTCTCTCTCTCTGTCTCTGTCTCTGTGTCTCTGTGTCTCTCTGCTTCTCTCTCTCTCTCTCTCTCTCTCTCTCTCTCTCTCTCTCTCTCTCTCTCTCTCTCTCTCTCTCTCTGTCTCTCTCTCTCAAATGTGTGGCAGATCTACTTTATATATGTATGTTATTTATTTTTTTTAAATGAGGAAATTTGTTCAGAGATTTTTAAATGATTTCATTGAATTAGTCTCCAAATCAGAACTTACCCTTAGTTTAAGTTTCACTTAGTCCTGAGCTTTCATTGTTTCTCATTACTTATAGAGAAGAGTTCTTGCATAGTCTCATGTTCTGATTATAACTGGAAAATTACAGCTCGCACTGCACCAGTCCTTGCCTGCCAAAGGATGTCCTCCAACATTACCCAAACCTCCTCTCAAAGTCCTTCAAGACTTTTGTTCTTTTAACAGACATGATAAATTGTAAACACTCTCTATTAATCATGTCAAATGTTTATGTTCAGTTAGAATGTACTAATCAACTTTTCATAAAAGTTAAAATTATCAGATGCATGAAGAACAAAGCTTTATTTGTAATCCAATTAATGATTTGTCATTAAAGGCCATTGCACTTGAATACAGAAAGCTAGATATGGAATCTGAGGACCTGAGTTCAAATATCACCTCTGACACACAAATTAAAATAATGCAATTTACTAAAGCCTATGGACCCAATATTCCCAACTTTAGCCTTTGTGAGATGGTGCTAACTTTTAAATGAATCAATTTAATATTTATCAAGTGAGGAGAATCCAGTTTAGGAAAACTGGTGGTAAAGCTTCTTTTGGAAAAAGCAGGGAAGCCCTTTCCGTCTTTGACCAAAAAAACTCCCAAGAGCACTGCTTCAAATGTAATGCTAGTCATGAGCTCTTTTCATATGTCAAGTTGAGGATGTCTCTGGCTCAGCAAATGTAATTTAGGAAGGTTAGCAAGTGACAAACTGATTAGTTCTTTGTTTATTTGTTTGTTTGTTTTCTTCTCCAATCAAACGGAGAAACCATATAGTACATTGGGAAAAATATTCAATTTGTGGTGAGAAATCCAATTTTGCTATTCAGTACTCTTGTGACCTTTGAAAAGTCACCTCTCTGAACATTAATTCCTCATCTATAAAATACAGGGATTCTATTAGATGGTATCTAGGGCCTCTTCTAACTTTAAATCAATAATCTTGTGATTGATCCTATAATTCTGCCTGAGATGATACCAGACCACATCATTCACCCAACATGCATTTATTAATAAGTGGGGTATTCTGCTAGGTGAAGGATATAAAAATACAACAGTAAGAAAGTCTTTGCTGTCAGGGAACCACAAGTCAACTAGATTCAAAGTACAAAAATGAAAATGAATTCTGTCAATAGCGAAACAGTGAAGTAACTTTTCTCTAGCTGTAGACACTACACCGAGAGAAATAGCTAACTATTTTTTTTTTAAATTGTGATAATTGTATATACTGTCAAAGGTAAAACTTTTGGAAACTAAACTACCTAAAGATTTTTTTTCCAGTTTTCCAAAGTGATCCAAAGGCAAGTTATATCAATGTGATTTGTATCCTAGTTCAAGTTTTTTGAAGGCCAAATCAATATTCTAAAACACAGATTTAGCCACGTCACTGCCTTGCTCAAAAAACTTCAAAGAGTCCCTGTTTCATCTAGAATAAAACATCAGAAAGAGCATTGGTTCAAGAGCATAAGGGGCTGGATTAATCATTACCTTTGACACGCAGGACCTAATGCATATTACTTTACTTCCCTGGGACTCATTTTTTTTTTAATAAGAGAGTAGGATGGGATGTCTTCTAAGATCCCTTCCAGATATAAATTCATATTTACATCAACTTTTCTAATCAATTCTTCCGTCACAATTCTTCCATTCAAGTTTCAGTTCATCTGCCATTTCTTCCATGAAGCCTATTTTGATTCCTCCTGTATAAAGTTATCAGTGCTCCTTCCTGAAAATAAAATATCAAACAAAAGAAACCACTCTATTTATCTCAATAGGTACAGAGTCTTCCCCATAAAACAAAAGCTCCTTGAGTGTAAAGATTAGTGTATTTTTATTTTGGTGTCCCAGATTCTTTCCTTGGCTGGTATGGTAAGTACTTAACAAATGATTGTTGAATGAAGAAAAGGCAATATATAAATTTAAAAAATAATAATAAAATGACAGTATTGTATGTTGTACACTATTTAACATCCTTAAGGTATCTTGATTATACTTTCAAATAGTCATATTTAATAGTCATATAAAGAAATAGGGGCAGCTAGATGGTGTAATGGATAGAGCAATGGGCTAGGAACAACAAAAAATCATCTTCCTGGGCTCAAATTCAGCTTCATTTACTAGCTATGTGACCCTGGCAAGTCACTTAACCCCGTTTGCCTCAGTTCCACATCTGCACAATGAGCTGGAGAAGGAAATGGCAAACTCTCCAGTATCTTTACCAATAAAACCCTAAAAGAGGTTATGAAGACATGGACATCATGTCTCAACAACATAAAGTGACTCAACAACATAAAGAGATAGATACAATAATTATGTAAACACAATGCGTGTGTATGCACACATATATGTTAAAGATGTGGTCCCAGAATTAATTTTAGATCATAATTAAAGCCTTAACTTGTAAAGACTTTATTTTTTTTATAATTTCAGGGAGAGGGTAGACCTGTGCTTTAAGCAGCTAAGGGAGAAGTCCCCATAATAAAGTACATAGGCAATATCTCTTAAATTTATTGTTTTTAGAGAGTTGTCTGGGCCATGAGAGGCTTGTTGCTTTTCCTTCTTAGGGCCACAGGGCTTGTACATGTCAGAGAAGCATCTTGGATATAAGAACTCCAAGGACAACTCACTAGCAGCTACCTTGTTCCTTATTGGTACCTGCATGTGATTAAATCAATTTGATGTTTGATCAGAAGCTAACATCATTTCCCCAAAACTACAGGGATTTCCTGTTTTAGCTTAATATGTTTATACTGAGACTACCTTATATAAATTAAATGTTATTTAAAGAAGTTTAGTGATAGCTTTGGGATTTTACTCTTGGACAATCCACAATACCAATGAATGTGGTAAATGCAGCATAAGAAATGTAAAGGGAAAAAAAAGCCTGAAATTTTGATTTTAAAATGATTCAAATCACATGCTTTTAACATGAACATAAAAACTGTGTTAACTATGACCCTGACTTCAAGGAGCTCATAGTCTAATGGGGCAGATATTCTGCAACCAGCTATGTACATAAAGATTTGGTTGTTCCATAATTTTTCATGTCTAATTCTTTGTGATCCCATGTGGGGTTTTCTTGGCAAAGATACTGGAATAGTTTGCCATATTCTTCTCTTGCTCATTTTATAGATGAGGAAATTGAGGCCAACAAAGTTAAATGACTTGCCTAGGGTCACACAGCTAGTGAGTGTCTGAGGCCAGATCTGAACACAAGAAAATAAGTCTTCCTGACTCGAGGCCCAGCACTCTATCCATTGTGCCACCTAACTGGCCCTTTACATAAAGATAATATCGTGTAAATAGAAAATTGTATTAAAAGAGGGACACTAGTATTGAGGGAGACCTGGGAAAATCTTCGTACAGAACCACTTCAGTACTCATTACATAAAAATACTCATCATTCTAGATTCACCACCAGTTCTGGATGATCAACATATTTACCTCAAGTAGCAGAGGTAAACAGTGATGATTGGTTCACCACAGGCAGAGGAAGAACATTCTCTGAGAAACATAAGACTACTCTGAACCCTGGGAAATGAGCTCCAGACCTTGTCTGTGGGTTGGGAATTCTCAGCTCACAATAACACTGCATCCATTTAACCAGTCTCTTTTCTGTCTGAGTTTTATTTTGGGAAAGTTGATGCAGATAAATGGGTTGCTTAATGCCAAGGTTGCCATACATTGTATTTTACTTAATGGATTTCAGAAAGGATTTGCTCCAAGGAATTATATGTTCCCTGCATATTTCAATGCATATGAATGTATTAAGTTCACAACATCCTTATAAATAGTGCTTTAACTGATTATGATTTCATTACAATATAGACTCCATCCACAGATCATAACTCTTTTACTCCTTAGTAAGTAGTTCCATGGTTTTAATGGACAAAATATGGTTTATTGTCAATCTTCCTGTAACAAATATACCTGAATTCTACTAGGCTGGTCTTCACACCATAGAAACACAGTATCATGGCATAGTGGATAGAACATTAGACTTGCAGCTAGGTAGGGTTGGGTTTGAGTTCCATTTCAAACTCATAACAGCTGTGGGACTCCAGGCAGGTCATTCAACCTTATAGTCTTAGCTCCCTCATCTATAAAAGGGGGGATAATAATAGCACCAACCAGAGAGGCTTATTGTGAGGATCAGATGAGTTATTGTGTGTGGAGTCCTTTGCAAACTTAAATAGGCTATATAAATGTAAACTATTCTTCTCTTCATCATTCTCTTTATCATCTTCACCACCATAATCAATCAATTCCTCCTTTCTTTCTTCCTCCTTTCCTTCCTCCTCTTCCTCCTCCTCCCCTCCTCCTCCTCCTCCTCATCATCATCATCATCATCATCATCACCAAAACTGTCCTTGAAACCTTTTACCTTTGTAGGACCTAAAGGAGTTGGTGTTCTATTAATGCAGACTCTGAAAACCCAAGATCACTCCAGGCCAAGCTAAGCATTATAAAAGGACCTTAATGGAGAAAGGAAAAGGACAATCTATATTTTATGTAGTAGATAGAGCACTGGATCTACAGGACAGGAAAATGAGTTCAAATCAAGATTCAGGTACTTTCTAACTGCATGACCCTGGGTGAGACATTTAATCTCTGCCTGTCTCAGTTTCCTCATCTGTAAAAAGGAGATAATACTAGGACCTACATCCCAGGTTGCTTGTGAGGATGATATGAGATGATATTTGTAAAAAAAAATTGCAAACCTTAAAGCACAATATAATTTATTATCATCATCATTATTATTGCACAGAGATGAAAACATTAAAATGCAGAGCCATTAAATAAATTGATAATTAGTTGGCAAATTCAACAGAGGGGGTAATAAATTCTCAAGAATTTTGACTCCTCCATTGATCTTGCTAAAGTTCAGTAGCAAAACATTGTCAACATGAGACCATTTTTCTTAATTCAATGCTTATCACAATTGATTACATCTGTCCATTTAAGCAGAAAATAGCAATCACTACCTTCCCACTCCTCACTCCATCCATACTTCTCCCTACATTATTAAACCACAAAATATGTACATTTTTGGATGCATAAAATAGCTTTAATCCTTGGTTCATAAAATTCAAACACACTTTGATTATATAAAGAGAGAACATAGAGGCTGAGCAAAATACTTTGATCCATTGCTAGGGATTCATTCTTGACATAATTTTCAAGCCAGGGGCATAGCTCTGTAAATCATTTACACAGATGATTAATTAGAGGCCTCTGCTTACAAAGATGATCCCACCATGAAGGCTCCCTTCACAGATATTAAGCTTTGTCAGAATAATAATGACAGGCAATAAATGATAAAAACAAAATGTTTATTAAAATAGTCATAATTCTTGACTAATTTTCTCACTTCTAGAGAAGAAGCTTGCTTTCATGTTTGTTTAATAAGAAAACACAATTAAAATCAGGCAGTGTCCTCTAAACTAACCATGAGATCCAGTATTCAGACAACTTCCAAATCTATGTTTTTAGCTTCAACTTTCCTCTTTTTTGGCCAATTTCATATCAGAGCAAAATAATCATAACCTACACCTGTATAGCATTATACAGTTTATAAAGGGATTTTTTAATTTATAAATGAGATATTTTAAGTGCCACTTAATAAATGTGTATTACTTTCTCCTCTTCTTATTTCTAAAACCATTTTACTTTCATGAAAACCCAATGCCTTCCCCTTGAGATTTCCTTCCACTTAATCTTCAAATGGTTCTTCAGTATAGCAGTTGTTGTATATGCTTTAGAAACTGAAAATTCAAGGTACCTACCTGGGAGAACAAAAAGGGTGACCTACTTTAAATGAGGCAGAAAGGTAGCACAGGAGATAGAGCATCTGGCCTGGAATCAGGAAGACCTGAGTTCAAATCTGACCTCAGATACCTGATAGCTGTGTGACCTTGGACAAGTGAATCATCCTCTGTTTTCCTCAATCTCCTCATCTGTAAAATGGGGACACCTATGCCAACAACATCCTGGGGTTGTAGTGAGGATGAAATGAGATAATTTTCAGGACCTTAACACAGTGACTTAAATATAGTAAGCACTATGAAAATATTAGCTATTAGTATTGCTATGTTTATTATCATATACATGTCGTTTTATTTAATAAAATGTAAGATCCTTGAAGGCAGGGACTTTTTCATTTTTGTCTATATATCTATAGTACTTACAAACTGTTTTTCTTATTGTGGTCATTATAAAAATAGGTCTAGTTTTGCCCACTTAGCTCTACATCATGGGATTATATAGAAGAATTAGGGGTCTTAGAATCCTGCTGGTACAGTTATCTCATTTAACCAATGAGAAAAATGAAGTACAGAGAAGTTAAGTAATTTATTCAATGCCACACAAGTGAAATGACAACTCAGGGTCACTGACTCTTCATCAAACCACTTTATCTCATCCATTTGTCTTCTCAAGATGTTTGATCATCATCACTTCTTACAGAAGGATCATATTGTTTCCATACTGCAAACTGTTCCCCTATTCTAGGGGTGGGGAACCTGTGGCTTCTAGGCCACATGTGGCCATTTAGGTCCTTGGGCATGGTCTTTTGACTGAGTCCAAGTTTTACAGAACAAATCCTTTTATTAAGGAGATTTGTTCCATGAAGTTTGGATTTAAAGGGCCACACTTGAGGACCTAGACTGCCGCATGTGGCCTCGAGGCCACAGTTTCCCCACACCTGTCCTATTCCTAATCACTTCTCTAACTAATATGTAAGTGTAAATATTTTGGACATATGGAACATTTCCCTTATTTTTAATCCCCTTGGGTGTCTATGTCTCATAATAGTATCCCTGGGGTAAAGAACATGGGATTTTCTTCAATGACTTTTGGTGTAGTTCCAAATGATTTTCCTCAGCAGGTAAATTTGATTGATATCTCCACTAGCATTGTGTTTGTGTCTTTGTCTTTCCATATTTACTTTTGATAGTCCTTATCTCACATATACTTCTAATTTTTCAGGATTCTGAATTTATTTTATTATGAATTCATTTTCAGCTCTATTAGTTTCATTATGATTTTAATGTCTCCATTATTTGGACAAGTTTTATTTTCCTATCCACATTCTGCTCTAAGCCATTTATTGCCCTTAAATGTTTTGTTTGTTTTTCTCCTCAGGTGTTCTAAATTCGTTCTTTAGCTATCGTTTGATTTCCTTCATTTAGTCTTGGAATCCTTATATCCAAATAATCTCTGTCCCCCTCAAGGGTTCTGCTTGTAAATTTTGTGTAAAATATTTTCACAAATTGTGCAGAAGTATTTTTTTTCTGGAATTATAATTTGGAGTTTTTCTGACCTGTTTAGTTGTTGTTCAGGAGTTTTTTAGTCATGTCCAACTTTCTGTGACCTCATTTGGGGTTATCTTTGCAAAGATACTAGAGTGGTTTGCCATTTCCTTTTCTAGCTCATTTTACACGTGAAGGAACTGAGGCAAAAAGTTTAGTGACTTGCCCAGGATCACACAGGTATTAAGTGTCTGAAAGCAGATTTTAACTCAGGAAAATGAGTCTTCATTTTGCCACCTAGCTCTTTGTTTAATCGTGGTAGGAGTTTTCTTCTGTTCGCTCTTATCTTCAGCCTTTCTCTAGGAAGAGTTGGAGAAGCTTCATATCCTTTTTGATTCTCTGGAACTTTTCTTAATTTTGCAATTGCTAAAAAGCATTGCCTTTCTAGATCCTCATCACAGGACCCTCAGTGGGAATAGAAAAGTATAAGAAATAACATTGAGTTCAATCTGGAGTAGGGCTACCAGCAATCCTTATGCTATCCCCTTCTAGAAATGTGGTCTTGTACATCAAATCAGATCATAGTCCTAAATCAGATGACTGAATTTGGCATCTTAATCTCTATGCCAGCTCTGTCCCACAGTCTGAGTGGTATTATAAAGCTCAGATCTCATTAGTCTCTAAGGCATCACTCCCTGTCATTGTCTTCAACTGGGATTTTGTGCCACTCAGTCTCTACACTTTCACACAATCTTTATTCTGCAGGAGGAGCTTTGAATGGAATGGATTACCTCAATGTTTACTTTTTCCTCTTCATTTTCTTGATCCTGTCTCCCTTTAGCACTATTTTAGATTGTTTCTGAGGAAATTCTCTAGGAATCTGGGCTTGGCTAGAAAATCTAATATCATTTTTTCAAAACTATGCAAGTTTATATGAATAAAATTTTTAAATGCATATTTTAAAAGAAAAAAAAGAGATTGTCAATATATTGCAGTTCAAAGGATAACCAATCTACTCTCTACTTTTGTGAATGAGAAAAAAAGAATGAGATCTACAGAAATGAAATGAGATCTACAGAAATGAAATGACTTACCCAAGGTAAGTCACACATCTAGTCAATAGCAAAGTAGGAATTCAAGACTAAATCTTATCACTGCAAATCTCACTCTCTTTTTATTTTATTGTGTTTCCTACCTCACATTATACTCCCCAAATTCTCACCTAAAATTTGAGGACAAAAGTAATGAGGATTAAAAAAAATAACCTGCTTCAGGGGTGGGAGGTAGCAGCCTCAATACCACATGTAGCCCTCTAGGTCCTCAAGTGTGATGCTTTGACAGAATCCAAACTTCACAGAACAAATCCTAAGGATTCATTCAAAGGATGACACTTGAGAACCTAGAGGGCCACAAGTGGCCTCGAGGCTGCAGATTCCCCATCCCTGTTTTGGATGCTCAAATAAGGAAATTAACTTTCCTAAATATTTATAAGAATGAAAATGGACTTTTCATTTTTCTCACTTCATTTAAAAGCAGGCAATCTATAAGTCTCCTAGGATTCATTTTTACTGTGTGTGCTTGTGTGTATGATTTCAGGTGCCCTTTGATCACTCCTTAATCTCTTATATCTCATCACTCCTGTCCTTTAACATATACCACTACAAAAAGAAAAACAAATGGAATTCACTGACACACAGATATCAGGTCAACATAAGATATCTGAAGCATGGGTACAGTATGGAGAGTAGAAAGAGACTAAGAAAATTGGAGTTCACAGTGTTAAATGTGAGCTTTCATAAATATGCCTAAGATGTCTTCCTAGGAATAAGTGTACAGGGTTTGGTAGCCTATAAGATAACTTGTCTTTTCTGCCTTTTACCTATGGGAAAGAGAGCTTAGAGTCTGAGAAAAGTTTGCCAAAAAACCTAGCATAGTGAGATGCCTAGCTGGCTATATCGAAGGAACCTGTCTTCGATCACTATCAGATCATTCTGTCTGGGATCGTTAATGTAAGCCCATATTAATGAGCTCTTCTATGACTGAGGATCATGTTATGAAAAAGATGATGCATGACAAACATTGTGTCTGAATTCCGGGAAATAAAAGACAATTTTCACATAACAAACATTCAACCTCTATATACATTTAATTTGTCAAGAATAGAAGATTAATAGAAGAAGCAGTTTTCCATTCTTAGGCTTCAGCTATAAATAAAACTCATCAGTGCTTTTTTCTCTTATCTTGTCTACCCAACCACAAAAAAGCCTAATTACATGACAGACTGGTTTTCTTGCCTTTGTTCATTTGATTGGCCAAATTTCCTTTGTATTGTAATTAAATTTAAAAAAAAAAACCTCTCTGTTCTCATATTTACTTTTTTCCCAAGTGAAGACTGACTATTATTAAAAAGTATATGGGTTTTTGCTTCAGAAACAGAATTAAACAACAGAGCAAAAGTCAAATATGTATAGGCAAACCATACCATTTCCTCTACCTATAAAGCAAAATTAAAGAGAATAAAAATCAAGTGTAACTATGATTTGTGCTCTCTGAATGAAATATCATACGTCTTATTTGCATTCTCTCTGGAGAATTAGGTATGCATAAGAATTATCCTATTCTTAATAGAACTGCAAAAGATAGTATTGGTGTTGAGTGCAGAGAGGGCAAGGTGTGGCAAGACATCAGAATGGGTGATGACAACAGAACCCAACTTTCTTTATCAACTCAAATAGCACCAAATAATACAAAAATGACTATTCCAGAAAAATGGAAATTAAACCTTCATTGAAGGACTATATAGCAATAAAAATACCAAATAAATAACATAACATAAGCCAACAGCTGGGGGAAAAGGGGACAAAAATGAAATATTTTATCATTGTGTTGGCAGACAGAGATAATTGAGCTCTTTCCTGCTTCCTCCAATAAAAGAGGATGGGGAAGGGCCTAGGAAGCAGATACCTCCCCATTCCATTTAGGTAACCTTTCCCTCACTAATCATTGGAAATATTCCACAGTTTCATGTACTAAAAGCTCAAAAAAAAAAAAGCCAGAGTTTGATTTATGACAGGTAAACCATTCACAGAATTGATGCCTAAAAGTGGTTAACATATCCTTAAAACAAGTAATGACTAATGAGTAGTAATGTATTACATGTTCTAAGGATTTGAATTCTTACCTTCTAAGTACTTCTTCTTGCAAGGAAATGATGAGGAAACAATGTGCAGGAAATGAGGGGGAAACTCTATGAAAAGATAATTTGCAAATTTATACTATTTTAAGGAAAAAGTAGACAAGAAAGAAAATATAATTATGATTGTATCTTGATTTGGGGTAAAGCATAGCAAAGAAAGAGAAGTAATGGAAGATAATACTATAAATCCTATCTAGAAAGATTGGCAAAGAAGTAAATGTTAAAACTATCACATCACTTAAAGAAGAATTAAGCACAGACAATGTCGACCCAAGACTTTGACTTGAATCCCAGCTGGCCCCACCAGGTGGAAGAAGAAGAAGAAGATGATGATGATGACAAGGGTATATCACCAGTGAGCTCTTCCAGGGGATTCCATTGGCCCCAGGAGAGCCCAACAATGAGCCAGAGCTACTATCAGGTCCTCCTCTCCCTGACCCTAAGAAGTTGTCAATGGGAATATTCAAACCATCATTGAATATAAGACAGCAAGAACTTCAAGATTGTCTGTACCTTCAGGATTGAAACTCAGAAGGCATCTAAAGGTTTTGTGAGAAAGAATTGGAAGAAATTTGGCAACTCACAATTTGATCCCCTTGGCCCAAATGTGGCCACCACTACAGTCAGAGATAATGTTTCTATGACATTTGTTACCAGCAAAGAGGACCTGAATTGCCAAAAGAAAGAGGACTCAATGAACAAGCTGAAGGGGCAGAAGATTGTGTCATGTCAAATCTGCAGAACTGACCCCTGGACAACATGTTATCCCTATAGAAACACACTGGGACCTATGCAGAAAGAACTGGATGAACCACTGTGGCTGTCCACTGGGGAGGAGAAGGTGCCTGGGGAGGTAGAGCTTGTGCAAGCAGCCAAGAGCAAGACAGGGAAATATGTACCCCCAAGATGGAGCCAATTGCAGAAGGGAGTCTATGTAGCCCAACAGGAAAGACTATGATAATGCCACATCTGAGTCACTAACCTATCAGAAGACACTCGAGAAACTGACTTGCAGGAGCTGTTTCGACCATTTTTTTTTCCATCTCCAGAATCTACCTGGCCAAAGACAAGACCACTGGTCAATCCAAGGGCTTTGCCTTCATTAGTTTCCATCGGCAGGAGGATGCTACTTGTTTCATTGCTGGTGTGTCAGAATTTGGTTATGAACATCTCATTCTCAATGTGGAATGGGCCAAACCTTCAACCAACTAAGGTCACTACATCCACTTAAAAGTTGCCTGGATTGGAAAAGAATCTGATTCTGAGGAAGGGGGCTGGAATGGAAGTCCCTTAATGGCCAAGGGCAATAAATATTCTCACCTGTCCCCATGTCTCTCTTTTTTGTTCTTCTAAGTCTCAGGAACACATCTCAAACCAGCAAGAAGCCACTTGGGGCCTGTGCTGTCCACCATTGACTCTTTCTTGGCCCTGACATGGGCTGAGACCTCTCACCAGGTGGTCCCATCCCTCCCTGTGTGGGGCTCTCAATATAGGCTCCTTACCTACAGCTCTCACCCCCATCCTGTTTTAGAGCACATTTGACTTTCCTTCTCTGTAAGCCATTTAAAAGCTTTTTTTATTCAGTGCCTATTTTATTTCATTTTTCTCCTTTAATTTTTTTTTTATTTACATCAGTCACTTCTTCATGAAGGGGTCTTTCACTTCACTCTTCCCGTATTAGAATACTCCTTCATTACATAGAAATTGGTCCATGTCTGAAAACATGTTTTGTTCCACAACTACGTCAGCCTTCGCTAAGAGGATGGTGGGAAATGTGGTTCACCATCAGATTGACAGAGAATGGATGGACAGACACATTGGTATCAATCAGGAAGTTTTCCCTTAACATTATTTAAATAATTGTCAATTATTCTGATTTTGCTTCCTTTGCATCAGTCATATCTGGCTCTGCCATTTAATGCTTTGTGACCTTAGGGAAGTTCTACATACTGCTGCCAAAGTTTTGTTTTCTCCTTAAGTGCAGATCTAACCATTTGACTTCCCTATTCAATCAACACCAGTTCCTATTTCCTCTGAGATAAAGTATAAACTCCTTTGTTTACCTTTAGCCTTACATGACTTGGCCTTAACATATCCTTACGTCATTCTTGGATATCACTCTCTCTCCCCTACTCTGTGATCCAGCCAAACTGGCTTCTTGGTTCCCCATATATGATGCTACACCATCCTTCCCTGTGCCTTTTGTACTGGGAATTCTTCATACTTGGAATACATGTTCTCCTTATCTCTACTAATAAAGTCTCTTTTCTCACATTATTATGAAGTTCAAGTACCATTTTCTCAATGGAACCCTTCTTACTCCTCCTCCCCAAAATTCCTAGTGCCCTCACTTCAGTAACATGTGGTTGAATGTTTAACAATTGGATCTCTACCCTTAAAAAAAAAACTGTATTCATGACACACTTTTAATATTTTCTCTAGTATTTCTTGAGTCTAGAAACTTAATGAAACAATAAATCAAGCCCTAATTTGTAAAATTCACTGATTTTCAGTTGTAAATGCTCACATTGACGATTTAATTCCTTCATAAGCTGTCATGATTCTCATTATCTGGCTTGAGCTGGTCTGACTATGAACTCCTTGAGAACAGTAGCTGTCTTTTTTGCTTTGTTTTTGTATCCCCATCACTTAATAAATGCTTTATGACTGACCATTGGCTGATATAACCAAACAATTTTGCCTACACGAATGCATGCCTCACTCCCAAACTATCTTATATTTAACTTCTTTGTATATATTCATTTTATGTTTATACCTAGATAGATAGATAGATTTATAGATCATAGACTGCATACTAGCAAGTGAGTTCAAACCCTCATTTTACTAATGAAAAATCTGAGATCATATGAAAGCAATTGATTTGTCCAGGTCCTTATAACTACCAAGTGGTGTCTGGGGCAAGATTCTAACTCATAGTCCTGACTAAGAGGCCAGAGTTCTGTCCACTGTACTACCTAGAAGAGTTATTGTGCACTTACAATTAAAATGTAAGCTCTTTGCACATTTGGATTCTTTCATTCTTTTAACTTGTATCCTTTGCACCTGGAAAATTGCTGGCATAAATGAGGCACTCAATAAATATGCATTCATTGACTAAACTTTGTTGATGATAATGTTGATATCATCTCTTATCTCACCCAGGATGGTAGTGTAGTGGCTATTCATAGGTCTGAAACTCCTGTACCCCTCACCAGATTGGCACCATACTCAGTCAATTTGCTTTAGCCCAACTGAGACTCAGAACTATAGAATTCAAAAGATCAACCTTAGTGTCCACTGGTAGCAATGTTTAAAGGTATGTGCCACCATGCCCAAAGTCTTAAAGAATTGCCTATAGTGCTGAGAGATTAAGTGGGTTGCCTGGAATCAGAGAGCTTGTGTGTATGTAACACTTTACATTTACTATCTGAGTTGAATCTCATAGGACCACATGAGGCAGTTGTCTAATGTATTATTATCCTACTTTTAGGAATGAGGACACAAACTTAGAGATTTTAAGTTCCATGCTTGTGATCACACAGTAGCTAAGAATCAAAAAATGAGATTCAAAACAATGTTTCTCTTGCCTCCAGGTTCAGTGTTCTTCTAATTAAAGAATATAGAAGATAGATGTTATAATGAAAAGCTGCACTTAGAGTCATGAAGATATTAGTTTGAATCCTGCTTTAGAAATTTACTGGTCATATAATTTCCCTGAGGTTCTATTTTCTCTGGGTACACTAACAGCATCTACCTAATACGGTTGTGAGAATAAAATGGAATAAAATATATCAAATGCTTTGCAAGCCTTTAACAGAAATATTAAATGTTGGCAAAGTATGTAATGGTGGTGGTAATAGTAGCGGTAGGGTGGTGGTGGTAATAGCAATGAGATGAATTAAAATCATAAAAGCAAATTGGAGCCAAATTGAAAAGGGTATTGAATGACAAAATCAAGAGTTAATGTTTCATTCTATGCTTTAGCTATTTTTTATTCTGAATCACTGAATTGTTGTTTTTTTTTAAGTAATGAAGTGACATGATCAGAGTTTTCAATTAGAAAAAAATTACTATTAGAGCATAATTTCAAAGTTCCAGGATTTGTCATGATTAATTCTCTCTTTTTATCCTTTTATGGTCTACCCTCTCAATTGACCATTCTTAAATCATACTTTATAGAAATTTTTAAGAATAGAATTAAAAATATTTTTAATTTTTAAAAATGTAACATAGCTTTAAAGGCAATGTGGCATTGTAAATAGAGGGTTTGATTTGGAGTCAAGAACATCGGGTTCCAAGTTCTATTTATGACACATACTAGCTACTCCTATTAATGAAATCGCAAGTTTAGACAAAACAAAAAAATATATAGCTTAAGTAAAATCTATAAGATAAAACAATGTAAACCTCCCCAAAAAAAGACATCTTAACTTGATTATTTTGGCATTCCTGAAGCTGACTCTTGACTTTCTTCTTTTTTAGCATAAAGGCAAAAACAAATGACTACATTCACCTGGGGATATATAAAAGAGAGATGCAAAGTGGATGGCTAACCTTAGGTTCTTTTTGATTCTCAAAAGGTAGAGAAATTAAACAAAAAATCAATAAAACCTCCCCCAAAATAATCTCTATCCCAAGGTGATTTGGAATTTTGCCCAAGGTTATTTGGATATCTTGACACTCAGAAACATTTTAGATGATGCTTCTAGCATTCATGGTAAACATTTTTTTTTCTTCCAATGTTTGATTGCAAAAGCAGATGGATAATGTCAAGAGTGCATTTTATGGGAAATTAGACATTATAAACTTAGCACTGAAATGTAGTTTACTTGTTTAGAATTGTACTCATTTGAGATGTGACCAGAAGGCAAATTGACTCTTTCAATGGAATTTCAGTCTACTTATTACTCCCAACATGTAAAATGACGTAAATCTCATGGCCAGATGTGAATAATTATATCAGAAACTCACCACTATTGCGGAAACTGGCAGAGTCTATGACTAAAAGTCCCTATGACTTGCTGCTTAAAGCAAATTTTGTATTGTGAGCTACCATATTTCCCAAAGGGAAAATAAAACTCAACAAAGTTGCCAGAATTTTAATTGGCATTCCAATAATGCTGATAAAATAGAATGGTTCAAATTTTCCTGCCAAGTAGATCAAAGCATATATTTTGGTGAATTAAAGCAAATTTCATGTTGACTCATCATAGGATGAAGGCAAGAAATGAAGAACCATTTGACGCAAGGTCAAACAAACATTTAGTGGCAGAGGTCAGACAACTCCAATTTCTTAACTCGTGGGAGTTATTAAAGTTTTCAAAGGTTAGTCCTCTCAATCATAAATAAATCAAATAAGTAAATATTTGTTGAGTACCTACAACATATGCTGAGACACCAGAGGGGAAATAAAGAATAATTGTGTAATTTAATTGTAGAGACATGATATTTTTTTCTTTAGTCATTTTTAAGTTAGTATGACTCTTCATGACCACTTCTGGTGTTTTATTGGCAAAGCTATTGAGTGGCTTGCCATTTCCTTCTCCAGTTCGTTTTAGAGATGAGGGAAACTGAAGCAAACAGACTTGCCCAGGATCATATAGCTAGTACATTTATGAGGCCAGATTTTAACTCAGGAAGAGGAATCTTCCTGAATCTAGGCCCGAAACTCAGTCCACTGGACCACCTTGCTGTAAGACAAGATATACACTCATGAAAAGTTATATAATAGATGTCAAAACTATTTTAGGGTATCAAATGTAATACAATTGTCATACATCATTTTTAAAGAGAGAGAGGATATATTTGCTTTATGAAGAAAAAATGCAAGGAATGTATCATTCAACTAACACCTGTCACAATAGATCTATTCCTTAGTAGATAAGTCCTGGAGAATGAGACTCTAGTATAGTAAATAAACTATAGGGAATTTCCCACAATACATACCTGTTAAATGAATTGGTGATTTATATAGGATAACATATCTGTTAAATGCTAGAAGCAGGATTTGAACTGAGGTCTTCCAAGATGTTTTTGTTTTGGGTCTATTTTATCCTACCCTTCAAGTTTTCTATGCTGTGTCTCTGATACCTTTGGCTCCAGTCTGTAGAAGCTGCAAATTAACATGTAGTTTTCCTCCACTTTACTGAACTTAACCTCATTAGGACATTTTCTTTTATTATTATTTTTTTTACCTGCTCCTTAGCCTGATATTGGAGTGATAGGCTTACCCCAGTAAATACTAGTAAGCCTATTCCTTAGGAAATTATTCCACTAATCATTTGCAAAGTTGGCAGTGTAATAGGCAAATTTCAAAAGGGAATTCATTCATAATAAATAAAAAAAATATTATCAAGGAAAGGAAGTATACAGCATTGATGGCCTGATATTAGAATTAGTAGCATGCAATAATTTAATGAAAGAAAAATGCATTTAGATAGACAGTGGAAACATTCTGCCTGTTTTGTTGTTGGCAGGGGCTTTCATTTGCCTTAACTGCTTTACAAGGCAATAGGGAAATTTTAATGAAAAAAAGTAGCCCAAACACCCATAAAATAAGCCATCCATATGCTAAAACTGGACGGTATATGGAAAGTTCCTATAACTTATTCAGCCAATGAATCATTATTACTGGCTTCAAATATTACTATAATATCCCATTGACCCCCCAAAAATATGTTTTCATGTCATTCAAATAAATAGCCTAAGTAACAGCTAGAGAATGGATGACCAGTGTTCTTAGAAAATGCTTTAAGAATGTAAAAAATAATACAATCCTTTACATTTGAATACAAATGTATATACCAAAAAAAAAATTATAACAATGCAGGTGGGAGTCAGAAAGATTGGTTCAAGGTTCAAAACTTGCCTGTAACACAAGCTAGCTTTGTGTAGAAAATCCCCTTAGCTCCTCAGTTAACCCAGACAAATCTCAAAGATGCTAAATAATGGAGCAGTGGCTGATCTGAATTGGTGGGGGGGAATTTTCACTCTGGAAGATTAACACACCAATCAAAGAATATATTAAACATCTGATGAAAATATAGCTCTACCTGTGCTCTCAACACAGTTACATAACCCTGAAATATTTGTTCAAGACACTTTCACGTAGGTACTTCACTTGCTTTTCATAATTCTTTAGCATTATGGGAAGAAAGAGGTGTAGGGATCTGGGTCAGAGGAGGGCGCTAGTTTTGCTAAGTGTTACTTTATTTTTACTAAATTTAATTATTATTGCTAAATATTACTCAGGGACGTTTCCATAATGTAGGATGCCAAGAAGAGTTGGTTTGCATTGGAGGAAAAAATCTCTGAAACTGGCATAATAAGGTCATTTACAGATGGAGGTAATGAATTATTGATCAGCTTAGCCTTTTTGCAGTGATTAACAGAATTGGTAATAAAAGTGGAGTTAGAAGGCACAGAGACAATAAAAAGGCACCCTAGTTTTGGGAATCCTGTATTTTTTTCTCCCCATGTTATTGATTTCTGTCTCTTTTATAAGCATATCCGAGACTATTACATCAGGGTCTTAATGTAATTGCTCTATTTTCCTTATATTTTTTAAGTTAAAAGTATAAAAGAAGCACTGTATATTGTTTCCATCTTTCTTTTGTTTGCTGTTCTACAATTTCTAATCTTTAAATATCATTGCAATGATATTAATTTTTAGGATCTCTAACCTAGTTTTCTTTAAACTTGCTTTACCCTCCACTAATTTTCAGAAACATCTTTTATCCTTTTCAATGAGATTTTACAAATAATTTTCTATTCTAGGTCATTATTGTCTTAAATTCCCATCTTTCTCCATGAGACAAGTAAGTGAAGTGTTTACCCCCTTAATCTTTAAGATTTATTCAGCATAATAAACATGTTTTAAGACTTCCTAGATTATCTCAAAGATAAATTGAAATTTTAATTCATTTTGCTTTAAAGGTAAATTTTAAAATAGATTTCTTGAAAATTAATTTTTTATGAAGTTAATCACCATAAATGTTTTGAAATTCAACAAACAAAAAGAAAATTCTATATGAAATGCTGAAATTCTATTATGTACAGTTATTGTTTTAAGATTCTAGACATAATTTTAATGTCATCAGAATGACATTAATCTGCTTAACTTTTTCCATTCCCTTTTCTTTATTTAGAATTTCCAAATTTCTGAGATAAGAATTTTCCTTGTTCTCAAGAAAGGCGGTTGTCATTGTGTATAGACTTATTCATCCTCACCCCCACGTACATGATTTTTATTCTCTTCATTCACCATGTGTTGCCAATTCCAGTCCAAAATGTTTTGCTTTTTCTCTTCCTTGCTATTTCCACTACCTTCGCCAGGTACCAGCCTAGAGTATCACAATATTCTCCTTACAGGTCTTCTCTCCTCCAAGTATTTCAATCCACTGTTTACATTGGTGTCATAATCATCCTCTTTACATTGGGTATGTTTCTGTGATGGAGGAAGGGAGGATGGATATGAACCACGATCGTTTTGCAACATCTTGGAGTAACAATGCAGAAACCTCCAACCCTCTGATGCCCTAATAGTAGGAAGTTTCCAGACCTTAAGCAAGGATAAAAAAGCAGATGGTTTCATACACTGTTGAAACAACTATGTACTATCCTCAAATAAAAGATCTTGCAGTTTTGTCTAAAAGGACTTCTTTTACAAATGCAAAGGTAATTGATCTCCGCCACTGTCTCCTACCATTTAATAGGGAATGTTTTCTTATTCTGATAATAAATTCTACCAGTTGTATTCCAAATTCCATTTTCTCTCTTTGCTAATCCCCCACTTTCTCTCTTCTGAAATATTTTCCTTATCTATCCTAAGTTGCCATAGAATGCCATTGTTTTGGCTGTGAACTCTAAGTGGTTCTGACAGGTTGTAAAAACCCCATCTGGAGCCTAGGACACTGAAACTGCTACCAGAAAGAAGTCAGTCTTCCTTGGCATGCTTGTTTTCAGTTTCACTCCTATCTTTGGCCCACAATTATTAGACCTCTGCTGGTGGATATCAAAAGGTAAAGAAAATTCACTGACAAACAATCAAAAATCCAAAAGGCCTCACTTAAGGACCTAGAGGGCCACATGTGGCCTCAAGGCTGCAGATTCCTCATCCCTGCTTGCCTACCACATGCTAACTTTAAAGATTAATCTTACATTACTCCATATACACTCCACCTATATTGTGGTTCATATTGCTAGATCTATTCATATGCTACATCTATTGATCTATCTATCTATCTATCTATCCATCATCTATAAACTAGACTGTTATTGTCTATCAGCACACACCATGTTCTTTTGTCCCTAGGTCTTTGTTAATACTGGTCTTCTTCCACAACTTTGTCTCCTGAATTACTGCCCATCCTTTAAATCTTACCTCAAATGACACCTCTTCCACACAGATCTTCCTGATCCATTCAGGTGCTAATCACTTCCCCCATCAGATTCCACATGGCACACAGTTAATAATTTCCCCTACAGGTTATTTAATATTAAATCTTTTTTTCCTATTTCAAACTATATTATAACTTGTGTTTAAAATGCTCAGTACTGATACCGTATCATTCTGCTAGGTTATAAGGTCCTGGAGGTCAGGAACTTAGTCTTATCTAAATGACACATGTCATTGAGAGGATAGCACAGTTCTCTGCACACAGTAGTCACTTATTACATTCTTGTTTTATTTGTAAACTTGTATTTGTACATACTTAATTCCTTAGATAGTAACCACTTAAAGTCTATGCTTTTATCACAATGTGAAACTCTCCAAATAATTTTACAATATGCCAACAAATTAGTAAATGCATTGTTCTTTCTTTTCTTTCTTTTTTTTTTTTAATAAGAAACACCAAGTGGATAAAGGTTGTCTAGGATGAGAAGTTTTCATAGACAAACTACAGAGAATATCCATCAGTATGTATATCTGAGATAGAGAATCACAGTGGATGATTTGGTCTTAGAATTATGCAGGAGTAGGACGATGGGCTGGTTTACCATCAGAAAACAGTAAAATCATTTTAAGGACCTTAAATTTCTTCCACCCTTTTAATATCTACATTTTTTTTGTAGCTATGAGACAGAGAACATAGCAGACTCAAAAGAATTGAAAATGAATGATGTATAATGATTTTGAGCAGGTTGCAACATATCAACAATGAACAGAAGTAAACAATATCACAGAAATATACAGGGGACTGTTGGATCATGTGAAAATAAGGGCTGACCTGTTAACATCCTGTATTTTCCACTACAACTGTTATGATGCCAAGAGAAAGCAAGGAAGGGAAAAATGATGAAGCATGAGTCCCACCTCATGTCAGAATGGTGATAGACTAGAGGTGCTAAATGAGACATGTATTTTAAGGAGATTTATTGGAGCTAAGATGGGAGAATTTGGGGAAACAGTGAGGGTTCATTGTAAGGATGAAAAAATAGAAAAGATAATCAATGAAATATTTAAAACATACACATAGAAGGTCAAAAGAAAGTTCAAAAAGACATGAACCAGCAGGAAAATATTGGAGGTACTGTGTTAAATGTAATATGCACTTTACATTTTAAATTATGGGATCTTTTTAAAAGTTTAATACGTTTATTTATTTTAATAATTAAATTAAATTAAATTAAATAATTAAAAAAAATTGGAGTTCAAAACTCATTTCTTCTGTCATGCCCCTCCCTCATCAATTGAAAAGGCAAGAAATATGATATCAATTTTATATATGAAATCATACAAAACACATTTCTATATTAACTGTGTTACAAGAAAAGGCAAGAAAACATAAGAAAGTAAAAATATGCTTCAATCTGTACCCAGAGTTCACTATTCTCTGGAGATAGGTAACACTTTCCATTATAAGTGCTTCATAATTGTCTTGTATCTCTTTATTAATTAGAGTAGCTAAGTCACTCACATTTGATCATTGTACAATATCGCTGTTAAAGTGTAGCGTTCCCTTGGTTCTGCTCACTTCACTTTGCATCAGTTCTAATATACGCTTAAAAAAAGAACCCATGTGATACACAACAGAAAATTATGGTTTCATATAAAATGATCTATTGCAACCAGTGTATACTGGTGTCACTGAAGAGGATGCAGGTGACTCAGTAATCCTTATAGTCCTCACTCCAGTTCCTTTCTCATTCACTTTTTTTCCTCTGGGAATTACTTAGGTTTAAGCCTGGGGGCAAGAAAATGGTCATTCAAGTCCAAATCCTTTCTTCATTTGCTGCTTTAGGGAGTTTATATTAAATAAAAAGTAAAATGTACAATTATAATTGCTTAGAGACACCAGTTAGGAAAATTCCTAACATTTCAGCAGAAGTGTGACTTTGTGCCTTAATTATATATTTATATTTAACTTTAGCTAACCCCTGGTCTCATTATGGCTGAGGAAAAAAATAATAAGTTAATGAGAGATATTTTCTTTTCTTTTTCTTTTTCTTTTTTTTTAGGCAATTGGGGTTAAGTAATGTGTCCAGGGTCACAGAAGTAGTAAGTGTCAAGTGTTTGTTCTGAGGACAGATTTCAACTCAAGTCCTCCTGACTTTAGTGCTGGTGTTCTATCCACTGCACCACCTAGCTGCCCCCAAGACATTTTCTTAATGAACCAAGCAGCATATTATACAATTTCTCTTAATAAATTGGAATAAATAAAAATTGAGTTAAAGAGCAGACCTTGTCTTGGAACTTCCCTCAGTATTTGGGTAGGTGGGTACAATTGTTGACTTTAGCCCAAGTCTTCTACTTTGAGATTCCTGCACAGTCAATGGACCTTTCTGACCTCTTGCTTCTCTGCCACGGCTGGGTCCTATTTTTCTTTAATTTCTCCTTCTATTTATTTTCTTATTTACTGTCATTCTTTCCATCTCAGCTCTTGGGGTCCTTACTTCTTCCTTTCTAGTGCAAGACTGTCAAATCCATGAGTTCTGAATCCCAAAGGATGTGAGCAAGTCTTCCTAGCCTAACATACTTCCTAATTCACTAGGTGGTGAACTGGACAGAGTGTCAGGCCTGAAGTCTGGAAGACCTGAGTTCCAATCTGGCCTCAGACACTTACTATAACCTTGGGAAGTCTCTTAATCCTCTTTGCTTCAGTTTCCTCATCTGCAGAATGAGGTAGAGAGAGACATTACAAACCACTCTAGTATCTTGCCAAGAAAACCCCAAATGGGGTCAAAGAATTAGACACAAGTGAACAGCAAAGTAGCCTTTGATTGATTTAGTGACTCAATGGAGGTATTATCTATTGATCACACCTACTTTCCTCTGATTAATTCAATCAAAATGCTGAGATATTTATATTCATTGAGGTAGGGCTATCAAATAGCTTCTCACAGTCTATTTTTTGTATAATATGGATATGTTCACATTTGATTATTTTATGTCCTTGCCTCCTTCCTCCATTTCATCCTCCTCCTCCTCCTCCTTCTTTTCTTCCCCTTCCTCCTCTTCTTCCTCTTCTTCCTCTTTTTCTTCAATCATCTTTTAAAAGTAAAGGATTCCAAGATGTTCAGTTTGAGAATATAGTATACTTAGATAAGACTATGGATGAATAATATTGAGGCAAGAAGAGGTGAGTCATAATCTACGTCAATGGAGGGGTGTCAATGAGATGATAAAGCATTAATCAATGAGTATTGATTATGTGTTCACTGTGTGCCAAAAATTAAATTAATTGTTAGGTCATAGATCTATTTGAGTTTTTTAATAAGGTTCCAATATATAGATAGAGTTGCTGCTAGGTCAGTTACCCAAAAAAATGTTTTAAGGAGGTCATTTCTAAATTTGGAGTATTTCCCAATGAAAGCTAGAATTTTTTTTCTACCCCTATCCTCTTTGGGGAAAATTCCTAGGTTTTTTATGTTTGGATTGTTAACACAAACTAAGATGAAAAGATGGTCACATTTTCAAAGGTCATAATCACATGTGCATGCTGCTTTGTACAAGAATAATTAGTGTTTGTTTGTTTGTTTTCCAGAATGATGGTAATACTGACTGCCACTCAATCAATATAATCTCAGAAAAATATGAAATATTATTAACATTTATTTTTAATAATATTTTGACTTCCAATTTTTTTCTTTCTTTCTCTCCTCCCTTCCCAAGACAGCAAGCAAACAGATATAGGTTATATATGAACAATCATGTTAAATATATTTTCACATTAGTCAATGTTGTGAAAGAAGAATCAGACCAAAAGGGAAAACACAAGAAAGAAAAGGAAAAAAAAGTAAAAATAGTATACTTTGATCTGCATTCACACTCCATAATTCTTTCTCTGGATGTGGATAGCATTTTCCATCATGAATCTTTTGGAATTGTCTTGGATCATTGTATTGCTGAGAAGAGCTAAGTCTAATAAAGTTAGTCATCACACAATATTACTGCTGCAGTGGAAATGTTCTCCTGGCTCTGCTTAGTTCACTCAGGAGCAGTTCATGTAAATCTTTGCAGGCTTTTCTGAAATCCATCTGCTCATCATTTCTTATAGCACGAAAGTATTCCATAATATTCATACACCACAGTTTGTTCAGCCATTCTCCAATTGATGAGCATCCCCTCAATTTCTAATTCTTTGCCACCACAAAAACAGCTGCTAAAATATTTTGTACATGTGGGTCCTTTTCCCTTTTTTATGATCTTTTTTTGGGATACAGACTTAGTAGCACTATTCCTGGATCAAAGAATAAATACAGTTTTACAGCTCTTTGGCCATAGTTCCAAACTGTTCTCCAGAATGTTGGATCAGTTCAAAATTCTACAAACAGTGCATTAGTGTTTTAATTTTCCCTCATCTTCTCCAACATTTATAATTTTCCTATTCTGTCATATTAGGCAATTTGACAGGTGAATTGGTACCTCAGAGTTGTTTTAATGTGCATTTCTCTGATCAATAGTTATTTAGAGCATTTTAATATAACTAAAGATAGCTTTAATTTCCTCAGAGATACACAAATTTCAAAAACAAGTTAGTAAAATAGAGGTTCTCTTTAAGGTTATAGTTCCTTTACTCTTTTGCATTTGTGTTTTTTGCTGCTGAGACCAGAATACTTTAGCACCAACATATTTCCTATGCATGGTTATTTGCTAGTTTTCTAAATCACTTAGGCTTCAGAATCATCAGAGGGAAGTAGAAAAGATCTATTTGTATATAATATTTGTAGCAACTCTTTTTTTGTGGTAGCAAAGAATTGGAAATTGAGATGATGCCTATCAATTGAGGAATGGCTGAACAAGTTGTGGTATATGATTTTAATGTAATAATTATTATGCTATAAGAAATAATGAACAGGCTTATTCAGAGGGAAAAAAACTGGAAAGACTTATAATGATTGATGCAAAGTGAAGTAAGCAGAACCTGGAGAACAATGTACTCAGTAACAACAACACTGTACAATGATCAACTGTGAATGACTTAGTGATTCTCAGAAATACAATGATCCAAGACAATTCCAAAATACCTTTGATGATAAATGTTAGCTCTCTCCAGAGAAAGAACTGATGGAGTCTGAATACAGATGAAAGCATACTATTTTTTACTTTCTGTGTTTTATTTCATGTTTTTCCCCCTTTGGGTCTGTCTTCTTTCACAACATGACTAATATGGTAATATGTTTTGGATGGTTGAATATGTATAACATGTAGCAAATCGCTTATTATCTCAGGAAGGCAGGAAGTGAGAGAAAGGGAGAAAAAAAATTGGAACTGAAAATTTAAAAAAAAAGAATGCTAAAAATTGTTTTTACATGTAACTGCAGAAAAAAATAATATGTTATTTAAAAAGAAAGAAATATACACCAGACGGAGCTCACAGTACTTTTTCTTTTACACCTGCTAAGTTTCATTTTTTATTTTGTTACTATTTTTTCTCAGTGATGATGTAAAATTAACAATTACCTTTAGCATGCAAAGAATATTTGTTTTGGTCTTAGATATATAAATGCAAATCAAAAGAGTGAGTGTGAGTTATTGGATACTGACCCATCATGACCATCATTTTTCTTTTAACAACAAGAGGAGAAGGGGAAAATGTAGGGTAAGTCATTGTGATTTATCTTGCTTTGGTAATTTTTTTTTATATTTAGGCTTCAATAATCATATTCCATATGTACGTGGTCCTTATCAGAAAGATAGTAGGGAATATCAGATCAATTGCCAGATCTGGGTACAATTCCCAGACTAACTATGTCACCATGAGCACAATTCTTCACTTATCTGAGCCTCAGTTTTTTCATTTTTAAAATGAAATTAATAGTATCTATTGAGATTCAGATAAGAGGCTCAGTCACTACATACATGTCAACTGTTATTATGAAAATTTTTTGATATCCCATAAATTCACTGGGACAGGAAATATCTGGTGAAGAAATTCTCTCTACATTTGATGCCCATAAATATCCTCTGAAGGTGGAATGGAGAGGAAGAAAGTGGAACTCTACAAATTCTAGTGGCATGCTTTTGGACCGAGTGCAATTCAGCAGCTGGCAGGAAACTTACAGTCTTAGAAAGTTGCTTGGAATTCTGAAAGGTTAAGTTATTTTTCCAGGAACATGAAGCCAGTATGTGTCACGTGTAGGACTTGAACCCATATCTTCTTGACTCTGAGGTCTCTATTCATGCTGCTTCTTGGTTGTTATTATTTTTATGAGAAATCACCTCTTACATTTATAAAATTGTTTATGATTTATGAAATTCCTTAGTTGTATTCTTTTATCTGATATAAACAAGAACTCTTTGTGTTCTGCAATGTATTATTAGCCCCTATTTAATAATGAGGAAATTAAGACTCCAAAGTGCAGCTAGGTGGTGAAGTGGATAGAGTGTCAGATCTGGAGTCAGGAAGACCCATCTTCCTGAGTTCAAATCTGGTCTCACACACTTGCTAGCTGTGTGACCCTGGGCAAGTCACATAATTATTTTTGTATCAGTTTCCTCATCTGTAAAATGGGCTGAAGAAGGAAATGGCAAACCACTCCAGTATCTTTGCCAAGAAAACCCCAAATCAGGTCATGAAGAGTCAGACACAATCAAAAAATGACTGAACAACAAGCATCCAAAAAATAAAAGGTACATGGACAGTTGACAATGAAAATATTTTAACATTTAGATTCAGATGTTTAAATTATCTATCTATCTATCTATCTATCTATCTATCTATCTATTTTGTGTTTTTTTATAAGATCTTGATTTCCTTTTGTATGGAAAATTCTCACTAAGGAACTTTCTCTAATGGCATAAATTTGATATACTGAAAACCTACATGACTTGACCAGGATCAGACAGCTATGTATTGTCAAAGTGTTACTTCAATAGAGGTCTTCCTAACTCTGAAGCCAGCTCTCTATTCATTCTACCAAACTACCTCTCACACCTTATTATGTTTTTAATTGCATGATATGTTACAAAAATTCTTTGGTGAGATTTGTTAAAAGTAGTTGTGCCAAATGGGAGGAAAACCCAAGATTTACAATTAATTTTGCAGAGATACAAAATTTTCTTCATATAGAAAATAAAGGTAAGTTAAAATCACATTAGTTAAGATTTACTCTTATTTTATTCTGATTCTCCTATCCAACAGTAAGGAGCCTCTGCTAGGCTTCTAGGCCCAAGTGTCTAGAATGCTAAACTCACTGACTTCTACCTAAGTGGCCTCTCTGCCATGGACCCAAGCATGTGGTTTAAACTGGAATCAGTCCTACAAAGGTGTGGGGAATGGTCAGTAGTGAGAGAAAGCTAGGTTCCTTTTTTCATATTCTTTAGCTTATTTAGTCCCTCACTGCTGTACCTTGGGCACATATTATTTAAAGGTTTGCTTAGTTTCATGTCTACATTTCTCCAGAAGTGAGTAGTAGAAAGATACTCAATGTACAGTATTTATCAGGTAGGACAGGTATTTATTTCCAACATGCAAAAGACTCCCCATGTCATTGGAAAGAATAACTTAAGAGTCAATAACTTGAATTATAATTATTATTAAGTACTATGGGAGGCTAATGTTTAAGATTCACCTAAACATGAATTAGTTAACAGGATTGCTGATTAGGCATTTATATTTCACCTTGGCTCTGAACTGTCCTTCTCAAATTTCACGTCTTCTGTCAAGTAAGTATAAGTTGGATTTATCTTCTTGTTAATGATTGTCTTCTGCATTGTAGAAGTTTCCTTTGACACCAGTTAACTACAATTATTGTACCTGTGGCCTCTAAAATTTATTAATTCATCTCAAAACTGTAAAATATTCAACTTGTCAGCAATATGTGGTCACTTATTTGGCAAAGTAAACCCAAAACTTAAAAGGAGGCCAGTGGTATGGATATGAGATCCCCTAATTGAGACTACCTCCATATAGAGGTAGCTGCAAGGTAGTAGAAAGAGCATCCCCCCATGCTCCACCCCTACATGGGATATTTAGTGAAAGAGAAAACTATTTGCCAAACAGGAATGTTGAGGAAAGATAAAAGGAGCCAAAAGTTATCTCTTCTTTTTTTTAACTAATGTAGCACCCTCATCCATGCCACCATTAAAAAGTAGCAGGAAAAACCAAGGGACTACTCAGGGTTCACAACATCATGGCAAAATACTAAGTCCTTTCAGTACAAGCCATCACCTGGCTGGAAACAGTCAGGATGTTCAATGTTTGTCCATGCTGTGTCATGACTCATGGTAAGCCAGATCCAAGAAAGGGAAATAGATCTCCTATGGGAAGGCCCTCTTTCTACTTATAACCAGCTCTTTAATGTGTTATGAATATATTACAGCATTTGACCAGGGCACTTGTATTTGAATAGATGTCTCTTGGACTCCTCATAATAAATTAATCTTTCCTAAGTCTCTTTTCTTTTCAGATTGCCTGTTTCACTTTAAAGGTAGGAATGAAAATAAACTTAACCCACATTATACAAGTAATATGCTTGCTCTCCCTTTAGTGCAGTGGAAAGGGAAACTAGACTTAGGGTCAGAAGATTGCTTTCACTTCCTAGTATTCTTACTAGATGTGACTTTGGGCAAATGATTTGGCCTCATTGAATCTTACTTCTCTTATGTGTAAAATGGAACTAGTAACACTTGAAGTATTTATCTAAAGTTGTGGAAAAGTTCTTTATAGATTGAAAAGAGTTATGTAACTAAAAGGTGTCATTGTTATAATGGTTTCAAATAAACTATGGAAGAACTATTTACCCTTTAGGGTGAAACATCACCTTTGAGGCATTGTGGTGTCCTGTAAAGAATTTTGGTTTAGATTGAAAAGACCTAAGATGGAATCCCAGGTCAACATTTATTAGCTGTGGTTAAATTATGTTACCTCTAAGAGAATCGAAATATCTTGGAGACCTAATCTAATTTGTAAGTGAAAAAAAATCATTTTCATAACATTCCTAGTAAGTAGTCATTTAATTTTTATTTGTTTTTGTTGTTGTTGTTGTTGTTGTTTTTGAGGACTTCCTGGCAATAGGAGCCCACTACATCTGAAGACATTTCTTTCCGCATTTCCGTGGTTCTAATTGTAACACAAGTTTTCTCTTTAATATTTCCAGCAATTTGTATTGGTTTTAAAATATGGGGCCCAGCATTGTAAATCTAAACCAACATTCTTCCACATAAGAGACCTTAAAATGCTAGATGACGGTTCTCGTGCACTGCCTAAGTAGGGGTGTGCTGATGAATGCACTTAACAATTGGGGGAAAATGTACTCGACCCAGTTTTAAGTTTGACCTGTATTATTAATGCTTTCTCCATCACTTTCTTATGTATAGACATTCAACAAAAAATAAATCAGGCCCTGGTTCATTATATTTGCCTCTGAGAGGCAAATATACACATTGAAGATTTAATAATTGGATCTCCAGAATCAGTTGGAGCTGGTTCCAGCATCTCATTGTATCCAAGTCTTCTCTTCTTCAGGTTAAACATCTTCATGGCATGATCTCAAGGGCCATTACTAACCTAATTGTTCGATTCTGGATATTTACCAGTTTATCAAGTTACTCTGTAAAATTTGGTTCCATGCACTGAATACAATATGAAAGGAATAGTTTGATAGAAGAGTACAATAGGGCTATCACCATTAGTTTCTGGATGTAATTCTTTGCATTAATGGGACCCAAAATTAGATTAGATTTTGTTTTGTTTTGTTGCCTATCATCACATTATTGATTAATATTGACCTTGATGTCCACTAAAACTTTTGGCTCATTTTCAGAGACAAACTGCTACTTATCTGAGTCTCTTCCTCTCCCACCCTCACTCCAACTCTTCTCTTGTACTTATGAAGTTTGTTTTATAAACCAAGTATAATGCTTTATCCTTATCTCTAATTATATATTCATAAGATGACAGACTTTGAGCTAGAAGGAACTTCTATTGGCATATTCCTAGGTGGGAAAGGAGGTAGGTATGTGCTGACCCTTGGCAAGTCATGAGCTGGGTAAGCCACAGTGTCCTCATCTGGACCCCACTCCTTCCTGGAGTGCATGCTGGGCCAGTCTTCATCTTCTAGCCTTACTATGTCTCCTCCCTAAGAGGATCCTTGTGCAGGGGCCTGGATCATGGTGGGACTGTAACTGAATGTTTTCATTGAGAAGTAAGCAACAGTAGTCCAGTCCTCCCTTTGGCTTAGAGCAAGGAGACTTTGGTGAGTTGATAGGGACTGTGTTTCTGATTATTTTGGAGCTAATCTGGTCTTTGTTGTCATTTACATATGTCATTGACATAATTCTTTACAATTTACAAAACATTTTAAATAACTGATTTGGTCCTTACAACAATCCTAGGAAATAGTTTTAAAATGGGTATCATTCATATCTTTATACATTGGTAAAAATACTAAACAGTAAGAAGCTATCCATAACTCCTGGACCACTCTAATAGAGATAGCCTTCGCTGGATGATATGTGAGCCTCATTTTCTTCAGCAATATGAGAGCAATAATAATAACCATTCTATTGACCTCACAGGGTTGTTGCAGAGCTCATGCTTTGTAAATCTTAATATTTTAAATGAATATAAACTCACACCCTCCTAGTAATCACATCTCTAACTTTCAATTTTTCAGGTACTCATCTTGTGAAAAGTTGTTAGTTATTTGTTGTGAAACTATAATTGCTCTCTGATTTGATAAAAGTCCGTGATGACGTGCTAGAGTGTAGATTCTCATTAAAACATTTCATCTCATTCTGCTCTTCTCCCCTCCAGCCACACACAAAGCTGTTTCACAATAACATTGAAGGCACCATTTGTAATTGGAAGAGTAGGGAACCAATCTTCAAAAAAAAATAACTGTGCCTATGCACATGGAAAGCTTAATAGAGCTATGTTATTCTTTCTTTTTCAAGGGTTAAATAGATACATTTAAAACACTACTTAGTAATTTACATATGTCATACAATTCAAGTGCTTTGGAAATGAAATCACTTATACATCATTAAAAATGTTGAAGAAGAATAGTGAATACGTTCGATGACAAGATAAAACACTTGAAAATGCCTACCTTCTCTTCCTGAAATAAATAACCCAGCTTTGATTCAAACTATGGGCTCTTTGATTCTCTCACTTAGTATTAGCTAGGGTAACATTTCTCAAATGATGTTGCAGTGATTCCTAAAGTTCTTCAAAGCAGTCACCAAGGTTGCTTCATGGTTCCACAAAGAACTACATTGATATATGGAGAAACACACATGATAACACCTCTAACTTCCGCCTATGCTTGGGATATACAATGTGTACATTCACTCAATTTAGAGAGGTATCAGAGGTGTGGATGAAATAATTCATATGTCTAGTATGTTGATTTCTTATTAATCAAGAATCAGTCATTGAATATATCCAATAATGAATGATATATGATTAATAAAACCATTGGTCAGCTATCTGTCTTGATATGATACTTGTAAAATAATTCTTAGGGTTGATATCATTGTTTATTTCTATTCATGAACACACTTACACATATGTAAATTTATAAACATATAGACACATGTGGTTATATGTACTATACATTTAGACGCATGTGTAGACAATATACATTCATAAAAATGTGTGTTTATATGTGTAGATGTGGCTATACACATAGATGTGTACATATGCTTGGGTGTATATACATGTGAATATGTGCACATATATGCATGTTTATGCATGTACCTAACTTTGGCCTGAAAGATTATTGAGTGTTTCCAAAGTAGACAGGAACAAAAAATAGCTATTTTCCCAGAATTCACAGGAGCATGAAATTTTGAACTTGGTATTGAGTATTCTGAAAAGAATGAGACTGCAGAGAAATAATAACAACATTAATAATATCAATAATAATAAGTAGTATCAGTACTAATAGTAGTAATGCTTTAAGGATTGGAAAGTGCTTTATATATTTATTTCATTTGTTCTCCATTAGTACCCTATTAAGGTAGGTGCCATTTTTTATATTATCCTCATTATAAGGATGAAGAACTGAGGCAAAAAAAAAAAAAGTTTAAATGATTTTCCAGTCCCACAAAACTGGAGACTAAGGTAATATTTGAACTTGAGTCTTCCTCACTCCAAGTCCACCTAGTTACTAAACCACCTGGCAACCTAAATCTTGCCCAAGTCATGTGGAAATGCAGCAGCACACTCTATTTATAGGCTTCAATTCAAGAGCCATTGGTCCATAGGATGGTTTGATGATCATGGTTATGATTGAATCCTTTTTTGTGTTAAGAAATAACAAAGAGAAAGGCTTAAGAAAAACTTTTAAAAACTTATGTGAACTGATGCAAACTGCAGTTAGTAGAACTAGAACATTGTACACAATAACAGCAATAATGTAACAATAAACAATTGTGAAAAACTTAAAAGATCTGATCAATGCAGTGATTCATAACAATTCCCAAGGACTCATGATAAAAAAAAAAAGCTATCCCTCTTCAGACAGAGAACTAATAAATTCTGAGTACAGATTGAAGTCTATTTTTTCACTTAATTTTTCTTTTTTTTTTTAACATATCTAATGTGGAATTATGTTTTGAATGACTATATTATAATATATATATATATATATATATATATATATATATATATATATGTAATGGGTATCATATTTTTGCCTTTTCAGTTGGTGGAGAATGGATAGAGGAAGTGAGAGAATATGGAACTGTAAATAAAAATAAAATGCCCCAAAGAGACATTTTATTAGATATACAGGAAATAGGGATCCAAAGAAGCTCCTTGAGTAGAAAATTAATATGATCTGACCTGCAATTTAGACATACCATTTTGATCTTTTTGAGCAGTATTGATTGAAGAGGAGAAAAAAAAAATTGAGGCAGAAAAACCAATTAGGATGCTTTCAAAATAATTTAGGTGATAACTGATGAGCACCTGAACTTGGGTAGGAGCTGATTTGAACAGAAAGAAGGTGATAGATGCAAGAATTGTTGTGTAGAAAAAAAGGAAAAATGAAAAGAAAGGTTAATCTGGACAGTAAGAGAATTCATTACAAAAACTTGAGCATGCCTTCCCATATGTCAGTTACATATGGCAAAGCCACTTAACCCTAGATAGAGTTGTAAGGTCAACACAGGTTGGATGGATTAAGTGGTTTAAAGAGGCTAATTGTGAAATATTGATTATGTGATGAAAAGGAATGGGGAACTAGAAGGTTCCCCAATGCAGGAATAAAATAATTCCTCCTTTATCCTGGATGAATGTAGTGTCATGAAACCCATATTATATCAATTTCAAGTCAGAAGAAGAGGTGGAGTTTCCTGTACAATTTGCACAGTTTCTCTTAGTAATTTTAGACCCTGCTCACTACCTTATGAAAAAGAGTCCATAACAATCTATTTCAATGGTTCTCATATGTATACATTAACCATATATATCTGATGTATTTTATATATTTATGTCTGACAGCTTTTTGACTGATGAACTAGAGGCAAGAAAGACTAAATATAAGGAAATTCATATTCCAATAATCCATTTGAAAGGTTATGAGAGGCTAAAGTAGGATGTAAGGAATGAGAATAGACAGAAGAGGATAAATATAAAATATAGTGGATGTTCATATATATATATATATATATTATATATACACACATACATATATACACACATACATATATACATATATACACATGTCTATGTGTATATATGCATATATGTATGTATATATATATATATATACATATGTGTGTATATATAAGTGTATGTATATGTGTGTGTATATGACAACTAGTTGCAGATGTGCAGATGAAAAATAGTGAAGAGTCAAGTTTGTCACCAAGGTCATGAACCTATGATCCTAGGTGACTCTACATAAACAGGGGGTATAGAAGAGAGATATATTTGTGAAAGACATATAATGACAGTAATTGGATCAGTTGTCAAAGGAAAGATGAATTGTTGGTGGAATTTTAAAGTGGGCCAAACATCTTTGAAAGCAATTTGGAATTATAATACCAAAATCACTATATTTGTACTTACTCTGTGATTCAGTAATCCTGCTACTGATCATATACCCACAAAAAAAAAAAATCAAGAAAGAGGAAGACAACCCATATATATATATATATATATACACACACACACACACACACACACACACACACACACACACACACACACGCACATACGTATATGTATATATGTGTGTGTCTATATGTATACATATATGTATGTATGTGTGTGTGTATATATGTATATGTGCCTTTTTATTGGGGCAAAGAATTTGAAGTGAAATGGGTAGCCATTGATTAGGTGATTTGTTTAATAAATTATAATATATGTATGTGATAGAATTTTATTTTACCACATGAAATGGCACAAAAGGCAGATTCAAAGAATGTATGGATGAATTGTATGAATTAAGACTGAAGGAAATGAAAAGGACTAGGAAAACAATTCCTACAATGACTATAACATTTTCAAGTAAAATAAGTGAAAAGGAAGAATCATATCAAGGCAAAAATTAATCACAAGTCTAGAAAACTGATAACAAATTATGTTTCCATCCCCTGGCAAGGAGGCAATGGAATAGAGGTGCAAAATAATTTACACATGCTATGATGTACTGTATGACTACTTATTTGTTACAAGGAAGATTTTTTTTTAAATTATTGGGATTTGAGGGAAAGAAGCATTGTGAGAGGATTATAATAGTGATACTAAAAGAAAAGAAAGAATAGAATATAAGCTCATTCAAAAAGAAAAAGATTATAGTAGAATGAAGTGCAGAGTGGACACTCACATACAGAGCAGGTTTGGTACTACTGCGTTAAATTTTAAATATGAAAAAAAAACAACTAAGAAACCATACCTAGGGGAAAGTAACAATTTTATATTCAATATTCTTTTTTATGTTCTTCACTGGGGAGGTAAATACTATTTATAAATGTTTGTGAAATTCATAATAATAAAAAGAACATTTTTGAAAATCAGCAAAAATATGAATATCTTGAACTGTATCATCTTATTTTTTGATATTTAGTTTTTTGAATCAATGAAGCTTTTGTTTTTTCCTCCTTGTTACCGTGGAATAGGATTAGCCTTTTTCCTTTGGCTATGCCATAATGGTAAGACACTTTATTTCAAATGCAACATGCTTCAGGTATTAGATTGTATCATGTAGTCACATATTTCAGCACCTAGTTACTCCCCAAGTGCCCACAGGGAAATGGTTGCTAAACAAATCTATATATCTCACCCAGTTGAAATTTTTTTTTTGTCAGAAGTATTTAAGTAAAAAATCAGTTATATTCAAGATCTATATATTGGGCACTAGAGTTGCATAACAAGGGGAAGTTCAGGTTTAAGGATGATATTCTGACAAAAAAATGGCAAGTAGCAGTATTTAGTTTAGACTGAAATTTATTTTGAACATTTTTGATGTTATTTTTAATCACACGTCCTGTAATTATACATTCTGAAGTGCTTTTGCCAGTGATGAAAGACGCACTTCTTAAATGTCCATCTCATAAACACCTGCACTGGGCCTTCCAGTTTCATATTGGTTTTGTTTGTTCAGTAGTATCATTCCATAGGTATACAAAATAGCAATATGGAAACACTTTGTACCAATGCAGATGTACCACTCTCAGTAATTTATTGTCTTACATCTCATGTCCATAACCATGAAAGATCAAAAGATTTGCCCACAATCAGTTACACAGGTTACGTGTATCAGGACTTGGACTCAGGGCTTCCTGACTTGAAAGCTGGCCCTGTATCCCCTATGCCATGTTGCCTACCTTGCAGATAGATAGTGAAGAAAAGAGTCTTCATAAAAGTCTTGACCAGCCTATAGAATGTATTCTAAATATCTTTACAAGATTCAGTGAAGATTAGAGCCTAAAGAAGAATTTAAGTGAAGATTAATACTGTAGGCCAGGGGTGGGGAACCTGCAGCCACACAAGGCCACATGTGGCCTTCTAGGTCCTCAAGTGTGGCTCTTTGACTGAATCTAAACTTCATAGAACAAATCCCCTTAATAAAAGGATTTGTTCAGTAAAACTTGTACTCAGTCAAAAGGCTGCATCCAAGGACCTAGAAGGTCACATGTGGCCTCAAGGCCTCAAGTTCCCTACCCCTGTTGTAGGATATAAATTCCTGTTTTCTATTTTAATTTTTACTTGCTTTCACCTTCATCTCTTTGAGGCTTAAAACTAAGTGCAATTTCTTTACAATCTTGGGTATGAGGACTAATGTTAATTTGTGTGACAAGTTCTGCTACAAATTATGAAAAACAAATCACAAAGTCATCCTTTTTCAGCAGTTGTCTAGTTAATATGTATTTTTGTATATTGGTGCTAAAGAATTGACATATTCCCAACCAAGTCTCCTGCCTGAGTCAAATTAAATATCTGTTGAAAAGGTCAGCCTTTCAAAGGCAATTTGCTTCCTACACCTAGTGCAAGAATAAGACTTCCTGAATAAGGAATAACAAGAATATTTTCTTTACAACTAGTCAGTAGTTTTAATGTTAATAGTTTACTGACAAACAAAACTCCTCTTCTTCTTCCTTGTCCTAGTGACTACTACTTAAGTTTTGAGTTTTCATTGACTGCCGCAATATTTTGAGTGAAAGGATCTCCCAGAATCCTCCTATTGCACAGAAATACTTGCGAAAATTCTGTTTTTACAGGCATCAGTAGCTGTGTGGCTACAAGACTCAAAATACCTTGGTCTCTGAAGAATAGAAAATGAGTATCATCCAGAGGGTTCATAGAAAGGTTCATAGAGGCATAAGCAGTCTGTGACACATCACAAATGTGGAGTTAGGAAGGAAGAATAAAGGATGTTATCAAATAAATGCATGATCAAAAAGAGAGGTGGAATAGTTATATTGAAAGAATAACAGATGTGATTGATAACCTACAGGTCTACTGGTATCCTCACGTTGTTAAGAATAAGTAAATAAGGCCCCTGAAACTTTGGGTGGATACCTTGTGGTAAAATTATAAGAAGAAATGGGTGAGTCACACAAAGCTTGGATAAGCTGTATTTTCCATTCTTGGAAGGAATACTTATATCAATGAGGCATTTAGGTATTGGTGGTAGAAATTGAGGCCTCTATCAAGAGAGTGAACATTTAAAAAAATAATTTTTCTTTTTTCTCCCACCTTCTCCCCTATTCCATTAAATTAAATAAATAAAAATATGCATAATCAAGAAAAACAAAGTTTCCACATTGACCACACTCAAAAGGAGGTGTCTCATTCTCCATATTTTGTCTATTACCTCTCTGTAAGGAGGTAGAAAACATTCTTCATCACTGATTGTCTGAAAAACCACTGATCAGAGGGCTTGTCTTCTAAAGTCCTTCCCTTCAAAATATTATTATATTATAAGTTGTTCTGTCGGTTCTTCTCACTTCACTCTACATCAGTTCCCCTCAAATCTTCAAAGATTTCTCTGAAAATGTCCCATTCCTGATTTCTTGAGGCACAATACTTTGAAGGTTACTTTGGAAGTGTTAGTCAAGCCCTGAATTTGTAAGGGTATATTCACGTTCACTTTAAAATGAATTCAGGGCTTAAATCAATAACATACAAACCACATGAATATAAATGATATTTTAAAACTATTTTATTTTCAATCAGCAAAAAATCTGCCTTTTATCCCTCCCAGTCCTCCTTAATAAGAATGAAAGAAAAACAAAATCCTTGTTATAAACATGAATGATCAAGCAAATTAATTTCTGCGTTGTCCATGTCACACATACACATACATGCATATATGCACATGAAGTTGTGTGTACATATACATCTATAAATATACATCCACATATGTACATTACAGATATATAGATTAGATGTCATTGTTCTGGTGGTTGTGTGGTTTGTCCTTCATTCATAAAGAGGACCACGATATCAGGGAAATGATGCAATGACTTGCAATTGACTTTGATTTGAGTGAGGAAGGGCTGTGCAGAATCATCAGCCTCACTTTCTCCTCCAGAGCCATCTGGGTCCAGTGACCAGATGTTGATCAGGGCGACTGGTGACAGCCCAGTTAAAGGGGCCGTCTCTAGACTCACTTCTTAAAGAGGCCTATTCACTGAATGGGCATTGCCTCACTCAAAGTGAGAACCTAGAAAGATATAGATTAGATAGCTATAGATAAACATAGATATAGAGAGACAGAGAATTCTGCACTCTGAGTCCATCACTTCCCTATCAGGAATTGGGTAGCATGTTTCATCGTTAATTCTTTAGAATGGTGGTTGGTGATTACACTGATTATCAAGGTTCCTAATTCATTCAAAGTTGTTCATCTTTACCATATTATTGTCTTTCTATGAATTGTTTTCCTGGTTCTGTTCACTCATGTAGTTCATATACATTTCAGGTTTCTCTGAAACTGTTTCTTTTTTTTCATTTCTTACATCACAATAATATTCCTTCACATTTATATATCATAAGTTGTTCAATTTATGGATACTCCTTCAGATTACCAAACTTTGTTACCTTTGTAGGGAACATTAGTGCTGATCCTTGAGCATGCTTTTCTTTGATACTGAATATTGTGCCATTTCAGGATCTCAGGGACAGCTCAGGCTTGGATGCTACAAACTTTTAGTTCTCCCAAAGTGATCTGACTCAGGACAGAGTCTATTCGCCACCTACCTTGGTTTCAGCTTTGTAAATGCTTGACCTGGTTTGGGTCTGAGCAACAGTAGACTAATGCTGGCCCTAGCCACTGTCAGCCAGCTGGGAAGCTCTACTTTTTCACTTACAGGATCATTGACCCTTTGGTGCAAGATTCCTGTCCTGGTTATTCCTCTTTAGGGTCTCAACTAGGCTGAAATAGGAACTGATACCTGCCTCTGCTCCTGGGCTCTGAGCCACACGACTGCTGCTTGCTTCTGAACCTTCTCTTCTCCAGGGCCTGAGGTTTACAGAGGCAAGGTTGGGCACAAGTACTCTTGTTATCTGCCTAGGACCTATGATCTAGAACTTGGTGGATGGCAACACATATACTGGTTTTCACATCTCCTTCTGGTATTCCATATGGGGGACAAATTCTTAATATGAGTCTGAGACCCATTCTTGCCCTGATTCACAGCCTCTCCCTGCATTAGGCTCTGTTGTCAGTGTCTACAGACCTATATTTCTAAGCCAACATGGGTTAGAAAAATGACACTGGGACTTTTTTCTTGAATTTCCCTGTCAAGAATCAGATTTTCCTACTTTGCTGTATAGAGATGAAACTGTTCATACAGATGATCCCAGATGCTGGGCCAGCCAAACACAGTTCAACCACCACTGAACAACAGATTCTAGAAGTTTTATAGTTTTAGACTCAAATAGAGGGAGCTGGGACATCTTTCAAACACACCAATCTTGAGTAAGTGAAAGAAGGTAAAGCACAGGACTTGGTAGACTTTCTTTGGAGCTAGGACTCCATGGGTTAGATGGCCATCAGTCAATTCATGCTTTCCCAATTTGCACGCTCCTTGTTTTTCCCATTGGCATTGCTGGAAGGAACATTTGCAAATAACAAAATCTGCTTGAGTGTTCAAGTACTCTCACTACTCAATTGTTTCCATGCTAGTGGACCTATCTCACCGGCTTCTAATGTACTCTCTCCCCAACTACTCCCCTCATATTCACTTTGCACATATCATGTATACAATTATATACCTTTTAAATCACCCATTAGAATGTAAACTTCTTAAGGACATGGACTTTTCTCTTGGTATCTTCAGCACTTAGCACAGTGTCTGGCATGGTGAATGTGCTGGGGCCATCTGAAACCATTTGATTGTCAAATTGTCAGTGTTAGCATTGACACCTCCAAAATCATCAAATGCTACAAGTCAGTGTTTGATTATCTGTTGTTTTGTTGACTGTCTAGATTTAAGAAAGGGATGGAAAAACGTTCAATAACGTGGATTAAATTTAAAAAGTGTTCATACACAAAAGTTTTGGATGGAGGTAAGAGCTCATTGTTAAACATCAATCAGTGCACCTATGCTATAGTAAATACTTAAAATAGTTGTCCATTAATGGGTAGGAGTCAAAGTTTCAGTGGCCAAAGAAGGTCTTGTCTAACTGGCTTGTATCAACTAAGTATTTGAATGAAAAACAAATATAGAGAAATAAAGTTGAAAATGGTGCCTCAATAAAAAAGCAGGCATATGGAATATAGTCATGTTTAGAATATACTGAGGGTGGGAGGGGGTTAAATTCTCATGGGGAGATGTCAGAAAAAAAATGATCCAAGTATAGGACCCTAAGCGGGCATCTGGAGGGAAAATTATTTTTATTATTTGTTGCTTTTTGAAAATACCAGGCCTATATCCTGCATCCTCAGGGCCCACACAATTTGAGTGTTAAGAGGAGAAGTTGTTGTTTCTGAAGTAATTATAACAAGGGTGTAAATTTCTGTAGGTGGGAGACAATTTATTCTATGGAAAGATTTTTGAAAAGAACCTTACAATAAAGCTAAACCAAATGTAGTGACTTCTGACATAATTAACATTTTCCCTTTTCAAATTATGTCCAGGACAAAAGGGGAGAAGTGCACATGTCCTCTAAGAACAGCCAAACGTTCATTCTTCCATCTATGCCAGCAAATTTATTTATATCCTCTCTCTCTCTCTCTTTTTTTTTTTCTGGAGTCACACAATTGAGGACATTCATTTATCCTATCAAAAGCACACTGCACTGCAGCTGCTACCACTGCCATACACCCCTTGTAATAGAGTCTAACCAATTTCTAACCGTTGTTTTTATGACTTGGGTGATTTACTTGTTTAATATCTTTAAAACAATGAAATATTAATAAATAGGCTGCAGTGCCTTTAATATAAAGAGATGACAACTATATAAATAATACCTAGCAAGTGAACATAAAATCATTTAATCTCACTCTGGGTCCATTAGCCCTCCTCGATCCAGACAGGGCAGGGAAGGGCAGGACCAGTCTATTTTCCTGGGCCTACTTCTAACCTTTGTCTCCACAAGTCTTTTAACTTTTGTCTGTACCATCAATAGCAATTCCCCAGAATGGTAAAAAAAAAAAATTGTTCTTTGTTTCTTTGCCCCATCAATCAAGATGAGCAAACAATACAGAGCACTAAGAAAAAATAACATGTTTTCCCAGATTCTGACCTCTAGTTCAATCATTTAGCCCAAATAGCAAGGAAGTTACTTAGGGAAAAAAAATTTCTTAGCAACACCAGCAGTGCTTACCCCCACATACTTTTAATCACAAATATTTGGATAATAACATTCCTACTGAATTTAATTTCTCTAATGTTTATGTATTTAGATGTATGTCATCAATTCAAAGCACTACATGAATACTGCTTTTAAATATTGATACAACTATCAGAGTTATGGAAGGATAAAAAAAGAGGATTCTGCAAATTCTTTGGAAGAATGAACAAATTGACAAGTACAAAGTAAACCCTGTAGCCCTTCTAAAGGTGATCAAGAGAAATTCTAATTTTCTGATCAAAATGAATTCTGCAACCTAGAACTTTTTGAAATATCATGCGTAGAAAGCTACATGATAATTAAGCCAAGGTCACAAATATGATCCCCAAAGGAATCAGAACTAGAGATAAAAGACATAGAGAGTTAGAAGAGCTACATAGAGAGTCCGAGTTGAAACTTTGGAGAGAAGCTCGTATACCCCTATAGTCATTCCAAAGAATCAAGTGCATTAGAGGATACAAATTCCTGCCTCTGCCTGCCCTAGCAGAGTAGTCCTTGGAACAGCCCAATATGAAAAGCCATAGCACAAAGAATCATAAAATATAGGGGGGAAACCTATGTCTTGTCTTTCCCTACTATAGAGAGTGTGGAGTTTTTAACTGGAATTCTGAAGCAGTGCATGGTTTCCAGCCAAATCAAAGTCAAATTGGATCCTTAGTGGTTACTGAGCTCCAAGAAACCCAGCCCTCAAACCTGATATACATTCCCTCATTATCCCTGGCTCTCAATTTCTTCCTTCAAGTTTCAGCTGAGCTCTGCCATATCCTCTTCCCTGTCGGTAGTACATACACTCTCCTAACTCAGATTACCTTGAATTTGCTTAGCTGTGTCTATGTTTCAACTTCCCAGTTAAATGGAAGCTCTTTGAAATCAAGGATTGTTTCATTTTGGTTTTGTTTTCTGTATATTCCCAATGTTAGGCTCAGAACTTTGGTTGTGGTAGGTGCTAATAAGTGTTTGTTGAATTAAATTCATTCCATGTTCAAAGACTACACCTTCACCCTAGGCAATCATTTCTCATTTTCACTCTCCTGCTCATGTTATATTTTTTTAGCAGTTGAGAACAAATGGAAGGACTGTATCATCTCCCCTGGTTAAAATGGCGATAATGATAATATTAATAAGCTAATTATGATAATAACAATTATATAACAAATCATCAGAATATTATTTTTGCAAACGTATACATGTGTGTGTGTCTGTCTGTGTGTTCAGATTGACAAATGTAGATATACAATTTTATTTGATACTCACAATAAACCTGAGATGCGGATGCTATTATTATACTTATTTTATAGATGAGGAAACGGAGTCTGAGAAAGGTTAAGCAAGTTACCCAAGTTCACAGAGCTAGTTTCTTAGCAAATATTTGAACTGACTTTATCCTGACTCTAAATCTAACATTTAGTTTACTTTATTATTGAAGGTAATGTCATAAGAGGGTGCATCACCACCATCAACTTCATATGCAAAAGACAGGATATTAGATTAATGCTTTATTCATTGAATACCTGTTTTGAGATTTGCTTTTCCTTTCTTTGTTTTTCTTTTTTTTTTTTTAACAGAGTTCTCAGTGCCTTTCTTCTGTCATACTTGTTTTAGAGATTTAGGCACATCTTCTATCCTATGTTGATTTGGCAAAAGGTAATCCCCACTCTGCATCTAAATTCCAGAGTCATAAATAATAAATAGACCTGATGGACCATCTCATTCGACCCCCTCATTTTAAAGAGGAGAAAATTGAAACGGAGAAAGGGTAAATAACATGCCTAGACCAAAGGTTCAGTAAGTACCAGATAAAGATTTGAATTCATGTCTTTATGTCACCAAATACGGTATACTATACCCAAAGCTGCCTTATCCTTAAAAGCCACAATATATTAGAGACCATTGAGCCTCTTCCAAGGGAACAACATAGCTATATTTCCAAAATCATTAACGTTATGTGGACTTCTTGGAGAAAAGATTCTCTAACAGTTCAGGAAAGAAAGGGGATGAAAACCTTTAAAAGACCCCCAAAACAAGATGCTTTTTTGTAATTGTATCATGTTCCTGAAAGCCATAAGATCATAGATTAAGAGCTAGAAGAGATCTTATGTTAAAAGTCTACCTAGGTTCATACAACTAGTAAGTAATTAAGATGGAATTTAAAATCAGTTTTTCTTGACCTCAAGTCCAATACTCTATCCACTATCCTACCTAGCTGCCTAGCAATAGTTCATTAAGTTCAATACTATAGTATGAAAGCAGTATCCCCTGGCATGGCACAGACTTACCTGAAGTATTGGCCTCAGAATACGCTGTTTCTTTTTTTTCCATAAGCATGAAGACTGATAGTCATTTCTGTGATGATTCCAGACTAAGATGATAAATGCAATCTCTTGCCATATTAAACTTAGATGCTTTGAATGATCCATGACCTCAAGAACTTGTTTCTCCCCATGCAATGAAGATTATGATTAATCATATATCTATTGATAAACTAGCATTTATTAAGTCTTTATTACATTGCAGGCATCATTTTCATCTTGTATGAGTCTTGTCCTTATACCCTCATATAAAATAATTTCCCTAGAGGTCCTCCTCTGTTTGTTATAACATTGGATGGATATCGGCTCAGAAATCAGACTCCCCATCCCCATTGGTACTTAGAAATAACCAAAGAAGAGGCAGATAGGCACATTGTATGGAAATGAGTTCTAAGCCCACCTCAGAAATTTACTAGCTATGTGACCATAGGCACTGTTCTCAAGGGCAATTTCTTCACAACCAAAATGGAGTAATAATAGCATGTGCCTCTCAGGGTTATTGTGAGGACTAAATGAAAAGACATACATTAAATTCTTTGCAAAAAATCAAAACTATGCACAAATAGCTAGCAACTTTCATCATCATCATTATATAATCAGCCCATCTCTTTCCTTGAACATTTCTTTCTTAGTTAATATCTTTCATGATATGTCTTGTCTTCAATGAGATCATGTTATTCAAGGAGAAAAATATTGGCTCCACTGAAACTAGCATCCAACAAAATCCTTTTCAGATGTATCACAATGGTATGGAAGTCATCTTGAATTCTGGAGGGCCAGTGGCACATAAATATCAATTGACCCTACAAAGATGGCAACTTTGTGATTATGGAGATAGTAATCAATGAACTGAAGACCTGCAATTTAAAGGCTAGCCTAGACAAGTTTGGAAAAGTCAGATATTACATGATGCAGGGGAAAGGGAGCAAAAGAGGAATTAATTTACAGGTATGGTACAACCACTCCGATGAGATAATAGACCCTTAAAATCTTTTGCATATTTGAAGTATTAAAAAGTCATCTTAGATTTTGGATGTTTTAAAAATTCCGTAGGTTGAATTATTGATAATAAACATGCAAATGTGATCCATGATTTTTTTTTGTCAGCATGGAGAATTCCACCACCAACAAAGATTGAAATCCATTTATTACTTAGTTCTTTGAAGTTTCTTGAGGTACATGGAAGTCAAGTGACTTGCCCAGGGTCACACAACTGGTAAGTCTTAGTGGCAAGATGTGAATCCAGAATTTACTGGCTCTAAGCTTTAACTCTTTCTACTATATTAAGCAATGAATATTTATTTAATGTCAAAAAAATCAAAAGACTTAGCACAGTATTCTAAGTAAGTGATTACTGACTCATAAAAGTAGTCTTTGATACTCAATGTATTTTCCCCTGAACCAAAATTTCAGTAATTTAGTCAAAGTTTTCAGGCATGAAGCCAAAAAAAAAATGGTATTGTTCCCTAATGGGTACAATTTTCAGCATTTTAAATTTAATATTCTTAATCCTGATTCTTTTTACTCGCTCAAGCTAAATGTAGAGTTGAAAAAGGGTTATTTATTCCAAGTTCAAGTATTTATAGGCTACATGTATCCTTTGTGAATGAGGTTGAGATAGGTTTGAGGAATAATCAGAGTCATATGAGGGATATCAGGAATAAAATATTTCCAACTAATCTCTTCTGGAAACATATTTTGAGAGAAGGAAGTCCATCAGAATCACAGGATTTGAATTCATTTCATTTTTGACTACCCTTTTGTTCTTGCTAATGTTATCTGCCCCTAAGTGTTCTTAGTGATCCTAAGAGAGATAAGGGAAAGTCTCTTGTTTATTTTAAAAGTTTAAGTAATGGGGGGGCAGCTAGGTGGTGCAGGAGATAAAGTTCTGGCCTTGATTCCAGGAGGAACCGAATTCAAATCTGGCCTTAGATGCTTGAAACTTACTAGCTATGTGACCCTGGGCAAGTCACTTAACCTGATTGCCTCACCAAAAAAAAAAAAAAAAGTTCAAGTAATGGAATGTATCAAATCAGTTTTTTTTTTTTAACAGAACATGTGTGGCTTCATACCACATCTAAAAATATATTGACACTTCAAAGTCTTATTTGTTTACTCCAGGTGAGTTTTAAAGGTCACATGTAATAACCGATGGAATTTAAAGTGCACAAACTTGTCTTTGCTCTGCTTTATGTTCCCTTATCCCTCCAGATTCAGTGTGTGAAAGATTGATTGTCCAAGATATGGTTCTATAAAATTAGTAAACCTACACTAATGTGTTAATGTATTAGGGAATGGGTTGTTGTGTAACAACATGAACTTCTGGAAAGAAAACATTGCCTAGCTTGGTGCTTTGTGCCATATTTGGCACTAAATAAATGTCTGTCAATTTGTTTTGATTTGTTTTGCTTGGTTTATCTCCTTCCAGTCATTTATGGTGATCTTCAGCAGACCAATCTTTTACCATCCCTCAATTGAAATACTGATGTAATAGAGAAAATAAATTGTGAATCTGCACGAAAAATGGTTTGAAAATGGATTGGTATGCATCCCAGAGCTCCCATAAATATTCAAGCAATTATCTAAATAAGTTGCTAGCTGAAATAATATCAAGAAATCTAGAGAGAAACATTTTTAAAATTCCCTTCATCCAGCCCAACTGTTCAAGAAGTCAGCCAGGAACTATTGTTGCCAGAACACAGGTGAACAGGCTAGAAATTTCCAATGATTCCTTCACCAGGGAAATAATCCAGGAAGAACTGATCATCACAACAGCACCCAGATTAGGAATATCCCAGAGGGGATGGAACACAATAAAATTCTCTAACCAAGTGAAAAGGGAATATCTGAAGAGTATTGTAATGTTCTAACTACTTATACATAAAAAAGACCAGAAGACCCCAGAGTTCTAACAAGAGACATGTGTGGCTTCATAACACATCTAAAAAAATGATACTTCAAAGTCTTGTTTACTGCAGGTGAGTTTTAAAGGTCACATGTAATAACTTATGTTATTATAAGATACACCGAATCCTGTGTGCAGTAACAGTAAGAGAAATGAAAGTCAATGAGATGAGTCCAGGAAACTGAAGTTAGGACCAAACAGCATCTGACCATCCCATGCAAGAACGAGGCAGAACATGGGCTTCACATAAAGTCCCAAGTCATTATCTGAAACTAGAGATAGAAATGAACAAGGAACAGATACTGAACACTATGAAAAAATATTATGGGTCAAAAAGTAAACAAGAGGTAAATCGAGGAGAAGGAAATAACTTCTACCTATAAATAGTTTCACAGGTGAAAATGGTTAACAAGGATTAACTGGAAATAATGAAAAAAGATCTCACACACACATATAAGTAGGTAAAAAATCATACACACACAATCACACACACACATATGTGTGTTTGTGTGTATATCTGCATATGTGTGTCTATATATAAATACATACACATACATGCATATATAGGGAAGAGATTTAGTGGAATAAAATAATTTTAAGTATTTCTAACAAAAATAAACTGGTTGAAAACTGAAATGTACACCCAAGGGAAAACCCTGAAGAACCAGAAGAAAGATGGGGTGCAGCAAACCAGTAGCCCAAGTAGCTTGAGCGATTAATGGGAAAAGCCCCTGAGGGAAGGGGAGAAGTACAGAATGGGAGGCATTCCAGCAAGCTAGCCTAAAGCTGGGTCAATATACTAGGAGGAGATCTTGAAACCCAGTTGGTGGAGCAGGCAAACACCAGCAGCTGGAGCCCTGAGTGCCTTAGTGAGGGTGGGAGAACTGGTGGAAATCTGCTTGGAAAACCACCAGGTACCTTGCCATTCTACAGAATCGGTTCTCACAGAGCCTCAGCAAAACTAAGGGAAGCAACACTCCAAGGTGCCACAAGCAGACAAACATCCTGAAACATCCATCTGAAAGGAGCTGAAGAAAGTGAAAGGAAGGAAAGGCCTGGGTGAGCAGGAAATCTCCAGGAGCCACACTACCCAATCCTACTCCTAGAGTTCCAGTATTGCTGTTTCCAGCCCAACACCAGGTAAGATGCCAGAACCCTATGGCCTCCAACTGCCAGCACACAAAGCCAGTGACCAGGCCCAACACAAGAAGCACGGGTCAGTGCCCTGTGCTTTCCAACAGGAGAACTCAATCTCTTTAGGTCCAGGAAATAAACAAACTCCATGAGCAAAAAGAAACATACGATAGATTCTTATTACGGGAAGAGTGAAGATCAAGGCAGAAATTCTGAAGAAGACAACATTGTCAACAAACCTACATCTGGAACCTCAAAATGGAATATTAACTGGTCTGAAACCCAAAAAGCCTTTAGAAGAGCACAAGAAGGATTTTAAAAGTCAAACGAGAGAGATAGAAGAAAAGTAGGAAAAGAAATGAGGGGTATGCAAGACAGAGTCAAAAGCTTGGAAAAGGAAAGACAAAAATTAACTATAGAAAACAAGTCCCTAAAATATACAATTGGCCAACTGGAAAAACTGGAGAAAACAAGTCACTAAAAATACAATTGGCCAAATGGGGAAAGAGATACAAAATCTAACACAAGAAAACAATTTCTTAAAAATTAGAATTGGGCAAATGGAAGCTAGTGACTCTATGAGAGAACAAGAATCAGTCAAACAGAAACAAAAGAATGAAAAAAATACATGAAAACATAAAATATCTCATTGGTAAAACTACTGACCTGGAAAATTGATCCAGGAGAGATAATTTAAAAAATTATTGGTCTACCTGAAAATCATGATGAATAAAAGAGCCTGGACAGTATCTTTCAGGAAATCATAAAGGAAAACTGCCCTGAGGTCCTAGAACCAGAAAGTAAAATAGCCATAGAAAGAATCCACTGATCGTCTCCTAAAAGAGATCCTAAATTGAAAATGCCAGGGAATATAGTAGCCAAATTCCAAAATTACCAGGTCAAAGAGAAAATGCCACAAGCAGCCAGAAAGAAACAATTTAAATATCATGGAACCACAGTCAGGATTACACAGTACCTTTCAGCTTCTACATTAACAGACCACAGGGCATGGAATATGATATTCCATAAGGCAAAGGAGCTTGGATTATAACAAAGGATCAATTACACAGCAAAAATGAGCATGATCTTTCAGGGGAGGAGATGGATATTCAACTAAATAGGGACTTCCAAACTTCCTGATAAAAAGACCAGAGCTCAACAGAAAATTAGATCTTCAAATACAAGACTCAAGAGAGACATGAAAAGGTAAATGGGACAGAAAAAAAAAAAACATGTTATTAATAAGACTAAACTGTTTACATCCCTACAAGGGAAGATGACACTTGTAACTCTTGAGAACTGTATTGTTATTATGCCATGTTAAAGGGATATACATAAAGGGGATGGATATAGATTGACTTTGATGCAATGATAAAAAAAAAAACTCTAATCAAGTGAGTTAAATGGATTAATCTGATCTAAGTAAGGGATTAATTTGATCTAACCAAGAAAATGTACTGAGAGAAAAGAAAAGGAGGAGACAGACAAAGGTAAATTACATTACAGAAAAAGGCACAAAAACCTATTACAGCAGAGTGAAAAAAGAGAGGGAGATAAGCATTGTTTGAACCTTACTCTCATCAGATTTGGTTCAAAAAGGGAGTAACATAATCAGTTAGATATAGAAATCTAACTTGCCCTGTAGGCAGTAGGAGGGAAAAGGGGAAAGAAAAGAGAGGAGGCTAATAGAAGGGAGGTGGGACTGAAGGAGCTAGTGGCCAAATGCAAAACACTAGTGAGGAGGGAAAAGGAGAAAGGAGAAAGAAAAGCATAAATGGGGTGGGGGAGAAGGATGGAAAGAAAAACACAGATAGTAATCATAACTGTGAATGTGATATATGAATGTAATGAAATACTATTGTGCTATAAGAAATGATGAACAGTCAGACTTCAGAAAAACCTTGAAAGACTTTTGTGGTCTGATGCTGGGTGAAGTGAGCAGAACCAGGAGAACACTATACACAGTAATAGCCAGGTTGTGCAATGGCTAATATTGATAGACTTAACCTTTCTCAGCAATACTGAGATCTATCTAAGACATCTCCAAAGGCCTCATGATGGAAAATGCTGTCCATATCCAAAGAAAGAACTACGGAGTTTGAATGCAGATCGAAGCATACTATTTGTTATTTTTTTTTCCCCTACTGTGTTTCGTTTCCTCTTTCTGGTGTTTCCTCCTATTGGTTCTAATTCTTACTTACAACATCACTAATGTGAAAAATATGTTTAATAGGAATGTATATGTATAGCCTATCTCAGATTGTGCATGCCATCTTGGGGAGGGAGGTGGATAAAAATTTAAAACTCAAAAGCTTATGGAAGTGATTGTTGATAAATCAAAATAAATTAGCTAAAAAACTAAAATGTAAATACAATAGTCAAAAGAAACCTAGAGGGTATGTATGTGTGAGAAATTGATAGTGGCTGAATGATGAGGAAGTCCCTTTTATACACTAATAAGGAGAGATGAGACAATTTACACTTTAAAATCCTCATGTTTATATGCCCCAAACAGGAAAGTCAATAAGACAAAGAGAGACTGGGAGAGTATTTATTCTGATCTAAAGAGAGGAAAGGAAATGGAGAAAACAAGAAATACACTAAGAAAGAAATTAGGGAGGAGGTAGAATTTGGTATTTCTCAGAATTAGGGTATGCAAGAAGAATATATAGATAAGGAGAAAGGATTGTGGTAGGCAGACAACACATCTAACGACAAAAAAGGATGGAATACACAGTTGTTGTTTTTTATGGTAACACATTAAACTTAATAAGGAAATAGTTGGAAACACATCAAGGAAAGAGAAGGGTTTAATAAGGAAAGTAGAGTAGGGGAATAAATAATAATAAGAATCACAATTTTGCAGATGTAGGGAATTTGCAGATTTAATGACATATCTTGGAGGATAACTTGTAAAGAAATAATGAAAGGGAAAGAAACTTTAAGAAGCAATGATGGGGCAAAGGGAAGAAAGGAAAGGCATCAGAAGGTAAATAACTTCAATTATGAAGTTATTTGATTTCTTCCCTTTTCTTTCACCACCTCCTTCTTATTTGGAGAAAGGGAGAGAATGAGAGAGAGAGAGAGAGAGAGACAGAGAGAGAGAGAGAGAGAGAGAGACAGAGAGAGAGAGAGAGAGAGAGAGAGAGAAGAGAAGAGAAGAGAAGAGAAGAGAAGAGAAGAGAAGAGAAGAGAAGAGAAGAGAAGAGAGAAAGGGAGAAGAGGAGAGAGGAAAGAGGATAAAAGCAAAAGAGAATATGATGACATTCATAAAAAGAATTGTTATAACCATAAAATTGAATGAGAACTAATCTATAAAATGGAACAAGATTACAGAATGGATTAGAAAAGCAGAATCTAATGATATATTTGTTCAAATCTTGCCTCACATACTTACTAACTGTATGACCCTGTGCAAATTACAACCTTGTTTGCCTCAGTTTCCTCACCTGTAAAATGATGATAAGTATAAAACTTATCTCCCAGGGTTACTGTTAGGATCAAATGAGATATTTGTAAATTGCTTAGCACAGAGTCTGGTATATAACAGGTACTCTATAAAATGTTGTTCCTACTACTGCTGTTGCCACGTCTGCTGCTACTGCTACTAGAAATGTATATGAGGGTTTGTAGAGAAATTATTTTATGCTTAAAGACATCAAATACAATGAAATGGTAAGAGTATATGCGTGCATATAGGATGTCACAATATTAGATACTTAAAACAAAATGGAAACAAATGACAAAGAGAAAAAGACACAAGACAATTTATTAAATAACACCATTCAGAAAACAAATAAATTTGAAAGACTTAAAAACATTGAGCAATCCTAAGAGCAACCATGATTTTAGAATACACTTAATTAAAACTCTTATCTACCTCCTGACAAAGATGATAGACTCCATCTGCATAATGGCACATAAATATTTGGATAAGCCCAATGTGATAATTTGTTTTCATTGACTATATATTTGTTTCAAGGATTTTTTTCATTTTTTTCAATATGAATGAGTTGTATGTGGGAAGAAATGCATGCTTATTAATTGATTTTTGGGTCTGTTTCCACATTGTTATTTAGATAGAAGCAAGTAAAACAATACATAAATGTGCTGTTCTAAGGACTGGTCCTCATAGGCCAGTCTTTTCCCCTTATATTTTTTTTAAATATCTTTTTGCTTTTACATCACCATGATTTCACAATATATCACCACCCTTCTCAAAGATTCATCCTTTATAACCCAGATTTTAAGAAAGGATAAGAAACAATTCAACAAAACTAATCACTCCCTCAACTGTGCCTGACAGTATATGTTACATTCTATACCCATATTTGCCCTCCTTTGCAAAGAAAGGAGGTAAATGCATTCACCTTGAGAATAGGGATTGTTCAATTCTTTGTATTTGCATTTAATTTATTACTATGTGCCTAGCACATAGTAGGAACTTAAGAAATGTTCGTTAATTGATTGATGTATCTGGAATCATGTGTACTGCTAGTCATTCTGTAACTATATGTTGAATAGGACATACACAGAGCTTCTCTCCCACCACCTCCTGTGACTCAGTAGGGTGATTTGGTGCTTTGGGGATGGCAAAGCAATCCCCTTATTGACCTCTGATCAGGAAGAACAGATGTGTTGGTGGACCTATAAAAGGTGTGCAATACTTTTACTGAACCTCTTTCATTAATTCTTCTGGCGGCATCATAACTCTGGGACTTCTTGTGAAGGGTGATGGAAAGTCAATAGTCCTTTTCCCAACATTGGTTAGCTGCCATGTACCTATTAGCACAAAATAACCAAATCTGAGAATGGTTCATGGGGTCTTAGGTGTTTCTTCTGCTTGTTTTTCTTTTTAGAAACTAGGTGAATAAATACTTATCTCAAGATAGATATGTGCAATCTGGGAGGTGATTTTGTGAATTTGAGAGGTCCTGGGTCACTTGATTGCATCTGACTGGCAGCATGGGAAATTTCTCCTTTGGGAAGAAGGCCTTTGCTAAAAGGAAGAATCCAAAACCTAGCATGATTGCCCAAAAGATATAGTTTTTGAGGGGATAGTGGAGATCTGAGGTGAAATATAATAGCACCTATTCACCAGTTCTACTAACTACTTTATATTTTGATGAGTTTTATCTCACACCCTCTTGTGAGAGTAAGGGAAAAATAGTAATGAGTTAAATAATTAAATCTTAATTTAAGACTCTGTCAGTGTTTGTTTGTGAATCATTAGTATTGATGATTTCTTTTGTATGTAAGAAAACAGAACAACAACAACAACAACAAAACTTTCCATACTTAATTCATATACTACATCGGGTACTTCTTCTTTTCTTTTGGGAAGACTCAGTATCAGCCAAAATTATAATTTTGAGTATTTTTTTCTTGAATCTCCAGAATGGGGAAGTTAAAGTCAAAGAATGTAGGAGAAGGCTCCCCCACATCTGAACTCAGTCTGAACAATGGAAATGTGTCCAATAAGAGAGGCCTTTTACTGAAACAAGGGTTCAGTGACCCAAACTTTTTGGACTAACAGTGGTTTTTAATGTTAGATCAGTTTAAAATCTAAGCTATTAGAAACAAGGAAAATTGGGTGAGTCAAGAAAAATCAAAATAATACCAATCTATAATGAGAACATTAGGCACCTGGAAATGACCTTTTTTCTATATGGGACACATGGGTGGAGAGACTAAAAGGGAGAATGAGTGGCATAAAAAGAAGTATGAGAAAGTATTGGAAATACATTTTGCCTATTTTGAAAAGTAGGGTAGGATAGACTAGAATTGTCTAAAATATCAAGGGTGAAAGCCTGAGGAAATAAAAGCAGCAACAAGTGTGGAACTGGCAGGAAATTGCATTCATGGCTTTGTTCTTCCTTAGGGATACAGGAAAAAAAATAAAGATAGTCATCTCTCTCCTTCTCCCTCTCTCTCTCTCTCTTTTAAAAAAATCTGCCTTTCTTTTTTACACTGCACTCATTTCCCCTAGACCCTTCACCCTCACTCTCACTGAAATCTTAGTAATGATGGAAAACATTTAAGCAAAGCCTACTGACACTACAAATCTCAGTGAATCTGACAGGATATATGCCACAGCCATTATCTCCACCTTTTTACTTGGCTGCAAGTTGCCTTATTGTCCAGAATCAAGATTGCTTATGAGATACAGATTTATAGGTGGACAGGATCACATTGGTCATATAATCAAGGGTTTGAAAAGTTTAGTAACTTTTCTCAGATAATCACAATTTTTTTTTTCCAAAAGTCTTGGCCTTATTCATACACCCACCAAGTGTTCATTGACATACTTGTTTTTCTACAGCCCAACATTGCTTGTTTCCATTTAAAAAAAAAAAAGCATCTTTATCAAAAAATATAGGTGACTACTTGAAATTTCAGAGCCATGCTAATGTCTCTGCATTACTGCCATTCAACATCTGTGATGCTGAAGACAGTATAGTAACCATCATCTTACTTGCCTAGGAAATGTAAGGTAACTTATCATTTATATGGCTAGAACCATTACTTCCTTGACATAATTATCAACAAAAATCATGTTTATTTGGCTATTTTTAAAAAGTGCTATCACTGCCTCCTTAGAAAGATGCATTAGAGCCTGAGTGTCTCTGTGTTGTTTTGAAATTTCTGTGAGTTCAAAATATCTTCCTTACATTCAAAGAAATTAAAATGCAGACTTGGAGTCTACCATCATGAATTATTGTTTCAAATGTTTCAGGTCTTAGAATTAAAATTGCTTCATTTCTTAAGCTTGAATGTCCAAGATATTTTTAAAATTACAATTAACATGATTTATTGAGAATATTAATCTGCCCCAGTGGTACTTGGAGGGGAGAGATCAAAATCTAGTGCAAAGTTGATTGCACAACTAAGACTTTTCACTCATCACTATTGGATTCTTTGGATTAAGTAATTTATTCTTATTTTAACAATATGAATAGCATTAGAGTAATGTTGCCATAATGATATCTTTTACTTGTTTTTAGTGCCTTCCGTGAATCATAGGATAAGAATTTAAAAGGCAAAGTGGACCATATAAGTCAAGTTAAGCCAAACCCTCTATTTTACAAATAGATGAAGGCTTGGAAAAGCTGTCAGATAGGTAGTTAAGTGGCAGAGCTGTCATCTAAACCTAGTTTTTCCCCACCTTAAGCAAAAACAAAACAAAACAAAAAAGTACAATTTCCAAATCACAACATTACTCAGGAGACAATCTCTTCTGGATTTGATATAGGGAGAAATGATATGCAAAAATCTTCCAAAATCAGGATTCATTTGCTATATCAGTCCACCAGAACCCAATTTATTCACTTATTTTAACAAGACCTATGAAATTTGAAGTGATTCTGAGATACTATGGACTTCTAATATTGGCATGTGAAGATTGGCATGCTGCCTTAAACTTAAAAATGTCTTCTCAGTGTCTCACCTATAACCTCATACAGAGTAAGCATTCAATAAATAGTTTTTGAATAAATTGATTGTACTTTCTCTTATTGAAAATTGTTTGCGTGTTCCAGAGATGTAAATTAATATGAATATCAGTCCAAGCAAAATGTATTTAGGAAGGTATATTTTCTGGAAAAAAATGTAGTCTATTCCCAAGCCAAATATGAGTGGCTCTTTGGATTATCCATACTGCTCCTCCTCTTTATCAACAAGGCTAATAGACTTCTCATTTTCTATGCATTTCTTAAAAATCTGAGCAGTCAGAGGCAGTGGACTATTTTAGTTACGGTATTTTGAGTTATAAATAAGCCTTAAGCTCATTTTTATAATGGTTTTTGTTTTGATGTTTATAACAAGGATTTTTAAAAAATGAACTCATTCAATCATTTTAGGAAGAGGCTACAAAAATAACCATCATTAATCTCAAAAGCATTGGCACAATGAAGAACAAAATCTTGTCCCCATTCTTTCTATGATAGTTATTACTCTTATATGAATTAGTTATCAATCAGTTACCCAAAGGATGTAAGATCTTTGAAGAAAAGAACAGTTTTTATTTAAAAAGGAAATTTTTGCGGAGTGGTATTAGATAATATTGGAAAGGTCTATTAAGGTCGGGCCATGACAACGGTCCCTGAGTTCCAGCCTAAGGAGTTTTGACTTTATTCTATATGCAGTGGACAACTATTGATGCCTCTTCATCAGGGAAGTGACATGAAAAGTAATGTGATTTGGGAATATTAATTTGACAAAGCTTTGTAAGTAGACTAGATTGGCAAAGGAAAGCCTGAAAGTGGGAAGGATGGTATTGAAACAGTTTAAGTAAAAGGTAATGAAGGCCTCAGCAAGAATGATGATGGCCATGATAATAGGAAGAAATGGATAAGTGAGATAATATGTAGATGAAACCTACCAAGCTTTGTGAATAATTGTGGGAGATGAAGCACAGGAACGTGTAAATGATGATCCAAGGATTTTGAACCTAAGTGACAAGGACAATGCTGATACCTATTGGGGAAAAAAATAGCAGAAAAAAATGAAGTCAGGAAGAGGACCTAGCTTCAGAGGGAGAATAGCGTATAGTGTTGATGAGTTCCATTTTTGAAATATTGAGTTTGATTTGCTGAGGGGGGGACATCCAGATGGAAATGTCTATTTGGTAAGTGCAAACAAAAGAGTGGAACTAATAAAGATGGATAAGGCTCATAGTACAGGTATATGCCATCAGCATAGAAGTGAAATCTTAAACCCTGAGAGTAGATGGGATTGTGGAGGGAAAAGTGCAGAGACAGAAGAGAAGAGGACCGAATCATGAGAAATAAGTAGTTTAAACAGTAGAATACAGAATAAAGAACCAGTTAAAAAGGTAGATGAATGACCTCAGGAATTTCTTTTCTAGCAAAAACTATTTTGTTGTGAGGAAAGAAAGGAAGTAGAGTAGTAGGAAGCAAATACTGGATCCAGAATGTTAAGGATAGGGTTCACATCCTGTCTTTGTCATTTAAAATGTGGATACTCTTGGGCAAGCCTCTTAACCTTATTGTTTCCTCATATGTAAAGCACAGTACACAATTCCCATAAGGTTCTTATTAGGATGGTGCTATGTAATCAACAATTGAACTTAAATGGTCTTATCAAAGATGAACCATGATGATGGTTATCCACTGTTGTTATTTCTACTACAGGGATGTGTGTGTGTGTGTGTGGTTGTTATATTGTTGTCTTTCTATTTCCAGAACCTAGCAAAGTAAATGGCACATAGCTGATGATTAATTGTGTTAATTGATTGATAGTAAATAGGTAGAGAATAAAGGCAAGGAGGGAAAAGAAAACAAAGGAAAAGAAGAACCACTTTTAGTGATTTGCCAGTAGTCACAATGGTAAGGTTCTGTTAGAAATGGAACTAGAAACTAAACCTAGTGTCCTTTTCACTTAATTAAGGATATATGAAGGAAGGATGTGAACAAAATTTGTGTTCCTCATGTTGGTAATTAATTACATATGATTATGATGATAACAATAGTATAAAATTTGTTATTTATGTAGCAAAGTACTTTACATTCATTAGAATGCATTCATTTAAAGTTCCAAAGAGCTTTATATACATTATCTCATTTGAGCATCATAATGACATTATGATGTAAGTACTGTTATCCTCATCTTAAGAGCTGACCATGATAAAATATCATTTTCAGGCATAAAATGGTATGGGAAAACAGCAGCTTTTTAGTTATAATGCCATTTTAAACTAGTTTAAGTGATTCTAAGAGGTTACAATAAATTTTCCAGAAATCTATTAATACCTGTGGAATGTTACCTTAAAAATCAAAACATCTACATTTAAAATGTTTATTCTGATTTGTTCTAAACATAATTAGTTACCTAAATCCTATTTCAAACATCAATGCTTTTTACATATTTTCCCATTTCAAATCGTAAGCATTTCATGTTTCTACATTTATAGTTCTTCAGAGGCCTTTACAGATTTAAGTAATTTATCTACCTTTCTCAGGCTTTTAAATTTATTTGAAATTAATTGAAATTGCCTAGTTGGTGGTGGAACTAGTCAGCTACTCAGTGAACATAGTTCCCTCTTTTATAAAACAGAAACATATTTGGTATTAATATCTATGCCTCATGCATAAATTATGGCAAAATAAATTAGCTGATTTGATATCAGTCCTATAAAGTAATATCAAAAATTCTCTTTAGTGGGTAATGAAAGCCAAGTCAATAACAGCTCAGTCAGTGTCATACGAAGAAAAGGAATAATTTGAGGTCTACAGGTCAATCATCTATACTGTCTTCAAATGATTTGGAAGAAAATTATTCAGCCTTTTGAGATAAATTAACAGTTCCAACCCAGGAGAGTGTGGCTTTAAGAAATTTGTGCCCCCATATGAAAAAATGTTCATCAGGTTTCCTGTAAAGGGTTTATTTGAAAAGAACAATATGGTAGGCAGCTAGGTGTCACCATGTATAAAGCAATGGGCCTGAACTCAGGGAAATTTAATAAATACTTGTCATTAACTGAGTGCCATTGCACAATCAATGGGAATCCATTTTTCCTCCAGTCCTTTGTGATGCTATTATAAGTACTTATGTATACTTGGGATTTTCCTTCTGTTTTCTTTATCAAAGACTAGATGCCTCTAAGCAAGTCATTGGACATTTCTGGATTAAAGCCAATTCATAGTTGAGTTATCTGAGTATCCAAAGTGCCAATATGGTGTACTTTTTGATTAAATGGAGAAAGCATATGCTTCAGATAACAGATATATGGGAGACTTAGCTAATCTTTCTTGTGAATGACTGAAAATATGACATGCATTCTCACTCAGACTCATAGTTATTGTTCTTCTCTCTGAGGCTGGATTGAAGAGGGACCTAAGGGTAGTGCCATTGTTTTTTCTCAAAAATTATTATTTTTTTTTAAACCAGATCAACTTTATTTGGATTCTGGTTTTATAACATAGAAAACTGGAAAGGGAAAGTTTGAAAAGAGAAAACTGCTGGAAATAGCGATTTGGAAGCTATCTTTGTAGAGGTTAATGTTGAAGACTTAAAAATATTTCTAAATTATAGTACATGAATTGGAATTCCATGAGAATTTCAAATGTAATTTTTTTCATTTCATTTTTCAGTTCCAAATTTTCTTCTTCCTTCCAGCCTCTCCTTCCTCCCTCTCCCACACTGAGAAGGCAAGACCTATGATACCCATCATATTTATAAAGTCATGCAAAACATTTCCACATCAGTCATGTTCTGAAAAAAAAAGCAAGAACATTTTAAAAAAGAAAAATAAATTTTATTCTATCTTCACTCAGAGTCCAGTTTTCTCTCTCTGAAAGTAGATGCATTTTTCATAACTCCTTTCGAATTATCATAGGGCACTGAATTGATCAGTGTGCCTAAGTCTTTCCCAATTAATTATAATAGCAATATTGCTGCTTCTTTGTACATTGTTCTCCTGATTCTGCTCACTTCATTTTGCATCAGTCCATATAAGTTTTCTCAGGTAAAATATAACTTTCCAACACAATCTTTTTTTTTCTTATTAAGTAATGTAATATATGTAAATTCTTTAAAAACTTAGAAGTACTATATAAATGTGATCTGTCCACATTTGAATTGTAATCATTATTATCTTCAATCCTTTTCTTATTTTTTTCTTTTTGTTATTTTTATTTTTTTATCTGAGAATAACCCAGTGTTCAATATGTTAACATTTTGAGTAATAGATATAACTTTGAAAAATGACACATTGGGGCAGCTAGGTGGCACAGTGGATAGAGAGCCAGTCCTGAAGTGAGGAGGACCTGAGTTCAAATCTGGCCTCAGACCAAACACTGGACATGTACTAGCTGTGTGACCCTGGGCAAAGCAGTGAACCCCAATTGCCTAGCAAAAAAAAAAAAAAGAAAGAAAAAAAAAGACACATCAGCAGTATAACATGCCAGGATTGAGGTTGCATTGCTACTGACACTTGAACAAAGAATGAGTCAGAGGCTTTTTAAAGCTATGTTTTCAAAACTTTATTTAATATATTTGCATTCAATTATCATATTTCTCCTTCTCTAATAACATTCATGTACTATTTTGTTTTTTTAAATCAATATTTTAAAAGAATCCATGCTATTTCGTAATAACTTCTTGTAGTAGGCAATAGATAAGATTAACAAGTTTACATTGTGATTTAAATAGAAAAACTTATTTTCTCTCTTTTTTTGTCTTTTTAGATAATTGGGGTTAAGTGACTTGCCCAGGGTCACACAGCTAGTACATGTCCAGTGTTTGGTCTGAGGCCAGATTTGAACTCAGGTCCTCCTGACTTCAGGGCCGGTGCTCTATCCACTGTGCCACCAGCTGCCTCTTTACAAAAAACTTATTTTCTCAAATGGTCACTTTGAGCTGATCTAATTTTCTTTTTTTATTTCTCTCTTTCTTCCTTCCTTTCTCTTTCTTTCTTTCTTTCTTTCTTTCTTTCTTTCTTTCTTTCTTTCTTTCTTTCTTTCTTTCTTTCTTTCTTTCTTTCTTTCTTCGTATTTATGTCATTGGACACAATTACATTAATTCAATTGCTGTATCCTGAGCATGTATTTGATAAATGACATCCTTTCCTAGCATTTTTTTAGCTTTTTTTCTGTTCTTTTATTTTAATGTGTAACATCATTTGAATTGAAATGACAAATATTTTTAAAATATGATACTAAAATGAGAGATAATTTACAAAGAAATATATATTTAATATTTGCTAAATACTTACATATGAAACATCTATATGCACATAGGCATGTAATATATATAGCAAACCTCATATATATATATATGTATATAATGTATGATATGATATATAACATATAACAGATGCACATAGACATTTAATATATATTCCTTTGTAAATATGTATCATAATAATGTATTAAACAAAATGAATAATAAATGAAATGATAAAATCAATAAAATATTATATGTGCATATATCACATATATGCCTACTGTGTGCTAAACACTGGTGATACAAAGAAATGCAAGAGACAGTCCCTGATTTAAAGGATCTCACAGTCCAGTGGGAGAGACAACATGCAAACAACTAAGTATGAACGAGCTTTACACTTGATAAAATAGAAATAATTAGCAGAGGGAAAGCTCTAGAATTTAGGAGTTTAGGGAAAGACTTCTTGTAGAAAGTGGGATTTTAACTGGGACTTGAAGAAGCCAGAGAAGAGACAGAGATTAGGATGGAGATTATTCTAACCATCCAGGTCAGTCCGTGAGAATGAGTTTAAGAGATTTTCAATTACCATCTCCATGTCTGTGACGCTCAGATCTTTATATCCAGCCTCAGTATCTCATTTTAGTTCCAAGCAAGGTCTCATATTGAATCCCTGACATTGCCTGCTAAGACTCTTTTGGCTTTGCCATTAGCCTCCACTCTTTACAATGCAGTTCCGCAGCACTGCTATTTTACCTCCCCATGTGACCTATAAACCAGTGACTAGTCCACTGAACCATTAAGACTTCCAGGCTACCCTGAGACTGAATTTTCTTTTAAGTGTTTTCTCTCCCTTTTGGAATGTGACCTCCTTGAGAATGAGAACTATCCTTTTTCCATTTGCATGCCCATAACTTATCAGTGTGACATATGATAAGTAATTAATAATCAATTCTTTTCTTCCTTCCTTCTTTCTTTCATTCATTTATTCATTCATTTTGCCAGTAGGTGTTTATATGTGTTAAGGTAGGGAGGTTTACGTTGAAAGTGAAACAAAAATAAAAGATACTCACTTTTCTGACTCTCCTTCCCCATCTAGTAAGTGATCCAGGCAACTTCTTTCCATACCACACCATTCTTCTTCTACTAGGCAGCTTAAAAGTCATGAAATTTCTTTGGTGCACACCTCTATCCCTTTCATTGCTTAGAAATAATCTCTGATGCATCTGTATTATAACTCATATCTAAATCTTGTTCAACAATGATTGTGTAAAATCAAGGTAGGAGGGGGAAACAGATCTAGTGCATGTCTGACTTTTGGGAAGTTTATATTTAGAAAAAAAATAATAATTAAAACCAAAAGATTCTTTTAACTTCAAAACCCAAAGTAACACTAATTATTCTGGACTGAAATGCAGTCTTCTGAATTCTGTGCATTTCCAGCTGTTACCTGGAATCTTTCATTGCATTCCATCCTTTACTCAATTAACATAAATGTATGCTTCACCTATCTGCTATTATCGATTACATTTTTGTATGACACAAAATTAGGAAATTTAAAAAATGGGGAAAAATTCTTATACAAGATCCAGCCTTTAAGAAATGGGGAAAATCTTATAAAAGTCCCTGCCCACCACAGAAGGATTTGGAGGAGTTAAACTTTTTTATAACTCTTAAAAGGTAGAGTAAGAGCTAGTACTATCATTTCCCACAAGGAAATCCATCTAAAGACTTTTGGAGGCATTGCACCTTGGAGACATTGAGAAGAAAAACTTATTTTTTTAAATTTATTTGGATTTATTAACAATCACTTCCATATGCTTTTGAGCTTAAAATTTTTCTCCCTCTTCCTCCCCACCACCCTCCCCAATATGACACACAATCTGATATAGGCTATACATTTACATTCTTATTAAACATATTTTCACATTAGTGAAGTTGTAAGTAAAAATTAGAATGAATAGGTGGAACCATCAGAAGGAGGAAACAAAACTCAATAGAAGAGAAAAAAAAATGATAGCAATTCAACTTCCGTAGTTCTTTCTTTGGATGTGGATAGCATTTTCCATCACGAGGCTTCTGGAGATGTCTTAGATCCTTGTAATGCTGAGAAGGGTTAAGTTTATCACTATTAGTCATAGCACAACATGGCTGTTATTGTGTACAAAGTTCTCTTGGTTCTGCTCACTTCACTCAGCATTAGACCATACAAGTCCTTCCAGGTTTTTCTGAAGCCAACCTGTTCATAATTTCTCATAGACAATAGTATTCCATTACATTCATATACCACAACTTGCTCAGCCATTCCCCAATTGATGGGTATCCTCTCAATTTCCAATTCCTTACCACCACGAAAAGAGCTGCTATGAATATTTTTGTACATGTGGGTTCTTTTCCCATTTGCATGATCTCTTTGGGATATAGCCATAGAAGTACTATTGCTGGGGGGCAGCTAGGTGGCACAGTGGATAGAACACTGGGTCTGGAATCAAGAGGCCCTGAGTTCAAATCCGGACTCAGACACATAACACTTACTAGCTGTGTGACCCTGGGCAAGTCACTTAACCCCATTGCCTAGCCAAAAAAAAAAAGAGTACTATTGCTGGATCAAAGAGTATGCACATTTTTATAGCCCTTTGAGCATAAGAAAAACTTATTTTTTTAAAGTATTTTAATAGGTTAGTACAATAGCATAATCTAATAAGATGAAATTTAATCAGGACAAATGCTGAGTCCTACACTTAGCTTTCAAAAGTCAAATTCCTCCTTTTCTCTCAAGAAGCCAGAGCTCTTGTGAACTTCTTTAATTTTAGTTTCCTAATCCCATCTATGTAATAAGGTTTGGAGGGAGTCGGGTATCTGCTTTCTTTCCAGTCCTTTGAAATTAAAAATAACCATGTATTTTTAATGAACTTGTTATTTGATCAAAGCAGGGATTTTTCAATGAAGAAATTCATTTTACCAATACAGATTTATATTAGCTTGGCAAAGGGCTTATGGAGTTGTATGGTGAACTTTTAGGGTAAGTGACTTGGTAGTGTAACAGAAATAGTATGTATAAGAAGGATAATAGTCCTTGTATTTCAGAGGTTGACTTTCTATCACTGTCACCTTGCTTCTCCTCTATTAATGAAGCATACAAAATTACACACACATACACACACATATATACACACACATATATGTATGCATTATGCGCATATGAAATTTTGGATGAAATACAAATGTAGTAATTGTTATTGATCACAAGGGTACAGCTCACTAAGCCAGGTCAACAATCACCATAGCATCTGGGCAGAAGAGAAAAACCAGTTACTCAGTTAATAAGTATTTATGAAGCTTATGAATCACCCACTATATACACTGCTAAATGCCAGAAGATGCCAAGAAAAGAAAAGACAGACTCTACTCTTGGGGTCAGGGTGAGGGCATGAACACAAGAAATATATATTGGATAAAGTAAAGATAACTAGTACAAGGAGGGCATTAGAAGACAAAACACCACTCTCCAGCAGCAGCTCTACTTTGCTTCAACTCCATGAACGACATCCCCTCCGACTCCCAACCACCACTAAAGCTGATCACCTGAAGTCTTATCATCACCAAGCACGACTCAGGTTTAAATACTCTATCCCTTCCCAACTCATCCTCAGTTGCCTCTCCCCTCTGATTAGAGGACTGGAAGGTGGAACACTAAACTTCTCCCAAAGCCTTCTTTTACAGAGAACTCACAACCTTCCTGGTAACTCACTTCTACATCAGCAGGTTTGCTTGGCTTCCACTTAGTGAAACGACATGCTGTCACACTGGGAACCTCATACTGCCTCCCTTCCCACCTTCCCAGGAGAGATAATTAATACATCAAATGACAGTTCCAAGATGGGGAAAGAGCTTAAAAGTCTAGATCAATGGAGTGAATTCAAATAAGACTGCACTCAACAGGAATCAATATAAAGCACAACACACGTTCAAAATAATCAATGGCACATATAAGAGGTAAGCCTAGATGAGCAGTTTTTAAACTTTTTAGTCTCAGGACTCCTTCTTGTTCTAAAAAATTTGTTAAAGATCTCAGAGATTTTTGGTTTATACAAATTATAACTATCAATATTTCTGTATCCATTTTTTAAAGAAAGTATTAGTATTATTGTTAAAAATAGTTCTGATTTTGTAGATTCCCTGAAAGGTTCTTAGAGAACCCAGGGATTTCAGAACCAAACTATGACAGCTGCTGGGCTAAACAGTAGTTACTATAAAAAATCCCTGGGATTTTTAGGAGATAAACAAGTATGACAAAGAAGACAAAAAAGTTAATACAATTTTACAGTGTAGCATACACACAAACACACGCACACTACACTATAAAGTTGTATGTATACATGCACACACATGCATACACACATATAAATAATAGTATACACACATGTTTACATACACACACATGTATTTCCCAAGGTCTATATATTTACCTCCATTCTCTTTCTTGAGATAAATTCCCATATCATCAACCTCATGCTTAACATTTCAAACTGGATGTCATATAGACAACTGAAACTCAACATATACCAAACTAAAGTAATTGTATTTTACCCAAACTAATATCTGATAAGAAATATAAGCTCTGAAAGATGGATTGATAACTTTGAAATGTAAAGAAATACAGAAGTAAAACATTTTAAAAAAAGAAAAAACGTAACAATGAAATTTGGCAAGCTTGAATGAAATATGGGTTTTGGGTCAACATTAGTTCTACTTTGGACGTGATGGAGTTGGAACTTCCAAGTGGAGGAATTGTCAAGTAGGTTTTAATGTGGTATAGGAGCTAAACACACACACATACACACAACTATATTTGTGTATGTGTGTATATAATAAGTGTGTATATACATATAAATACATGTATATAAAGAAATAAACTCATATAGATACACATACATATGCATGTAGATGTGCATATACACACACACATATGTATATACATATATATGTATTGCATAAAGATCATAGTCAATTTCAGTGGAATTTGATCCGATAACCAAAATATACTATCGAATGGAAAGAAAAGAAATCTTAGGACAGAGTCTTTAATATGCTAATACACAGCTCTAGTCATTAAGCCAGTTCTTGATCTGTCAGACAAAAGGAGGCAGGATGCAGAATATAGTGTAAGAAAGGAGACAGTTCACAACCATTCTATCAGTAAGAGTGAAAAATCAATTACAGCAACTTATCACAAGAATAATACACTACGACCAGGTAGGATTTATGCCAGGAATGAAGGGTTGGTTCAATATTAGGAAAACTATCAGCATCATTGAGCATATCAACAACAAAACCAACAGAAACCACATGATCATCTCAATAGATGCAGAAAAAGCTTTTGATAAAATACAACACCCATTCCTATTAAAAACACTAGAAAGCATAGGTACAAATGGAGTCTTCCTTAAGATAATAAATAGCATGTATCTAAAACCTTCGCCAGCAATATTTGTAATGGGGACAGGCCAAAAGCATTTCCAATAAGATCGGGGGTGAAACAAACATATCCATTATCACCACTGTTATTCAATATTGTACTGGAAACATTAGCTTTAGCAATAAGAGAAGAAAAAGAAATTGAAGGCATTAGCATAGGCAAAGAAGAAACAAAGCTATCACTCTTTGCAGATGACATGATGATATACTTAGAGAATCCTAGAGAATCAAGTAAAAAACTACTTGAAATAATAAACAACTTTAGCAAAGTTGCAGGCTATAAAATAAACCCACATAAATCATCAGCATTTCTACATATTACCAACAAAGCCCAACAGCAAGAGATAGAAAGAGAAATCCATTTAAACTTACTGTAGACATTATAAAATATTTAGGAGTCTACCTCCTGAAACAAACCCAGGAACTCTATGAACACAATTACAAAACACTTTTCACACAAATAAAATCAGATCTAAATAATTGGAAAAACATCAGTTGCTCATGGGTAGGCCAGCTAATATAATAAAAATGACAATCCTACCTAAGCTAATTTACTTATTCAGTGCCATACCAATCAAACTACCAAAAATTATTTTATAGAGTTAGAAAAAATAATAACAAGATTCATTTGGAAAAACAAAGGTCCAGAATATCAAAGGAACTAATGAAAAGAAATGCAGGGGAAGGTGGCCTAGCAATTCCAGATCTTAAATTGTATTATAAAGCAGCAAATCAAAACTGCTTGGTACTGGCTAAGAAATAGGGAGGTGGAGATCAGTGGAATAGGTTAAATATGCAAGACACAGTAGTCAATGACTATAGTAATCTATTATTTGATAAACCCAAAGACCCCAGCTTCTGGGATAAGAACCCACTCTTTGAAAAAAATGCTGGGAAAACTGGAAAAGAGTATGGCAGAAACTAGGCATAGACCCAAATCTCACACCATATACCAAAATAAAGTCAAAATGGGTTCATGACTTAGATATAAAGGCTGATACCATAAGTAAACTGGGAGAACAAGGAATAGTTTACCTATCAGATCTATGGAGAACAGAAGAATTCATGACCAAACAGGAGATAGAGAACATTATGAAAAGCAAAATGGATAATTTTGATTACATTACATTGAAAAGTTTTTGCACAAACAAAGCCAATGCAACTAAGATTAGAAGGAAGGTAGAAAATTGGGAAAGAATTTTTACAACCAGTCTTTCTGATAAAGGCCTCATTTCTAAAATATATAGAGAATTAAGACAAATTTATAAGAACACAGCCATTCCCCAATTGATAAATGGTCAAAGGATATGAACAGACAGTTCTCAGATGAAGAAATTAAAGCCATCTATAGTCATATGAAAAAATGCTCTAAATCATTTGATTAGAGAAATGCAAATCAAAACAACTCTGAGGTACCACATCACACCTATCAGATTGGCCAACATGACAAAACAGGAAAATGATAAATGTTGGAGAAATGTGGGAAAATTGGAACACTAATACATTGTTGGTGGAGTTGTGAAATGATCCAACCATTTTGGAGAACAATTTGGAACTATGCCCAAAGGGCTACAAAAATGTGCATACCCTTTGATCCAGCAATAGCACTTCTAGGGCTATATCCCAAAGAGATCAAAAAATGGGAAAAGGACCCACATGTACAAAAATATTCATAGCAGCTCTTTTTGTGGTGGCAAAGAATTGGAAATTGAGAGGATGCCCATCAATTGGGGAATGGCTGAGCAAGTTGTGGTATATGAATGTAATGGAATACTATTGTGCTATAAGAAATGATGAACAGGCTGACTTCAGAAAAACCTGGAAAGACTTATATGGTCTGATGCTGAGTGAAGTGAGCAGAACCAAGAGGACTTTGTACACAATAACAGCCACATTATGCAATGACTAAGATGTTAAACTGAACCCTTCTCAGCATTATGAGGATCTAAGACATCTCCAGAGGCCTCGGATGGAAAATGCTGTCCACATCCAAAGAAAGAACTATGGAAGTCGAATCGCTATCACTTATTTTTACCTTGTTGAGTTTTGTTTCATCTTTCTGATGGTTCCTCCTATTGGTTTAAATTTTTACTTACAGCTTCACTAATGTGAAAATATGTTTAATGGGTATGTAAATGTAAAGCCTATGTCAGATTGTGCGCCGTCTTGGGGGGGGGGGAAAGGGAGAAAAAATTTTCAACTCAAAAGCATATGGAAAAAAAATTTTTTAATTAAATTAAATTAAAAAAAAAGAAAAAAAAAGAAATCATGCCCACCGGCCAGCCAGCAACAAGGATAGTAGATGCATCTCTGAGAAACATAAGAGCATTGGAAAAGGAATTCTCCCATTCACACAGAGAAATCACTTTAGGTCAGGAGACAGACTCGGAACAAGGATTACAGTCAGAGAAGCTTGGGCTAATGAAGAGTAAATGACGGCTGAGTCTGAAAGAAGAAAAAATGAAGGCCCAAACTGTCCCTAGAGAACAGCAGACAAGACTAACTCAGGAATTCTCTCTTGTGGTCCCTGTCTGGTGGGTGCTGCTGGTGTGAAGCTGGGGCCACCTGCTGGCCACACGTGGCCTTCCCTGCCTCCAAGGCATCCTTCATACCCCAGTCAGACTTTGCTTCCATACACAGAGCTTGGCTTAGGTCACTGATCTGGCCAAGAAGCTTCAGTGGCCCCAGCTCCCTGCCCCACATGTGACATTCCATTTCCCGTCTCCAGGCCTGTCCTCATGCCTGGAACGTTGCTCCTCCTCACCACTGCCTCTCAGAATCCCTAGCTCAAGCACCACGTCTTGGCTCAGGCTTTTACTGACTTGTCTCACTTCTCTCTCAACACAATTGCCTTGTATTTATTTTGTACAGACTTATTTATGTATGGCTATTTCACTGTCTTTATCTCCAGTGTCTAGCAAAATGCCTAGCCTTGAGTAAAAGCTTGATAAACAAAACAACAAAAAAAAAGAGTGAAAAATCAGAAAATCCTCTGTTAAAAAGAATTGAATAATTTTAAGATACATTACAATCTATTAATGAAACAGATTACAGTGCCATAAAATGATAAATATAAAGCATACAATGAAATATGAAAAAGCCTATATCAGACAATGCATTAAAAAAATAGAGGATCCAGAACTGTATACACACTAACTACAACTATATTTATAAAGAAAAAGAAAAAAAATGAGGAAAGAAGCAGGGGAGGTGTGGAGAGCCAGAACACTGAATAGGCCAGGAAGGGATAAAATTATTGTCTTTGGTTGTTAGTATTTTTAATTTGTTTCATTCTGCCTATTTAAAAGCTACACGTTTGCTTTATGATTTTGCCCTTAACTTTGCAATGCTCACTTTATTGTTTCATGGGTTGTTGTTAAGTTAATGAATGAAAGAAAATATTGGAATTTTAGGTAGCATTTCCTAGGAAGTATTTCATAGGAAGCAACATGAAAATATAAAAAATGCCCTATATTAAATACTCTTTGTATAGACAACCAAATGACATATAAAAAATAAACAAGCTGAACAAGAGATCCTAATGAATGAAGGGAAATTCAATGTCAAAGGTGTCCCAGAGGCTTTACATGAAGGGTATGTATTATAAAAAAAAAACACACAAATAAAAGAGTGTGTATATTAGCACTGTATATTATGATATATCCATATCACAAAATCTAGGAACAGGAAATGATAAGTACCTTGGAAAGAATTTCAGTGAAAATCAAGAACTAGTTCAATGACTACAGCAAAGAATATTTATGTCAAGAGCAACTTGGAGCAAATCTCCAGTGGAATGCCTCATGGGCTTTTCCTTACTGGTCTTTTTTCTGATGAACATTTATATCAATGACTTGAATAATAGCTTGAATGACATACTTATTAAATGACCTAAAAGATAAAGTTAATGTATTAAATGATATATCTAAAAAGATCTAGAAGAATAGGAACATTGGATGGAATCAAATGACTGCACTTGATTATGATGAGTGAGATTCTATCTGAGGATGGAGTATAGCTATGGGAATAAAATAAACAAAACTTTTTTTTTTTAATTTAAGACAGCCTCTGATTCTGAGGCTGTGATATAAATAACTTGCCATAAACAAGTAAGAGTAAAATATCAATAGGAGATTTAAGGGGCCACAATGGTTAGGATTCAGATTGACACTTACTTTGGAATAAGGAGGTGGGGGCTTGACTACTGGCACCTGAGTAATACTGAAGAGAGAAATGGAATTTAGCAAGTAGAAATAGGTAGTAAAATAGAAATCCACTACGCACGGACATTTCAGTTACAAGATACAACCAGGCATGAGCACTCTATATCTTGAGACATGATGGGAGAAGCTATGACAAGAATAGGGGACTATGATATTCTACTTGAACTGAAATATGGCAGCTGTGTAAGATACTAAAATTAGATAAGATAGGTAAAGATCTTTGAATATAGTTTAAGAACTGTTTACAGAATGCTTTAGAGGTTACAAACTATTTTACCCACAACAACTCTGTGAAGTGGGTGCCATATGTATTATCTATATTTGACAGCTTAAACAGTTGAAGTTCTGAGACAGCAGAGCCTATAATCACAAAACTAGAATATATGACTGGAGGCATGTCATAAAATAGGCAGGACTTCAAACTTTAGGGCCAATGTTCCTTTCCCTATGTGAAGTCTGTTCCATAACTGCCTATCTTTGGAGAGCTCATAGGCAGAAATCTGCCCTTCATGTGATTAATTTGGGATAGGGGTGTAGGAGTTGGAGGAAAGATCATATCAGTTTATGAACCTATCTAAAATGGTTCAAAGCTATTGTGATATGAATCACAAGATGGCCCAAAATACTAAAATCACTGATTTTTGGAATATTGACAGGCAATGAAGGGTTCCTGAGCATTGAAATGTTTCTGAGCTCTGAGTGATCTATCAGTGGATCACATTACGATTATTTCTATCAGCAGCCTCTTATAGGTCTAGAGAAGCTATTGGGCAAAATAGATTTTGTGGGGAGAGATAATTTCCACTTTGGATATATTGAATATGAAGTGCTGGTAGAAATTCTATTTTGAATTGTCCAGCAATACAGTACTACATCTCTGAGCAAAAGATTAGTGCTGAAGATGTAGCTTTAGGACTCATAAACATAGACATAAGAATGGAAGCCAAGAAAATATATAAAGAAGGGAGAATATAACAGTGTCTAGTGGGATGTCCACATTTAGGGGTCAAGAAAAGCATGAGAAGTCATCAAGGAGTAATCAGAGAGGTTGGTGGAGAATTCAGAGGGTGCAATGTCAGGAAATCCAAGGAAAGAAGGAGGGAAGGAGAGTTTTTATATGAAAATAATAATAATCAAAAGTACCAAAAATGCTACAGAAGGATCAAATAGTATAGGAACTGAAAAAAAAAATCCATTGGAAGTGGTGAGTTGAAATAATGAGTAGATGGAGAGAAACTGATGGTATAAACTTTGGATTAGTTTTTTCTAAAAATGTGGCAACAACAGGGGGGAAAAGTGTAGGCTGACATTATAACAGAACATACAAAAAGCGAAGGATTATTCTCTTTAAGACAGGGAGACCTGAGCATGTTTTCTAGCTCAGGACCAGTATGAATAGAAACTTTGATGACATATGAGAAACAGGGAACAACAAGAAATGGAATATGATGGGAAAAGGAAACAAACATATATTAAGCACCTACTATGTGCCAGATGATATGATAAGCACTTTACAAATAATATTTAATTTCCTCCTCACAATGCCAAGAAGCTGAGGCATCCACAGTTTAAGTAAATTGCACAGTCACACAGTAAGTAAGTGTTTGAGGACAGATTTGAACCCTGGTTTGCCTGACTTTTGGCCCAATACTCTACCCGCTGTGTCACTTAGCTGCATGGTAATAGATATAAGCAATGTGGCAAGTAAATGATAAAAACATAGAAAGTTTTATAAGCATAGAATTGTATTTCTTTAAAATCTTGTTTTTTATTATTATCTTTTGATGAAAAATATTTATTTGATTATTTTTATTTCATTTATTAATAGCTTATTTTTAAAGATTGAAATTATCTCTCTGGTTACTCTATATCTAATTTATCCAAAAACAAAGATGAGACAAGGGTAAGCAGAGCAGGCAGTCACTTAGGTAGAATAAATAGAGTAGTAAAAAGGACATTTTCAAAGTTGCTTTTTGTAAAAATATATCTCATCAAAATTCTACATTATGTGGTATATAAATATTTGTTTTGTCTTGATACAAGTCATTTGGGTTATTTTGAAGGCTCAAAAGCTATTATGAACAGGATAAAACAGGAGGCGTGATATTGAGATGCAAAGAGGAACAGTTGCAATTCTTGGCCAGAGTACACGAGTGCCTTGTCCTGGAGAGACCCAGCTGGCTGGTATGTACTACCTAATGAAAAACATTCCTGCTTTCAAATTTCAATTCAACTGCAATTACTAATGTATGGCATTGTGTATAATATCTGCATTAAAAAAAAAAACAAAAATTGAAAATATTAGGGTTAGGTTCTCCACTTATGTTATTAATTTATTACAAAAACAAGTGACTTACCAATAAAATTATCCTCTGTTACCATCTATTCCAAGACCCATATCTTCTCTTGTAAGAAATGAAAAGTAATGCAAAACTAGTCAAAATCCTTAATATATCTGATGGCATCAGCAACATTCCCCTAAATGTGATCCCTTATTCTACACAGAATAAAGGGACATATGTTTCATTTTCATCAGATCTCTAAAACCAAGAGATAATCTGAGAGCTCTGTATTCCAGTGTTGTTTTCATGTATAATATTATAATTATTAGGTGTGTACTTCTTCTTCTTTAGTGACTTCTTTATTTTACCAAAGCCATAGAGAGGAATTATCCCAACTTTCATTAAACCAAGCAACATGTGTGTTACTTGAAGGCTTATATAAACTCTCTGACCTAAAGTTCTTTTCATTGCATCTCTCCCTATGCTGTAGTCATTTAAGACTATTATTTGTCCTTGCTATGATTTCCAGTTCTTCTCATCCTTCAGAGCTCTCCAAGGCCATCATCCAACCTATCTCATTTGAAGAAGGAGTCAGCCATTTCCACAAGCTTTCAACCAAGGGCCTAAGGGGGTAAGTGTAGTCTGCCTAGGTGAAGCAGTAAGGTGCCCTATGGTAGAGATAGGATACAAGACTGGTCAGATTACCACCAGCACCTTAACCATAATCTTACCTTAGACCCTGATTGGGATACCCCTTGATTCTTGTCTGCAGTCATCATTCTGGGAGATGCAGCCTGGAAACTGTCCCTGAAGGGGTTAGGGTTACATCCACTGAAGACCCATAAAAGAAAGTTTGTCACCAACATCTTTGGTACTGTGAAGTGATTTACCTTAAAAAAATTCATGTGACTTTATTAGTGGAAATGACATTTAAAAAGACACTATCATTTATTTTAGTATTGAACCCTAAGATCTATGGGACTTTTCCATCTGATTTGCAGCTAAAATCATCCAAATGTATTGTCTCCTTTATTAGAACATAAACTCCTTAAAAGCAGGGGCTTTATTTATTTTTCTATTTGTGTCTGCTTAGCAGAGTGTTCTACACATATTAAACATTTAATTAATGCTTTATAAATTAATTTATTCAACGTCTTCAGTTTACTCACTTCTCAGTCTTTTTTTGTTTTGTTTTGTTTTGTTTTGTTTTTTAGCTAGGCAATAGGGGTTAGTGACTTGCCCAGTGTCACATAGCTAGTAAGTGTTATGTGTCTGAGGCCGGATTTGAACTCAGGTCTCCTGAATCCAGGGCTGGTGTTCTATCCACTGTGCCACCTAGCTGCCCCCTGACTTCTCCCTCTTAATCCTATTTTGTTGTTCAGTTGTTTCAGTCATGTATGAGTCTTTGTGACCCCATTTGGGGTTTACTTGGCAAAGATACTAAAGTGGTTTGTTATTTCCTTCTCCAGCTCATTTTACAGAAACTGAGGAACTGAGGCAAAAGTATTAAATGAGTTGCCCAGGGTCACAAAGCTAATAAGTGTCTGAGGCTGGATTTGAATTCTTGAACATAAGCCTTCCTGATTCCAAGCCCAGTGCTTTATCCACTTTACCACCTAGCTGCCACTTCCATGTCTCAATCTTCTTTACCCCATTTGGGTTTTTCTTGGCAGATATTAAAGTGGTTTGCCATTTCCTCATTTTGCACATTTTACAGATGAGGAAATGGAGGCAAACAGCATGAAGTGACTTTCCCAGGGTCACACAGCTAGTAAATTTGATGCTAGATTTGAATTCAGGTCTTTCTGACTCCAGGCCCAGCACTCTAACCACTAAGCCATCTAGCTGCCCAACTACAGACAATCAATTAAATATTACCCTATCTTCTACTATTGATTCATTTGCTTCCTTATTGAATCCTACTAATTTCTTGCTAAAAACCCGACCCTGAATCATTCCCAAAAATCTGCTTCCTCTACTTATGTGATATTGAATGAGACTAGAGAAAGTTGCTCACTACACTGTATCGGTCTTCCACCAATTTATATAAAAGGCAGAGATTCCAGCAACAAAGAGGTAATAGTCTCACTGTATCTCAATTGGGCCTGAATTGCAACCAGGGAACCTTTTGATTCAAAGAGTAGTTGTGAATGATGCAGTGTCAGTTTGGCAGGAGATCAAAGTACTCTAGGGATCTGTGCTCAGCACATAGTGTTTGACACTTTTCACCAATGACTCAATTAAAGGCACAGATGATATACTGATCAAATTTGAAACTGGCAGAAAGCTGGGAGAGATAACTAACATTGTGGATGACATTCAAGCTCTAAAAATGATTTCAACAGGCTAGAGCATGTTGGTTTAATCTAACAATACAAATACAATAATAAATGTAAATCTTGCCTTTGGTTATAAAAAATCAACTTTATAAGAATAAGATGAAGTTAGATGATGGTTATACGGTGCTTCTGCAAAATATTCAGTCATTATAGTACTGCAAGCTTAACATTAATCAGTTCTGCTATGCAGCAGACAAGAAGGCTGATGCTGCTTTAGGTTGTATCAAGAAAGGCACAGCTTGAGAAGATTCTGGGAAGATGGCAGAGTAGGTCAGAAAATTTCAAGCTCTCAAGATTTTCCTCCACAAAAGAGATAAAAAGTGCCTCAGGGCAACCATAGAGCTGTGAAAATCAATAAGAGAAGGAGCAGAACTGGTTCCTCCTGGGACAGTCAGAGATCTAATGAAAAATCCCAGGATGGCCCCTGTGAAGAGTAAACACCTACAGGTTATGGACTGCTTAACCAGTAAGCAGCAAGCCCTGGGGTTAGCTGGCTTGGGAAGCTCTGTTAGTCCCAACTACTGGGACTTTTATACCCAGTATATTGAGGGGACTTGGGTATCTGAGCTGGGGAAAGTCAAGGACCTCTCCTGACAAGGAATGCCAGACCCAGCCATGCTGCAGAGATACAGAGAGGGTGAGAAGGAACCAGCACATGTCCAGTGAGTGCAGAAACAGTGGAGCTGGGATGCTGCTGACTGTGGGAACTTATAGGAGGCTGTAGGTTCAAGGTCAGGGAGGAGAATTGGCAAAGATATGAAGCAAGAGGCACCCCAGGACTAGAAGTGATTACAAAAATTAAGCTATTAAAAATCTGACATGCAAAGGAGAAATAATACAACCATAGAAAGTTAATATGGGAATACAGAAGACCAGGTTCATCTTCAAGGAGGATAGTGAAGCAAAGAAACCCTCTTCTACACTGAAGAGTAATGTCAAATGGTCACCTGCCCAAAAATAATTCATAGAAGAACTTAAATACTTTAGAGATTAAATGAGAAAGATTGAGGAAAAACTAAAAAAATAATAGTAATAACAATCCAAAAAAGCAAGATTATGAAAAGAAAGTCAACCAATTAGAAAAGGAGATTCAGAATCTGAAGGAAGAAAATTACTTCTTGAAAATCAGAATTGTGCAAGAGGAAACCAGTGAAATCATAAGAGATTCAGAAATAATTAAACAAAATATAAAGAATGAAAAAATAAGAGAGAATGTGAAAAGTCTCATAAGGAAAACAAACTGATCTGGAGAACAGATCAAGAAAAGAAAACATAAGAATACTTGAACTACCTGAAAGCTATGATCAAAGAAAGAATCTTTATACTATAATACAAAAAATAATTAAAGAAAATTTTCCTGAAGCATTAGAACAAGAGAGGAAGGTAGAAAAAAAAATCTACACATCTCCACCTGAAAGAGACCCACAAGAATATTATATTCAAATTCTAAAACCCCCAGATCGAAGATAAAATATTATGAGCAAGAAGGAAAAAAAATGGCAGTTCCACAATTAGAATCACATAAGGCTTATCAGTGGTGACATTGAAAGACCACAGGTCTTGGCACACAATATATCAAAGAGACAAAGAACTGGGGTTCTGGCCAAAAATATCATACCCAGCAATGATAAGTATAATTATGAATAAAAAAAATAGACATTTACTGAATTGTCAGACTTTCATGACTTTTTTTTTAAAAAGCTTACATTTAGTAGATTTGACGTTCAAGAGCCAAGAGAAACATAAGATACATACCAAAGACCTATTACAATGACTCAATAAGGATATATGGTTTACCTTTTATGTACGAAAAATGTGAAGTGTATGTCTAAAATTGTTATTAGTAATCAGGTAGTTCATAACAAAGAGCGGGGTTGACCTAAGCATGATGTGACTTCAAAAAATAAAATCATTCAGGAACAGCTAAAAAAAGTTATTACTTTATATAAATCAGGTGCAAGATGAAGAACCTATACAGAGGAATTAGATGGGGAAGGAAGGCTGTTAGTTTGGAAACCTACATTCATTGGGAATGGGTTTAAGATGGGAACAATACATATGCATTTAGAAGAGTATAAAAGTCTTCTAAATTTAGAAAGAAATAAAACACTAAGGTGATGGGGAAAGAGGAAAGGATAAGGGAGGAATCTTTAGAGGGGAGGTAGAGGGAATAGGTTAAAGGGGGATATAGAAGGATATTTAGATTAATGGGAATGGGAAAATAAGGGAAAGATCCTTAGAGAATAGGGGAGGGTGAGGGAATAGCTAATATAATAAAAATGATAATTCTACCTAAGCTAATTTACTTCTTCAGTGCCATGTCAATCAAACTACCAAAAATTATTTTATAGAGTTAGAAAAAAATAACAAGATTCATTTGGAAGAACAAAAGGTCCAGAATATCAAGAGAACTCATGAAAAGAAATGGAGGGGAAGGTGCCCTAGTTATTCCAGATCTTAAATTGTATTGTAAAGCAGCAATCATCAAAACTACTTGGTACTGACTAATAAATAGAGTGGTGAATCAGTGGAATAGGTTAATATGCAAGACATAGTAGTCAATGACTATAGTAGTCTTTTATTCGATAAACCCAAAGACCACAACTTCTGGGATAAGAACCCACTCTTTGAAAAAAAAAAAAACTTCTGGGAAAACTGGAAAAGAGTTTGGGAGAAACTGGGCATAGACCCAAATCTCACACCATATACCAAAATAAAATCAAAATGGGTTCATGATTTAGATATAAAGGCTGATACTATAAGCAAACGGGGAGAGCAAGGAATACTGTACCTATCAGGTCTATGGAGAACAGAAGAATTCATGACCAAAAAGGAGTTAGAGAACATTATAGAAAGCAAAATAGATAATTTTGATCAGGTTAAATTGAAAAGTTTCTTGCTCAAACAAAGCCAATGCAACCAAGATTAGAAAGAAGGTAGGAAATTGGGAAAGAATTTTTACAACCAGTCTGTCTGATAAGGGCCTCACTTCTAAAATATATAGAGAATTAAGTCAAATCTATAAGGATACAAGTCATTCCCCAGTTTCTAAATGGCCAAAGGATATGAACAGTCAGTTCTCAGATGAAATTAAAGCCATCTATAGTCATATAAAAAATGCTCTAAATCACTGTTGATTAGAGAAATGCAAATCAAAACAACTCTGAGGTACTACATCACACCTATCAGATTGGCCAACATGACAAAACAGGAAAATGATAAATGTTGCAGAACATGTGGGAAAATTGGAACACTAATGCACTGTTGGTGGAATTGTGAAATGATCCAACCATTTTGGAGAACAATTTGGAACTATGCCCAAAGGGCTATAAAAATGTTTACTCTTTGACCCAGCAATATCACTTCTAGGACTGTATCCCAAAGAGATCATACAAATGGTAAAAGGACCCACATGTACAAAAATATTCATAGCAGCTCTTTTTGTGGTGGCAAAGAATTAGAAATTGAGAGAATGCCCATCAATTGGGGAATGGCTGAGCAAGTTGTGGGATATGAATGTAATGGAATATTATTATGCTATAAGAAATGATGAATGGGCTGACTTCAGAAAAACCTAAAAAGACTTGTATGGGCTGATGCTGAGTGAAGTGAGTAGAACCAAGAGAATGTTGTACACAATAACAACCACATTGTGTGATGACTACTATTGATAAACTTAACCCTTCCCAGCAATACAGGGATCTAAGACATCTCCAGAGGCCTCGTGATAGAAAATGCTATCCACATCCAAGGAAATGCAACTATGTAGGTTGAATTGCTATTTTTTTTCTCTTTTGTTGAGTTTTGTTTCCTCTTTCTGGTGGTTCCTCCTATTGGTTTTAATTTTTACTTACAACATCACTAATTTGAAAATATGTTTAATAGGAATGTATATGTATAGCCTATATCAGATTGTGCACCATCTTGGGGAGAGTGGTGGGGAGGAATGGAGAGAAAAAATTTTAACTCAAAAGCATATGGGAGTGATTGTTGATAAATCAAAATAAATTAAGAAAAAATTAAGAAAAAAGAAAGGCATGGCTTCCAGGAGGAGGGAGATGTTAATCCCACTTCACTCTGTCCTCATCTGACTTCTTCTGGAGTGCTATGTCCAGTTTTGAAAACTGAAATTTAAATAGCACATAGATAATTTCAAGAGTCTTGAAAATAGGGTAACCAGGATGTTGAGTGGATTTGAGTCAAGGTCATTTGAGCATCACTTGAAGGAATTGAGGATGTTTAGTCTTCTATGGACACTACACTACTGTGGAGAGCAATGACTGTCATGCTACGGATTTTAGATTCTGTTCTGAAGGTAATGACATTGGTGGGCTAGGTTGGGTGGAATGGGAACTGAGTTTTTTGAGCAGGGAATTCGAAAGTGACATGATTGGATATATGTTTTAGCAGGATTCTTTTTTCCAATAATTCTGGGATAGATTAGATGAGGAAACTATTGTAGGATTCTAGCAGAAAGTTATGAGGGCAGAAGCAATAGGGATGCATCATCATTACAAAAGCAACGGTATACAAGTGACTGAACTTTCATGTTTTCACCTATTTTACTGCTCACATACTAGCTTCCCAAGCCTGCATAAGTTCTTCATGAGAACTGCATGAGTTCTATTAATGCATTAAGCTTTATGAATACTTAGATGTAAATATGAATTGCACAAAGTCCAATTGAATTAGATTCATTCTCCACATTCATTTCCACTGGAAAATATGAACATAGTACCCCTGACAATTTCCAAGACATACATCCTGGGTATATACATAAAACTTACTTTGTTGAATTTTGCCAATCCGAGGACTTATAAATGTATCTTTAGCACATTTATCTTGTTGTTTATTATTTTCATGCCATCTGCCTGCAGAGTTTTATGAGTAATGCACGTCTCCTGCACATCTTAGTTCCCATGATTTCAAATGAAATAATATCTAATGTCTGATGCAATGTGATGTGAAACAATTTTTAATAAACTTTTCCCTTGAAGAAATGAAATTATATTTAGGTTTCATGGGGGGAAATGATGGTCTCTATTTTTACCTAGAAGTTGAGTTCTCTTTCTTACTGGTTTTATGCTTAGAGTATCAACAAAAAAAAAATAAAAATTTCACCTGCCTTGATTTTTTTTTATTTTGTTGATTACTGCACAATTCACTTTCAGCAGTCTAAATGCTAATTAAATGATCACAAATTATATTATCACTTCATGAAATCAATATCAATATGAAGTTTTTGTAGAAATATAGTAACAGATGGGACCTTGAAATTTCTCTCTTGGAAAGAGGAAGTGGACTAAAAGCTATAAAGGAGTCCTGTTGTTTCTTATTCTGTGGAGAGATTAAATTTTTGTCTTTGAAGAAACTAAGGTCACAATTTTCAAACACCAACATATTCAGTTCTTACATTAAGGCAAAGAGACACAGAAATCAGGGATGAGTGTGTTTTATATGAAATGAGTGTATTTTGTATAATCACCAAAGCAAGATTGGACACACTGAATTACCAAAGGAAGCCTGGTACAATGGAAAGAGGATTGGATTTGCATTCAGAAGACGTAGGTTCAAATCTTGGCTATTTGTGTGACTGTAGGCAAGTACTTAATCTCACTGGTTCTCAATTTCTTGATATTTAAAATTAAAACATTACAGTAAAGAACCTCTCCTTTCCCCTTGAGTTCTGAATCTGTTCTTATGGTCTCAAGATATTTGAAAGAAGAAAGGAGCCAAGCATTTATTAAAAATCTACTACATGCCAGGCTTGCAAAGACCATTACAAATATCTCATTTGATCCTCATAACAACCATGAGAAGTAGGTGTTATTATTATCCCCATTTTATTCTTGAGGAAACGGAGGCAAACAGAGGCTAAGTGGCTTGTCTAAGGTCACAGAGATAGTATCTGAGGCTGGATTTGAAATTAGGTCTGTCTGATTTCAGTTCTATTCTTTGTACCACCTACCTGCCCCAATATTTTTTAATATGACATTAAGCATATCTGAAAGTAATATTCATGTATAAATGCTCATGCATGAATATATGTGTATATGTGTATATACACTTGCATACATATATGTAAATATATATGATTAATATGAGACATGTATGTGTATGTGTATATACATGGATAGATATGTGTATATACCAAATAGGAACTATTCCTGTGATTTCATTGGTCTAGGGAAGTCCCAGATGACCATACCCCTTGGCCAATAAAGATACATACTATTTTTTCAGCAACTAATTGTCTTAAAGAGTTGCCTAAAGCACAAAGACATTAAATGAATAACAAATGGTCATACAGACAGTCTGTTTCATAGGCAGCATTTGAACTCAGGTCTTCCTTGCTCTGAGATCAGCTCTCTATCTGCTATGTCATGCCGTTTCTCAAATACACAAATGCATACACACATGTACACATATATGCATATATACATATACATATACATACATATGCATTGATATATTCATCTACGTCTACATATATTTTCTGTACCTTTGTTTGCTTGGCAATTTCCAACTTTTTTTTCTTTGTTTATCACATAAAACTCAAAATCTTCTGCCTATTTTTCAAGAACCTTCACTATCTGGCCCCCACCCTATCAATCCAATTTCATCGCTCACTATTTACTGTACCCCAGTAAAGCTGATCTGTTTACTGAACTTACAAATAATAAACTAATTCTACTTCTACATCTATTTCTCTCTGCTCAGAATGTCATCATGGTGCCTACAACTCCAACAGTGATATACATTGACATAGAACTTTAAAGTTTTACAAAGAACTTTGGTTATGTCATAAAGTAAATTGTACATATAATTTATCTTCATTTTATGATGAGTCAGTTACCCATGATCACATAAGAAGCATCAATCTTTGGACAATATATTGAATAATCTTGGATCCTATCTCAAGAAATGTCATGATCAGAATTCCTTATAATGTTCCAATTTTACCTAAAATGGTCCCATGGCTTGTAACCTAATTATAGCCCCAAGGCTACCCATTCCAATCATACACATGTATCAAACCTAGTTCAAATTAGAGACAGTTAAGTAACAGAATGGATAGGGTTGGGCTTGAAATCAGGAAGAATACATCTAAAATCACACATCAGACTTATTCTGTGATCCTGGGCCAGAGAAATTGAGTTCATTACTCTCAGCCTCAGTTTCATCATTTGTAAAATGAAGACAATACTACCTCTCAGAGTGACTGTGAGGATGAAATCAGATAAGATATTTCAAGTACTTTGTAAGGCTTAAATTGATATATAAATGCTAGGTTATAATGTTCTATCTTGCCCTAGAAATATGTGCAATCCCAGGTCATTGGTTGTGTGCCCATAAAGGAAGCAGCAGGGTTTGGAGCTGCTCCATTTATGTTGGCAACTAGAACTAGAAACAAGAGAAGTTTATATATTAGCAAAGAATATCACAAGGACACCTTTTTCAGTCATGTTATCATATTCAAAAAAGTCATGGAAGGTTAGGGCTAGATTCAAGAAATAGCCACTGGAAAATCTATTAAGCAAAGAGACAGAATTTCCCATGGCCTAGTAAGAGTCACTTTGGGGGAGGCACTTGCTTGGATAAGTATGATCTATAGATAACAGCCTTCTATATTAAATACCTCAATGCTTCTTTTCTGATTTTAGAGTTGGAAGTTGGCATGAAAGTCCACATTTCTTTCAGGAGAGTATCCTTAGTTAATATGGCCAGAAACCTCCAGTGCTGGCTTTTTCTTTTCTATCCCCACTTGTTTCCTCTTATCTCCTCTTTTCTCTTTCCTCTCCTGTTATGTCTTTTCTTGCTATCTCTTCTCCTCTTTTTTCCTCTCATCTTTCTTTGTCTTTTTTCTTCCTTTTCCTTCCTTTTCCCCTTATTTTCTTTCCTGGTTTGATAGTTGCTTGAGAGAGAGAAATTCAACAGCAGTACTGCTGGCACTGAGCAAATAATAGGGTCCCTGAAATAACCTTTCATAAGACAGACCGTATTGACTCCCACCTTTTGAATTCTTATTATCTTTATTTTCTAGTAATTTCACAGATACTACATGACCCAACTAAAATTTAACAAGTTCTTTAGTTATAGGACCTTTCCTTTTACATCTTGTGTGTCTCTCCTTGTGCCCAGCACTGTGCTAAAAATATGTCCAGTATTTAATAAATAATTGTTACATAATTACAAAGATACAGAATTTCTGAAGACATGAGTTCAGTAGCCACTTAGGTTAACCCATTCCCAAAAAAGAATAATTGTTTTAATGTGTATAGTAAGTCATCATCCAAACTTTTCTTAAAGATATTGAATAAGAGGGAAATCACTATCTCCTCAGCCATTTCATTCCATTTTCAGATGGCTATAATAATGAGAAAGATCTGTTTTCCTAAAATAATACATAAATGTGCTTCTTTGTAAGTTCTATCCATTATTCCTTGCTATTTCCTCTGGAGCCCAGCATAACACTGCCTTCTGCTGACATGACCACCTATTCAACCAGAGTGGCCTGGACACACCACATATTTTGACCAATTGAATCCTGCAATTGCAGGTATGCAAAACTGACCACTGTCAAAATCTTGTGGAAGTCAATATAATTTTCAAATAAATACATTTTAATTCATGATTTTGGGGAACTGAACTTGAAATACTGTTCTGGGTATCATACGTGGAAAGTAAATATAGACAAAAAATTAGAATACCTGAAGTAGTACCATTATTTAAAATCCCACAACTTTTATAAGCAGCAAATCCTGAATTTACCATTGAATTTTGTTAAATAAGAAATACTCATAATATATCTTGTAATTTGGTCATTCTGAACACACAGGAGCTTGGGGGTAGAAAGAGAATGGAATTTATAGTTAGATATGACATATGGTTATTAGTTTTTGTAATTTTAAATTTTCTTCATCTTTTCTAATTTTTAATCATTATTGCTGAATGTATCCTTCGTTCTGCCCCTAAGCAACGAGCCATCCCTTCTAATAAAGAAAAGAAAAGGCAATTCAACAAAACTAACCAATGCTTCACCTGAGTCTGACAGAATATGCAATGATCCACCCCTATTTCATTTTTATTCTTTCCATTTATGTTCCTGCACAATATTTTCTTAGTTTTCCTTACCTTACTCTATATTAGCTCATCTATTTATGAATTTTTCTCACTGATTACTTCTTATAATGCTGTAGGATTCCATTAAGTTCGTAGACAACTCTTTGTCTAGGCATTCTACCATATATGTGCATGCATGTACATATGCATGCATGCATATGTGTATATTGCAGTTCTTTGTTGCTACAAAAGTGCAGCTGTGAATATTTTGTTGTATATTTATGGAATCTATTTCTGGCCTCCTTGGAAAATATGCCCAGCAGTGGGATCTCTGAGTCAAAAGGACGTTTTAGGTGTTCCCTTAGCATAACTCCAAATTGCTTTCCAGAATGGTTGATCAACTCATAGCTCCAGCCACAGTGCATTATTGTGCTTGTCTTTCTGAATGCCCTCTGAAACTGATCATCTCTGTCTTTTCCTATATTGTCCAATTTGCCAGGAATGAAGTGAAATCTCAGATTTTTTTTTATTTCCATACTCCTTACTATTAGTAAAGTGGAACATTATTTTATATGGTTAGTAATTGTTTGGACTATCTTTTTGAGAACGCTTTATTCATATCCTTTGACAACTTATCCATTGAAGAATGGTTCTTCATCTTATGTACTTCTGTTAAGGCTAGGGATGGGGTCTAGACCTTTGATATCATTGGTACAGAACTTTTAGATGAGAAAATCTCCCTCTACCAATTCAGAGTGGCACCTTCCAAACAGCATACCATCTTAGAGAGTTGTCTGGGGCACAAGTAGGTTAGATGATATGCCTAGGCTCACACAGTCAGTATTTGTTAGAAGCAAGATTTCAAACCAGATATTCTTGGCCCAAAGACCAAAACTGTCCCCATCAAACCATGTTATGACTCATATGTTTGTGTTATTACCCAATATGTCGTGGATACTATGCCCTTATCAGGGATAACTGATGTAAAGATTTCACCCTGACCCCCAATCAATATATTCCTTTCTTTTCTTAGTTGTACAATGTTGTTAATGAAAATCTCTTCATTTCATAAAAGTTGTCTCTCTTTTATTATAGTCTTTATTCCCTCTTTGGTTAAAAGTCTACCTCTACCCATTACTAGGAAAATTACCTGATTGAACTTTCTTCTAATTTTAATTTAATATACTGACCTTTAAAATTCAGGGATGTGGCCATATTGTATCAAAATCATTCTGATCATTAAATACCTACTAGGACCCAATGTGCATCTATATTTTGGTTTATGATGTCATAGCTCTGGACTGTTCTGACAGCATGAATTTGATGGGGCAGCTTTTCATAAATAGATAAGCTTCTTGTTTCATGTACTGTATTTGTATCCTCAGCACCTAAACTAGTGCCTAGAACATAGTAGGCACTTAATGAATCCTGTAATACAGCATAACTGATTCATTGATGTAGGCACTAGAGAGGATAATATTTTTGATTTTATTTATCCTTCTAATGTCCTAGTTTCTCTTGTTTTTTGTATTCCAAAAATTCCCCTTTCCTCATGACACTACATTTTTCACTGAGCCTTCTGAGATTGAATCATAGACCCTGAGAATGTTGGAACTAGAAAGACCTTAGGGATCATCCAGAGGTACCAGATGAATATTAAACATGGTCATCTCTTCAATTCCTCTTACCTTGTCTTCCTGACCTATGCTTCTTTACAGTGTGGTCAACCTCAAACATGTTGTACAACACCAAAGATGTCAGTGGAGGAAGCCTCATCAAAAAAAAAAATGTTTTACAGAGCACAGGTGAAAGCTTGGCATGTAAATTTCTTCCTTTGTCACAAAGTGCAAGTAACTCATACAAATATGGGCAGGAGAGCATGATGTGACCTTTTGGGCTCTTTTTCAAATCTATTTTTTCCCCGTCTTGATGTCTTCTTTTTACCATGATAGCCTTTGGCCTGGAACCATCTGCAGGGTGCGGTGTGCCACTATCAGACCGCTCAGCAGGGACTGTCAACACCTTCTGTAGGGGCATCTACTGTGAAATATCAATTTGTTCCACCAAGAAAATGGTCCATTTGTTGCCCTGTCCTGTTTTACCTTGTTTTGTCTTTCTGCATTGTCATTTGCATACTGATGAGATCTCTCAATGCACTTTGATGGAAAGCTACTGACTTTCTATGAAGGGTCATACATATCCGCCTCATTAATAATGCAGAGTGCCTAAATGTCTGCCTAACAAATAATGTATTATTAAGCAGTTTGGTTTTTCATTTCTTTTTTACTTTTTATAGCACCAAACTTCTTCCTTAGGCAGTATTTTTAATAGTTGTATTGAAAGATAAGAGGTTGAGTTAAGATTTCTTCAAGCATAGAGGAGGGGGAAAAGTCAATATTTCTCCATTAATATTCATGCTTTCTATAACTGGGCAAATTACTGAATGGATATCTATAATTCTGTGGTGGAGAAGTTAATTTCAAGATAAACAGTTTCATCTCAAAGAGTATATCATCCATGTTTGTTCGTTTTTCCCCCCATGGCAGTTGCAGTATTTGAGATAAGGTTGTTTAATATCTTATTTAGTAGTATGTGCTTATTTGCAACTTTTTCCCCCTAAAATTTAGGGTAATTTTGAAGAGTCTTATTTTTCTCTCAAATATGTGAGTTTTGACATTAGATATGAAAAACATGTAACATTTGTATGAAGAAAGCCTTTGAGTATTTAGTGTACAAATATTCAGTTACTGAATACTTGTAGGCTTAAGTAGTAAATGGCTATAAGTTATCACAAAAGGATACTAGAACAGGGGTTCCTAATGAGTTGTACTTATTTCTGGTTGGCAGGGTACAAGAAGATTATTAATGGCGTGTGGGACGTATTTAGGAAATCATCCTATTGAAATTAATCAATCACTTCATTTTGTCTTATGAACATATGATAAGCTCTTTTATATTGAATAGGAAGTCTGAGAAAATTTAACAAAAGTCAAAGGAAATGTATTTATTGAATGTACACAGTATTTTCTTGGTGTCCCTTGTCATCTTAAAAGAAAATACAGGGTTTATACCAAGTATGTGTTTTGTCTTGCCTGGGAAGTCCAACTACTAGGTATTACTGATTGTTGTTGTTCAGTCATATCTGACTCTCCATGACCCCATTTGGGGCTTTCTTGGCAAGGATATTGGAGTGGTTTGCCATTTCCTTCTCCGGCTCATTTTACAGATGAGGCAACTGGGGCAAACAGGATTAAGTGACCTGTCCAGGGTCACACAAACAGTAAACATGTGAGGCCAGATTTGAACTTTTGAAGATGAGTCTTTCTGATTCCAAGCTCAGAGCTCTATCCACTGTGCCACCTAGCTGCCCAGTATTACTGATATAAAAAAAAAAAAACATGAAGAAACTCCTGCTGCCCTCATCCTTTAGATCACCATTCTTTAGAGTGATAAATTTGAAAGCTGACATCATTGATGCTGTGCTCATATATCACAGCACTCTTGAGGGAGGGGAATCTTGTAAAGTTGTTCTTTCCTGACACACCTGTTATTTCTTTCATCCATGTGCTTTAGAATTATGAAGTAAAAAACTACAAGTAAAATCCTTAAGCAAAATACAAAGTCAAGGTGCCAGGATGACGTGAATTTAAGGCTGGTTTCTATCCCATTCTAGGAACCTAGGTAGCTCAGTGAATACAGGAAGGTGTTGGGAATCAAAAACAGTTCAAATCCTGCCTCATTTAGTAGCTGTGTGACCCTAAATATGTCACTTAACCTCTCTGCACCTTAGGTTTTCTCATCTGTAAAATGGGGGTAATAATAGCACCTATCTCCCAGGATGGTTACGAAGGATAAAATGAGGAAGTAAATTTGTAAAATGCTTTGTAAACCCAAAGTGCTACATAGATGGTAGCCATCATTAGTTGTATGTGAATGATTATGGTTATATCCCTTCCCATCTTAATTTCCCTCTAACATTCATTTTGTAGAAATCTGATTTTTAGACCTAGCTTAATCTTTCTTACATGTATCCTTATGGACTCCTGCTGACCTGTGTGTTTATATGTAAGTACTGACAGCACATGTCAGCCTTTAGAAAGCCTCAGTCAACTTGAATCTACATTTACTTTGATTAAATATCTCCTATGCAAATCAGACCTAATGATTTAATCAGGACGCTTTTCTCTTTCAACAGAGAGGCAAAAGGCAAAGTAGATGAAAAATTTTCCACAGCATATGGAAATATCATCCTAAAAAGTCAATGGATCAAAATCATGTAACTGGGAAGGTGATAAGGTCCAGGATAACTCCTCTGCTCTAGGGCCTGAGTTCTGCCTTAGGAAGAAAGGAGACTAATAAAAACCTAGGTTATACAGTGGACTTGGCATCAGGTAGCATTTATTCTAATACCATCTTAGACTTTCCTGGCTGTGTGACCCTGAAGAAGACACTTAGCCAATGTCTGCCTCAGTTTCTTCATCTGTAAAATGGGCACCTGCTTAATAGGTAGTTATGACGATCAAAGTGCATAATGTATTTAAAACTATTTGTAAACCTTAGAGTCTTATATAAATGTTTATTATTATTACCAATCAAAAAATACTTATTTACCCCCTATTATGTATCAAGTATATAGCATCATCATCATATTAGAATTGTTTAAAATAAGTTAAAGGAGACTTTTCTGGGTTTTCCATGTCCCATCTGGGTTCTTCAGAAGGGTTTTGACATTTATCACTAATCAGAAGAGATCATTTAAAGTCACATTTGCCACTAGCCTCATGAAGTAAACACCATCTCCAATAGAGCTTAATAAAGAAGAGATTGTTTATTGATGCAAGATTTCCCCTGCCATATCCGCCTTTTTCTTCCTCATCTAAGTCTCTGACATCCTCCTAGTAAGTGCTGTAGTTTTACATCTTTTAGGATATGTCTCTATTTGCCATTTCATTTTCATCAGTCCCCGGGGCACCTCTCCTATCCAGCTTCAGTGCCCAGAGCATCTCTGAAAATGATCTGTATCCTGCATGCTGAAATTAGTTGTAATCTGCCTCAGTTTCTCTTCCCTCTCGTCTCTCCTCCCTTCTGAAGTGACATGGTTCCAGGTGTGGATCAAGTGGCATGATGAATAAAGCTGTCTTAGCCTTAAAACCACATATTGGCTGAGCCCTACCCAGCTTGACCCAGCCTCCTCTTTGAAATGGTGAGAGGATATGCTGAGTGAGCATTTGGTCCAGTCCCCTGACTTCATGAATTTGAATGTCATCCATCCACATCAGATACTTCTCTATTTTCTTGTGACAAATATTTTGAGATTGAAATTAATAAAACTGTCAAGTGATTTATCACTTTTCACAGTGAAAATTTCCTTGTTTTTTATCCCAAAACATTCTAGCTTTTAGTCTGAGTGTTTTTCTTCTCCTTTAGACCTGAAAAAATATATAGGCACATAATCTTGCTTTAGAAAGCTGTTTCCTGAAATATCACTAACTGGTTTAACTTTTTAAAAATTCTAGTTAAGATATTATCACAGTCTGATGCTGAAATAAGTCCTTTCCATTGTTTCTCATTTTTACTAATTAACAAAAATGGAAAAATACATTTTTTGTTTATGCCTTTTTTTCTATTTATTGACTTTCTTGATTTTTGGGTAACTTTCAACTTCAGGAAATTTGGTTCCATGAAGTTAAAATAAATTTGTATCAATTCAAATCAATAAGCACTTATTTGTGTCTTTGTATTGATATATTTTTCCACATTATCTTAATTTCCTAATATACTCAACCTCCTTCCCTACCCAATGAAACACCTCTTAAAACAAATAATTTAAAAGAAAGGGGAAAAAAACACTCTATCAAAACCAATCAACTCAGTCCCATAACAGAGGCAATATTCCATACCCCTAGTCATTCACTTCTGCAAAGAATGAATACAGTTCATTTTCTTTAATTTTATCTCAGTTAAACTGGGTCACATTTATTGCTCATTTTTGTTTTGTTTGATTGTTTTAGTTTTGTTTGTTGTTGTTGTATGATCTTTCTTGAACTATTCTTTTTGTTTATATTTTTGTGCTCTCATCAACAAGCAAGGGAATGGCTAAGTGGATATCCTATAGACATCTTTTGGTGCAGCTAGGCAGTGTAATGGATGGGGTGATAGACTGGAGTCAGGAAGACTCCTTTTTCCTGAGTTCAAACATGGCCTCAGATACTCACAAGTTGTGTGACCTTAGACAAGTCACTTTATTCTGTTTACCTCCATTTTCTCAACTGTAAAATGAGCTGGAGAAGGAAATGACAATCCATTCCAGTGTCTTTGCCAAGAAAACCCCAAATGGAGTCAAGAAAAGTTAGATATGACTCAAAACAACTGAACAACAACATGCTTTTATCAAGTCTCTACTATATGTTAGACACTGGAGGAACAAAGATAAATACAAACAGTCCTTTTTCCTCAAGGAACTGAAGGGGTAGGGGATTACTGAGAGGGGTACAATATAATCATAGATAAGTAAATCCAAAACATATAGCAAATAAATTCAGGGTGGAGAAAATGCTAAGCCAGGAAATCAAGAAAGACCTCTTATAGATGGTGGCACTTGACTTAAATACTGATGGGAGTCCAAGGGGAGAAAATGATGGAGAGTATGAGGACATGGGAGTATTTCTGGTATGCAGAAAAACTTACCCAAAGGAATACAGGAAGGACATTGGAGACACCAAGCATGCTGATTTGACTAGAAGACAGGGCACATGCAATGTGAATAATATGCAATTGTTCTGCAAAGATAGGTTAGAGCCAGACCACAAAGTGCTTTAAATGCCAAACATTGTTCTTTTATCCTATAAGAAATGGGGAGCCAATAAAGCTTCTTATCAGGTAAGTGATATGATCAGACTTATGTTGTAATAATATCAATTTGTCAACCATGGAAAGAATGAATTGGAGAAAGGAGGCTATATTTAATTACATATCACCTTTGGACAATCAGCTGAAACACAGAGGAGATATTACTAATCAAATATGCTAAATTAACTAATTTCATATCAGTTGTAGCATCATTGTCAGATGTTATTAATGATGCCAACCTACTAACCAAATGAAGCAAGGGAAGTGGAAAAACTGATAAGTGATTTTAATATAGAGGGCAAGAAACCCTAATTTTCAAAGATTTTAAGCTTGGCACGCTTACCTTCAACTTTTGTGGTCTTTGATATATTAACTTCCATATTGATATATTAACTTCCATATTGATATATTAACTTCCATATTGATATATTAACTTCCATATTGATATATTAACTTCCATATTGATATATTAACAACTTCCATATTGATATATTAACAACTTCCATATTGATATATTAACTTCCATATTGATATATTAACTTCCATATTGATATATTAACTTCCATATTGATATATTAACTTCCATATTGATATATTAACTTCCATATTGATATATTAACTTCCATATTGATATATTAACTTCCATGTTGATATATTAACTTCCATGTTGATATATTAACTTCCATGTTGATATATTAACTTCCATGTTGATATATTAACTTCCATGTTGATATATTAACTTCCATGTTGATATATTAACTTCCATGTTGATATATTAACTTCCATGTTGATATATTAACTTCCATGTTGATATATTAACTTCCATGTTGATATATTAACTTCCATATTGATATATTAACTTCCATATTCTTTGCTCTGAAATTGTTGCGTAGTGTATCATGTTATTTGTAGAATCGGATATTTTGGAGCGGTATCTTTGTATTTTTTAAAATAAGTTTTGATTGCTTAAGGGTAGATCTGTTCTGAGAGTATTGGTTTTTTGCTGTCATTGCTTTTTGGTTTGAACATTGCATTCATTTTCCCCAAAGTGTAACTAAAAAATGAATCTATTTCTTCTGGGATGATGGAGAGAAGACTGCACCAAGAAGAATTGGATTCTTCCCTCTCCTTCTTCTAGATGCTTCAGGAACCAACACTGAGTGGGACTTTGGTAATACCCAGGTAGCTATACAAGGAGAAGGACAGAGGACAGAGAGTAAATCAGAGGGAGAATGTGGTTTTTCCTCTGGATTCTACAATCTGCAGACTCTACCTCACTTTTAAATCTATTTCACGCACAAGTCAACACATCACCTTCAGGATATCATGGGTTCTCTTTGAAAACAAAGGATGAACAACAACCTGCAGAAAGGGATAGAATGAGAGAGCCTTAGTATTCAGAGTGCTCAGGGGAGAGAATAGAGTAGTAATAAAATAATGTCAACTTACACGAGTTTGATAAAGAGGCTGCTTTATTGTTTAGGAGCTGGTACCTGGGACATTGAATAAGTGTTTTGTTTGGGTGCCTGAAAACCAACAGAACTGAAGAGCAGGGAAAGACAGAAAGAGAGTGGCTAGAAACAAATGACCTCCACCTTCTGGGAGCTAAGGAGAGCTGGGAAGAAGGAGGTCTGAGAAGAACTGCTAATGAGGCCTGTTACAAAAATGTTCATCTTGCTGGTAGCATAAAATTGAAGGAAGCAGGACTACAGAAGACAGTAAAAGGGATCAGAAGCTGGTGGCTCCTGCTGAGAGCAGCTAGACTCAAGAAGTGCCAGAAATTATTAGTGTGATCAAGATGGAGAGGCTGCAGAGGGGAGTACCAAGGTGAAGAAATAAACAATCACTGCCTGTATGGGTGCCCTGCTTTGGGTAGTGCTTTGCAGTTAATTTGTTGAATTCAAATAGAAACAAGTCCCTGCAAAGATAATGACTTATCAAAACACAAACTGACATTATTTTTCTTATATTGTATTTCAATTTATTTTGTTAAATATTTCCCAATTATATTTTAGTTTTCTGAGTTTTACTGATGGCTTACAACCTGGGAGGGGGGAAGGGGGCAGCATGTGTTTGACAGCTCTGCTGTAAGTTTCTGGCACTATACAGCTCTCTATGGGGAGGGTTGCTCTATGGTCACTATTGCCTTTTGGTTGTAGGTGTTGTCTGCTTCCATTAACTCATTAATAAAACTGTTAGTGTTTGAAGTGTTCTAATTCAATGAAATCCAACCTAATGTGTATCTATTAAGCATCTGTTACATGCAAAACACTGTGCCAGATTCTTGGGATTTAAATATGAAATACAAAACAATCCCTGCCCTCAAGAAGCTTACTTTCTACTGAAAGATGTTGTTGTTGTTGTTGTCTGTCCTTCATGCTCCAAGAAGACCAAAATGGCATCATGATGTTGGGGTCAATCTACAGTGTGTCCAGCTATGGCTGATCATACTAATATAAGCTCAGAAAGCTCTATCTCATATTGGCTACCCTGTTGTGATTGCTATTGCAATGATGTTTCTTACAACCCTTAGACTTACACGCATAAATTGTGGGCACAAATAGTTCATAAGTGAGGGATGAAACTTATAAAACAATGACTTCATGGATGATAACTTAAGGAAAGAGCAAGAACTAAAAATGAAAGGAATTGGGAGATTTTCTAGAGTCACACATGAAATAACATAGCACATGAAATATGGCTTCCTTCTTGAAGACAATCAAAGGGTCAGAGGATGGATATTCCACACATCAGGGAAAGCCTGTACAACAGCATGGAGGCAGGATGTGGAATTCTGGGAACAGCAAGTGGGCCAGATTGCCTACAATATAAATTGTGTAAAGTCAAATAATATGCTATAAACCTGGGAAATTTATTTGGAGGCAAATTGTGAAATGCTTTAAATGCCGAACTGAGGAGATTGTGTTCTATCCAGTCAAGATATAAGTCATTTAAGTTTCTTAAGTAGTAAAGATGCATGATCAGACCTCTGTTTTAGGAAAAAATATTTAAGTAACTTATGAAAATTAAGTGGAAATCAGAGGCAGGAAAATTAATTAGAAGATTATTTGTAAATCATAGAAGGATTAAATTCAGGGGTCATAGGGAACACCATGGCAATGGAAGACACCTGGTTCCCAATTTAACAACTTCAGGATTGAAGTGAGATGAAACCTGAGATAACTCACTAGGATATTTCAGCATGTAGGAATTTGTAAAATGCACATAGAATGAAATAATGTTTGACTTTCTTTTGTGTGTCACCAATTCTGAGTTCCCTCTTTTAATCCACCCATTTTTATTTATTTTTTTAGTATCTAGTACTATAAACTTTGAGAATGAAAGGATGGAAGGAAGGATAGGAAGGAGGCATGGTTCCTCTATGATAGGACAAATTAGGAAAGAGCAAGAAGGGGAGCTCATAAGCAATTAGAGTTGTTTTGTTATTTGGGGGGACACTTTCAAAATAACTTTATAAAAATTGGGGGCTAATTCCTCCTATCAGGGGCAGCTGGCATTTTAGTGGACAGAGAGCTAGGCCTGTAGTCAGGAAGTACTGAGTTTGAATCTTGCCTCATATACTTAATAACTGTGTGACCCTGGACAAGTAACTTAGCCTCTATCTGCCTGTTTCCACAATTTAAAATGGGGAGAATTAATAACATTTCCCTCACAGGGCTGTTGGGATGATGAAATAAAATATTTGCAAACCATGGTTAGCACGTTGCCTGAGACATAATTGGCATTTCTGTAGCCAATACTTTTTTGTCCTTCTCTCTCTATCACTAAACAGTTCTTGGTTCCTTCACATATTAAAGTGACTCAGGTGCCAACTTTTGGAAGCACTCACTCTTTCCACTCAACAAAGAAGATCTAAACAAAACCCTGAGATAAATTTGCAAACTTTGTCCCTTGAGGCGAGAGGTGAAGGCTGATATTTCTGGTGCAGAATAGCTAAAGCCAATGAAGTTTCTCCCTTCAGACTTTGTATAGTTTAGATTTCTTCTTTCATGGCCCTACCAGTTTCACTTTCACTTATCTTCTACAGAAACCATTCCCATGTCTCCCTATATATTACTTGCTTATGTCTCCACAACTGAACACCTTCTTTCAGCTGTCTGCTTTTAGCTGCTTCTTGGAGCAGACTGTCAGTTGTGTTGAAAGTAGGAATTTGAATGAGTAGCCCCTGTTTCTCTATGATCTAGCTCCACTTCTACTGTCCTGGCTATCTGTAGGCCTGTCATCCTTAATCTGGATCCCATTTTTAAAAACATTTTAACAACTATACAGTTATTCCTTCCACATAACAGATGTTAGAGACACAGTGTCCTTGTTATTTGGAAAATCGATGTAAACATTTTTGTCCCTCCCTTCATACCAGAGAAGCAATCTGATTTTTTTTTTCTTTTTTTTAATGGGGTCTTTACAGGACTTTATTGTAATATTTGGGTTAAGTATTTGATCATAAACTATATGTAGGTCAATGTTAAGTAAAATTTATGTTTTTTCTGTGTCATCTACTGGCCTTTGTGTGTTGTCTGCAATTTCCAAAAAACTTCTCCAAAATCCCCATTTAATTTATTATGTCAACTTTTGATATATCAAAACCAGGATGGGGAAAGTCTGGAAGGGATATCTATACATCAATATCATTGGCTTACTTTACAACCTATTTGTTATTTTTTTGCATTTAAAATATATATATGTATATTTTTTTTTTCTGAGAAGGTACTCATAGGTTTTACCAGCCTGCCAAAGGAGTCCATTACATAATCACAAAGCTAAGAACCCCTACCATAGGGTAATTATTTCCTCTAATTGGGACTAGGCATGGAACCCTGACAATCCAACTGCTTTCTTGACAGCAGAGTGGGCATATACCATCCTGGGAATGTGATTTCCCTCCTCTCACTTTTACTCTGGCCAACAGCACACCCGGTGGTTCCCATGATCCTTCCTGATCAACCAATATAAACTATGGAGTATGTAAGTCTAAGGGTTGTAAGAAACACCATGGCAAAGGTAATCCCAACACAGTAGCAAAAATAATTTTATTAAAGACTTAGAAAAGATAAAACAAGCCACTTTCTTCCTTTAACAAGATGTTTAAGCACCCACCTTTTTTTGGCATGAAAAATTTTCTGTTCCCCTCAACTCTCAAATGAACTCAAATTGAAGTACTTTGTACCTATTCATACTTGTTTCTTTTGTATTTGTGCTTATATATTTATTTTATACCCAATTAAAATGTGAGCTCATTGAGAGTAGGGAATGTTTCATTCTTTGAACTCACATTCTCAGTGCCTAGTGCAAAGTAAGTGCTTAATAAATATTTGTTGATTGATTTTTAATGAAGTGAGAGAGATCTTACATTCTAAGAGCCAGGGGAGATCTTGATCACATTCCTAATAAGAAGACCAGCTGGAAGGGGAGCTCACAGCATTCTAGGTTTGATTTGTGTGTGTGAGGGACTCCCTGAATGAGGCTGAAATGGTATTTCTCATATGAAATTCAATTCTTTCTCGAGGAACCAGCTCAGTAATTGCATATAGCACAATGGGGATCTCCAAATGGTTTAGCATATAGGTTTCTGCAGCACATAAGACAAATAACGAGGTTCAAATATCTGGATTCAGGCAGAAGTCCCTACATATCTGAAACCATGAGAGACATTTTGTTTAAAATAAAGTAGGTTTTCAGTAGAAATCCTTCTCTGCAATGCTTCTGCAGTTGTCTGAGCAACTGGTGATGAAGATCTATACTAGGTGGTAGAGAGAACAGCCTAGATGTGGAATAAGAAAGTAGAATTGATAGTACGCAGCTACAGATTGACATAAGGTATGAAGGACAGTGAAAAATCAAGGACACCTCTAAGGTCACACTGCATACTTGTAAGGGGACTCGAAGATAGTTTGGTGTTGGTGGGGCTAAGTGAAGGAGTGTCAGATACTTAGGTTTGCAGATAATTTTTTGTAGTAGACAAGGAGCTAGTGAAATTAGAAGTCTTCCAATGTATAGCTATATTTCTTAGATTATTTGAGTGATTGTCATATGAGCACCTAGTAGATTAGAAGTCTTTTAGTATATAACTATATTCTTTGGGCTATGTTAGTGACTGTGATATGAAAATTACCCAAGTACTGCACATAGATGTATATGTGTGTATATACATATACATAAATCACACATAAGCAAATATACACATAATATTGTTGTTATTAATAATGTTTATATTAGTTAACAATAACATTAAAGTTATATAAAGTATATATTCTAAGTTATATATACTTACATAGAAGTTATATATACAAGGATATTTTTTTTAATAATAATACATGTTGAATCAACAAGCAATTAGGAATAAGGACCTACGATTTAATTGATATACAGAACTCCTGGTGAGAAAATTCTTACTTAATGAACATCAGCATCTTCTCTACAACTTAAACATTTTAGAGAGTTGCTTACAAAACTGAGAAGTTTGTTAAGTTTTTTTGTACAACCATTTTCAGTCATGTCCAACTCTTTGTGATCCCAATTAGGGTTTTCTTGGCAAAGAATATTGGATTAGTTTGCCATTTCCTTCTCTAGCTCATTTTACAGATGAGCAAACTGAGGCAAATAGAGTTAAGTGACAAGGTCACACAACTAGAAATGTTTGAGGACATATTTGAACTCATAAAGATGAGTCTTTCTGATTCGTCACGTGGCACTCTCTCCAATGAGGCACGTTGCTGCCCATTAAACAAAAATATGTATACATATATATATATATATATATATATATATATGTATTTCTATGTGTACATATATATATGTATATATATATGTATGTATGTTTATATATGTGTGTATGTGTGGTGTGTGTGTGTGTGTGTATGTTTTAAGTTCTGGGGACACAAAGAGAAAAATGAAATGCCAACTGACCTTTGGGAACTTACCTTTTATCAAAGTGTGTAAGACAGGTGCAAGGATAGCAGCTAAGTGAGCAATCATTCTGGACTTCAGGTCAGGAAGAAAGAATTCAAAACATAATTCAATCACTTACTAACTGTATGACCCTGGTAAGTCACTTCAATCTCTCTTAGGCTTAGCTCCCTCATTTTAAAAATAGGGACAAGAATAACACCCACCTCCAAGGTTATTATAAAAATTAAATGAGATAACCTACCATAGTGGTTTTCAAACCTTAAAGTATTTTGTAAATGTTATTTATTATTGTCACTAATTAATACTACTAATAATCAGTGTTATTATTACTATGTTTCCAGCCTCCTAATTACTTCATCACACAGCCCTTGGGATAAGTCCATAGCCCCTTTCATGTAAGGTAACCTCCTGCAGTTTGGAGACCACTGAATTAGTTCATGAATTTGGGCAACTCAATTATTAGCCCTTTGAGCTGTTTTCTCATCTATAACATGAGAAAATTGAATTTAATCCCCAAGCTCTTTTGAGATCTAATGTTCTGTGAATGACTATTTACAATTGCTTCCAAATTCTCCCCCTCCCCTTCTTTAAGTAACTGTATCCAATTTCAATGAAGTTGGATTTGAGTAGCTATTAAGTGCCAAATTGAAACTTGGTTTGGGAATTAGGTGGTTGTCAGTCAGGTTTTATGAGTCCTTGCTCAGATGCCATCAGACTTTCATTTTCTCCATCCCGTAGTGAAAATCATAAGACCTCAACTGCATTGTCCTCTTTGGTTATATAGATAATGCTTCAGTTAACAACAATCCTGCTGTGTTCTTGAATTGGACTGGATTTTTCCTTTTCTTTTTTTTAAGTAGTCTGGACATGATAAATCTCAGACAGTATTACATTTGGACACATCAGACTAGTAGATTTTTTTTTTCTGAGACTACAATTATTGTTAGGGCCTTTTTTTCTTTTCATTTCAAATAGTTGTCAGATATTTTCAGATTATTGCTCCCCCTTTCACAAATTCCCTCACAGACCAGGAAAAATCCAAGATGCCAAAAACTGTCAGACCTCAAGAAAGTTTCAGTTTTGTTTGAATGAATGCTGCTGTTTAAACAGCTAGAGGCATGCATTTTAAATGGAGGGAATATTAATGTGGTTTCTATGTAATTAGAGCCACCATATTGCTTACTTTGGGGAACAACAAGAAGAAAAAAAGAACAATAGTGACTTATGAGGAGGAAAAGATAATTAAATAGGAATTATGACTGAAGTGGGTTACCTCTACTCATTCTCTCCATCTCTGTCTCTCTCTTTCTTCTATATACCTATAAATAAATGTGTAGAAATAGACACAGATCACAGGATTTTAGAATTAAAGGGAATGTCAGTAATAATAATAGCAAGGATTTTTAATAGAATTTTAATATTTGCTAAGCACTTCACATATTGCCTCATTTGAAACTCGTAACTCTCTGAGGTAGGGCTAGAATACCCAATTTGCAGAAGAGGAAAATGAAACTGAGGGAAATTAAATGATTCGCCTAAGGTTATATAGTGAGGAAGTATCTAAGGCCAGATTTGAACTCCGGTCTTCCTGATTCAGCTAGGTGAATTTCAGGGGCACCTAGATAGCAGAGTGGATAAAGTACTGGGCCTAAAGTCAGGAAGAGTCATTTTCATGGGTTCAAATATGGCCTCAGACAATTATTAGCTGTGTTACCCTGGGCAAATCACTTAAACCTGTCTGCCTCAGTTTCCTCATCTATAAAATGAGCTGGAAAAGGAAATGGCAACCCATTCCAATATCTTTGCTAAGGAAATCCCAAAATGGGATTTTCCCAAATGGGAGAGTCAGACACAATGGAAATGACTGAACAACTTCCTGATTGCAAATTCAACATTCTATCCACTGTATTATGTAAGTATCAGTAGTGATCTGCTTCAATCCATACCCCCTAAAAGAATTCCCACTACAATATACCAGACTAGTGATCATCTGGTTCTTTCTCAAACACATCTGATGAAGGGAAACCTACCATCTCCTGAAATAGCCCACTCTGTCTTCAGATAGCTCTAATTGTTAGACATTGCTTACTGTTCTTGTCATCTTTTTACCCTTATATCAAACTTTAAAATGATGCATTGAAAGTTACATTCATTGCTCTTGGATCTTCTCTCTGGGACCAAAAAGAATGAATCCAATCTTTGTTACTGTTGATAATCTTTCAAATGTTCGGACACCATTACCAGGTACTATCTGAACCTCCATTTCTCCATGTTAAACATCTTTAGGCTTTTTCAATTGACTTTTATGAAATTGATTCCATGCATTTCATATACTGTTGGCTCTCCTCTGGATGCTCTTTAGTTTATAACTTTTATTCCTTATCTGTGATGGCCAGAATTTAATATAAAACTAGAGATGCTGGGTGACCGATGTGGATTACATCAGTCCTATCATTCCTCTTCTCTGGGCTAAGTTCAATTATTAACTTCAAGAAATCTTAGAAACATCTACAAAAGAAGTCACTTCCTTTTAGCAGAAAGACAAACATGTAAATGAAAATCACTGTAAAATTTCCCTGCTCTTCATCCTGTTGGAGATCTTTAGCCTTATACCTCCTTCCCCCCTACCCCAATTGCCTAATGTGTGTTTACAATTTTCTCATTTTATAAATATTTCACTGGGGGATGGGGTGGTGTTTTTCCAATGTGCTGAAGGCTTCTCCTAGGTCCTCTGACACTGTGTGATTATTAGAATACCATCTGGGTTATCTATCAGTTTTCCTTTGCTCTCACTCCATGGTCAGCTCACCTACTTTTCTGATTACAAATCTTCATTTTTCTTAATAAAGGCTACATCAATTTGTTCTTTGGTTGATGGATAAAACCCTACCTTTAAAACCCAGAGAACCATGTTTTAGCCCTGGCGAGGTAGATAACTTGCCATGTAATCCTAGAGAAGTCATTTTACTTAGCTCATCAATAATTTCTGAAAGGCTTGTTCAGATGGTTTCTAAGTTCTTTTGAGTTCTAACACTTGGTTTCTGGCATTCTGCAATATAATGACATTCAATAAAGGAAAATTATGTCAGTCTATTAATTTTTAACTGTCACTAATGTCTCCAGCCTCTAGTTCAAAACTATCAAAATATCATTGTTCTTATTTATCATTAGTCTTAAACATAATAATTAATACATCTATTAAAATACAGTTTATTTAGACAGTATATTTTAAAATCTAGGTTGTCCTAAACAGACTTCCCTCACTATCTTTTTAGATTGCATCAAAGAGAAAGAAGTATATAGCTTAATAGAGTGGTTCACAAAAGATGGCACTTGGGTATCTTGTTAGGGGGAGACCACTTTACAGAGTCCACCAGATCAAAACTATTTTCCTAGTAATACTAAGATATTATTTCTTTTTACATACATCTTCCCTTTCCAACTTCATATTTGTGTGATGCTCAACTTTCTTCATATACATCAACCAAAATAGCATGTCACAGGAAATTTAATCCAGAAGTAGATAAGAGATTACTCCTGCCTTCCCTTAAGCCAGGTATTAAAAAGATTTGTGAAAATATGTAAAAGATCATCACTTTTCTCTTTCACTTATTTAGCTAAAAATATAGTTCCTTTACATAAAATGTGGCATTTATGTTCATGTATCATGGGTTATTTGTTGTTATTTTAAACAGATTTTTCAAATAATATGTTAAAAATCAATTTTAATTTTTAGTATAGTAGCTATCAAGAGCTATTAACCTCTGTAAACCAAAACTCTCTGGGGTCTTCTATAATGAGACCTAAATATTGGAGGACTGCTAATAGAGGGCTACATTTAGCAAGAGAGATTTGGCTCAGAATCCTCCCTCTGGATCTTATTATCTGTCTGATCTTGGGCAAGTTATTCATCTTTCTGAGCTTCAGGAAGTAAAATAATAACTGAAACAACTATTTTTTTATGGTCATTGTGAGGATCAAAAGAACATTTTCTTTATATTTTATTTTTTCCAATTACACATAAAAACAATATTTAACATTTTTTGAGTTCCAAATTACATTCATCTACCCATCCATCCATCTCCCCCAACAATTAAGAAGGCAAGTGATTTTATATAGGTTAGACACTGTAGTCACGCAAAACACATGTCCGTATTAGTCACATTCCAAAATAAAACAGAGACCAAAATGACAAAAATAAAGTAAAAAGAAAAAAAAAAGTATGTGTGATCCACATTCAGATTCCATCAGTTCTTTCTCTGGAGGTAGATAGCATTTTTCATCCTAAGTCTTTCGAAATTGTCTTTTATCATTATAACATATACATATCTCTTATATATGTTATATATATAAAACTAAATATATATATTCTCTGGAGGTAGATAGCATTTTTCATCCTAAGTCTTTCGAAATTGTCTTTTATCATTATAACATATACATATCTCTTATATATGTTATATATATAAAACTAAATATATATATATATATATATATCTCTTATATATGTTATATATATAAAACTAAATATATATATATATATAATATATATATATATATATATATATATAGCTAAATAAGTGAAAGAGAACAGCTAAGTCATTCACAGTTGGTCTTCACACAATCTTGCTGTTACGATGTATGCTATTCTCCTGGTTCTGCTCACTTCACTTTGCATCAATTAATGTAAGGCTTCCCAGATTATTCTGAAGACATTCTGCTTGTCAGCACAATAGTATTACATCACAATCATGTATCACAACTTGTTCAGCCATTCCACAATTGATGGGCAAACTCTCAATTTGTGATTTTTTTTTGCATTATGTTTTAATTTATTTTATTAAATATTTTCCAATTATATTTAATCTGGTTCAGCTGCACTCAGAGGGCCATAAGCTGGACACTTCTTCTGTATAACAATTTAGTTTGCCAAGGTCTTTCTGTTAGTCTGACACTCTTATCCAGCATGTACACTTACCAAGACCAACTCCTCTACTTGTTCAAGTGATTGTGATGAGGTCCAGAGGTTCAGGGGTGCTGGGACCACAAAATCATGACACATAGGTCCTATCTGAATGAATTCAACCCAAACCTTCTTTCATCAATCTGAACAGTGGCTACATTTTAAGAATCTGAGCTTTGGCTAGATTATAAGAATCTGAGCACCTTAATGGAGACAAGATGTACCTTATATAGGGAAAGATTGTGGGAGGGATCTAGGAGTGGCCAAGTAGTCTGCAGGGACTGTGAGGTAATAGAATGCCAGGGACCTGGACCACTTGGAGAAAGGGATAATGGAGCCCAGGTAGGATTAAGGGTGGGAAGTGGCCTGGGGCCATAGGAAGGTAAAACAGTGGAGGGCTAGACTTAAATTAAGGGTAACAGAGAATTGGGAGATTGGGTTTAGCCACAATGAAAGGTCAGTTGATGGGATTATAGCTTCAGGTGAGTGCCAGAGATTTGGCCATGTGGGAAAGTTTAGGATTTTTCTTTTATGGGGTCTAGATCCTATCCTCATCATTCCCCCCTCAAACATTTGGGATGCAAATTCTTTTGGGGTAAGGAATGAAGATCTTGGCTTCTGAAACTGCTTCCTACTGGCAAGTGGTGTAGAGCTGTCCCTGCCTCGAGGGGGTCCCAAAAAGGAGGTTGACTGAAACAGAGTTCAGGTTGTATTGAATGATGGGGGGGGCATTGGCTGGTACTTGCTCTTTGCTGCCAATTATAGGTGAATGTACTGTAGTCTGGAAGACACAAATCTGACAGAAAAAACTGCAGGGCTCAGATATGATGAGATAAAAGATCCTTAGCTCTGTTTGGATTCTATTAATTCAGTTTTCCAACCATGCAATATCAAATCCGCCTCACAGCCAGACTCAGGAATAGCCAGGGAGGTAACATTCCTTTTCAAAGGAATGTAATGGGAAAACTGAGGCGAGAGGATCCCATCTTACACTGAGATAAAAATTGTCCTCTCAGATTTTCCCAATGCTGACTTCCCACCAATATCACATTCTCTGAGTAGTTTATGGCATTTCTGATAGATGGTGGAGTATTGATTATCAATGGATTATTATCCATCAGACAACCCAAAATAAAATCTTATGAGCTTTTACCTCAAACAGCAAGTTTCACTAATGTAAGCTTAGGAAAAACTTTTTTCCAGGATTTGCATCTCAAATTTAAATTTGTCCTGGTGTAAAAAGCAAATCATTAGAGATTATTTTTATATACTTGCAAATTCTCAGCAAGCCAAAACCCAAACAAGATTTTTGGCAAGTTTGCACATTAAAACAATAACCAACAATAGCTAAATTATTTCAGTGATAACCAAATTATGAAAAGTTGCTTGACAGAACTGATACAAAAAGTTGAACATTTTGAAATTTGAAACAAACCCATTACCAATCAGGTGACTTTAGTTTTGTTAAATGCATTTCCAAATTACTTTACATAGAGATTCAATATCTAATCATTAATGTTAAAACTACAATTTTATGGGTCAAACAACAAATCAAAGAAAAAATAAACAACTTCATTCAAGAGAATGACAACAATGAGGCAGCATACAAAAACTTATGGGATGCAGCAAAACCAGTTCTTAGAGGAAGTTTTATATCTCTGAGTGCTTACCTGTATAAAATAGAGAAAGGGGAGATTAATGAATTGGGCATACAACTAAAAACAAAAACTGGAAAAAGAACAAATTAAAATACTCAATTAAACACTGAATTAGAAATACTGAAAGCCAAAGGAGAAATTAGGAAAATTGAAATGAAAATTAAAGAACTGATTAATAAAACTAAGAGCTGGTTTTGTTGGGGGGGGAAGATAAGCCTTTGATCAATTTAATTGATCATAAGTTAGACACATTATTCTCATAATTAAACTAGAAAGCCCAGAGATGTAGAGGTGGTTGAGCAGAGTAGCGAGAATCTGTCTATTTAGGACTCCTCTCTATAAGAAAGCAAATTTAGTCTTTTAATTATGTATTGAAGTTGAATGCCACTGAGATCATAAATGTATTTATGTAAAGGATGAGATACAAGGAAAATAATTTGTGAACCCTAAACAATATTTCTATAAATGATAAATTATAAAGCAATTATGGTAATTACAAAATGGGAGGGCCAGTCTCTCACTAGAGATAGAATCCTGAAATTGTAGTAGTCAAATACTACTTAAAATGAACAAAACCATGATGAAAGCAGGAAAAGTCTTTATGAACATAAACAAACCAGACAGCTAACTATTTTAACCTGCACTATGATACACTTGTGTAGTTTGGTTTATAATTGCTGTATTTATACTGAAATTTGGAACTTTTTTACTCTAGGCCAAAGTGCTGGTCTGGAGCTCTTGTGGCACAGGACTTCTGCATGTCTGTTAAAGGTTCAATGAATAACAGTCCTCATCAAGTGAATTGATTATAGAAGAAAGAAATACATTTTTTGAAGGGGGATTACTAGATTTTAACTTTTTAAACCTAATGATTCCCTTCAAAAAAGAAAAGGCAAATACTAGTTGTATAAAATATATTTTGATCCCAATATTCCTTTTTATTAATGATAAACCTCTATCCCATCTTCTACTACCCATTCTCAAATGTGCAGGGATGATGATTTTATAAAACTTCAGTGAAATGAAAATTATATAGGAGATATCCAATCTTACCACATTAAAACCTTCACTTTTTTCCATTTGGTGAATATGGCTATGACATTTTTTTGCTTTTCCATAGATTATAAAATCATTATTTTAAATTTCTATAATGCCTTTCTCTGAGGACTTTATCACTAGCATAATGATGTGTGATAGCATTGTAGTACACATCAAATAGTTTGAGAATATGGAGTGAAAATATGAATTGGGTATTTTTAATTGAGATATCAGAATGTTTGTGAATTCATGCAATTTTGCCTCATGCATTCTAGCAGATGGATATGACAGGAGGTCATGGATCCAGAGGAATTCAATGATAAGCCAAGTAGATCATTCATGAAATGTAAAGAATTTGTCACAACCAGAATCTTAATTAAATAACATAAGCACATAACCTATTTTCTAAATTAACATAGGAATAAAAATATAAACATGAAAATCTATTATTTTATATTCCTGAGCTATTGAAGTCTTAGTGATATGATTCTATAATCTTAATTATTTCATAAATTTATAAAGAGAATCCATGAAATTGTTTGTCTCAACTTTGCAATTAATTTTAAAGTAATATAAAAGCAACCACTTTAAAATATGGGATTGAAAATTTGACTTAAACGTGAATGTCAATGTGATAAGCTTACTAGAATTAATCAGCTAATGCAAATTGCTAATTAAATATGTCTCACAGGTGTGCAAGCAACAAACATTTCACAAAAATGGCAAACACTTTGCAGCATCTTGGCAATATTCACACAACATAAAGCTCACAGAGTGTGAAATAGTATGCATTGTTAGCCCATAGATATTTCTACAATCACAAGACAACCTATTTTTGTCAAGATAAGGCTATTTCTGTGAAAAGGAATAATTTTATTCCTAAAATGCTTTTATTCACCCAAATTCAGATTTGTAAAATTTAAGATCCTCAATGTCAAGGATAATTTCATTGCTGTTTTTGTTTCTGTAGAACCAAGCACAGTGCCCTGCACCTAGTAGTGCTAAACATATGTTTACTGACTTGGGTCGATTTTTGATTCCATAAACATTTATTTGGTGATTATCATAAACGGAGGGGGTGGCAGAGTACAATGACAAGACAACTAGGACGGGAATCAGAGTACTTAGGTTCAAATGTTGACTTCAACATTAGCTGGGTGACCTTAGGCAATTCACTTTAGCATTTTAACTTCACTTGGCATGAATATCTTTATCTATAAATAGAGGATTGGCTGATGGCCACTGACATCTCCCAGCTCTGAATCTGATCTCATTAAGTGAAATGTACTTACTGGGGACTGAGGGAGAATTTTTTTATTGTTGTTGTTCTTTTGGTTTGTTTTTGACAGGGAGGTGGAGTTCATACCTGTGATTTCATCTGTATAAGGAACTCCTGACAATTCTATAAGTTATGATATTAGAGATTTGTTCAGGTAGTTGAAAAGTGACTTCCCAAGGCAAAGTAACTTCACATAGCTAACACACATTAGAGGAGCAATCCAAACTCATATCTAATGTTGAGGATCATTCTCTATCCTCTTACCCATATTGCCTCTCTTTCTATTATGTTTTTATTTTTTTTTAGGCAATTGGGGTTTAGCGAGTTGCCCAGGGCCACACAGCTAGTAAGTGTCTAGTGTTTGGTCTGATGACGGATTTAAACTCAAATTCTCCTGACAGGGCCAGCGCTCTATCCACTGTGCCACCTAGCTGTCCCTGCCTCTCTTTCCTCAGAGTTACAATTCTAGTAGGCATAATGGCAGATAGATGGACAGATTAATAGATAGACAGATAAGTGATGACAGATATAAAGACAGAGAGACAGAAGATAGAAGTTAGACAAACATGACAGATTAGATACATAGATTAGATGGATACATGGATAGATACAGTAATAGGATATAAATTATACAATGAAACATGCATGAAATATAAAACTCCATAACGTCTTTGGAAGAGAGATAAAATGAGAAGGAAGAGGAAAGCAAGCAAGATAAGCAGACAGAAAGAGACAGAGATAGACAAGGAGAAGCAAAGAGAGGTGGAGAAACAGAGAGAGGATAGGACTGATATCAAGAAGTGAAAATAAGGAAGAGCTCCTTGGGGCCTTCTTTCATCTCTTAGATTGTTACAATCTTCACAAACAGCTGGCATTTATAAAACAACCCTGGGAGCTTGGTAGGTGCTTTTAGGATCATCCTTATTTGACCCATGGGTTACTCAAGTCACCCTGACTCCAAGTATTCTATCCACTTATACCACTTAAGTGGCACTAGCTTCTTCTTACCTATTTCTGAACTTACTAGTGCTATGACACCTTTGAATCTTCAACATATGCTCCCAATGAAGCTGTTGTTTTGAGTTGGGCCATGATCAAATGAATCCAAAGAAGAAAGAAGAGAGGTTCTGAAATATCTATTCATTTCTCTTCCAACATTTCTTCTCTCTTTCTTTTTAGTTCTTCATTATTTCTTGTCTCAAGTTAACTAGAAAGAAAAAAAATAACCACAGCCTTACTCTGAGGTACTATTAGGCCCCAATAAGTCTGAAGTTAACCTGAGTCAACCAACTTTTATCAAGCACTTCCCACGTGGCAGACACTGCTAATACCTGGGGATACAAAGAAATATTAAAATAGTCCCTGGCCACAGAGAGCTCTCATTTTAATGGGGGAAGCAGTATGAAAACTACTAAGAATATGTAAAATTTGTGTTGTGAATTGGAAATAATCTTATAGAGAACACAACATTACAAACTGCTGAAAGTGACCACAGAGAACAGTAAGCACTAACCCTTCATTAAAAAAAAAAAAAGATATTGAGACCTCGAGTGACTTGGAACAAGTATTTTTTCATGATTCTCCCCAAAGGATAATTTCATTTTATATAGGTTTATCAACAACATTATTTTCTAGAAATAATGGGGATTCTAGGATTTATATTTGGAACAAACTTTAACCATCAATAGCCAATGTGTCTTATTTGATAGACGATAGAAACTGAGACTGCAAGTGGTAGAATGAACTACTCAAGGTCACTTAAGTAAAATAAGTTAATTCAAATTCGTCAATCCTCCTTCTAATTTTAATGATTAGATTACTACTATTGGAAAGTGGCCAGTTTCATTCCAGTTATCCCAATAAAGGTTTTTGTTAACATATAAAAAGGAAGGCCTGAAATATTTAACATCTTACTTTTTTCTAGTATAGTTTCATTAATAAGGAAAATAAAGACATTTCACTTCCAAAAGTTGATACATTTCATTTGTCAGAATCTATTAAAGACCCTTCCTCTCACTACCCTATCACCATTACCAAATTGAGAAGATTTTGTTTCCCTCACAAAGATACAATCAGCTCTATATTTTCCATTCTAAGGAAAGGCAACAGTGATGATATCAATATGATCCAAAGATACTTCCTATTTGCATTTAGAATACATTTTTGTACTTCAAAAAAATTAAGATTTGAACCATGCCCACTTCTGAAAGTGCTTGAGAAAGCTAATTTTGGTACTTGCATTTAAATATGGGTAGGTCTATTCAAATTACATTCAGCATTTGAAACAAAATAGAGAAGTCATGCCTGTGAAAATTCACCTCACTAGCTGAAAACTTTTCCAACTTCTATATAAAGCATGTGTTATATAACCAGGTAACACCTTCTACAGGAAGCCTTCCCTGATCACTTTTAATTTTAGTGCCATTCCTCTGATGATCATTTCCAATTCATCCTGTCTACATTACCTTAGTTCACAGTTGTTCGGCTGCTGTCTTCCCTATTAGACAATAACGGGCTTGAGAGCAGGGGATGTCTTTTGCCTCTCTTTGTATCTGCAGTATTTAGCATGGTGCCTGTTTGCTAAGTGTTGATTGACTGAGTAACTGGTGATGAAGTATTGAACTTGGAGTTAGAAAAGATATGAGTTCAAATCTGCATCAGGCACATATTAACTGTGTGACATAAATAAATAACTTCTTCTCTCTGAAGTGCTCAAATTCCTGATAGGTGAAATGATGATAATAATAGTACACATCTTGTAGACTTGTTGCAAAAGTCAAATGAGGCATTCTAAGTAAGTACTTTGCAAACTTTCAAAGCACTATCCAAAGGTCAGCTATCATTACTCCTAGGACCTTTGATGATTTGCAACAATATAAAGAATCTCTGGAGAAAAAAAAAAAACTGGGTTTTATATGAGAGGACAGCATGTAATACTTAAAAGCACCATGGCATTTAATCTAGCCCATTCTCTACCTCCTATGAGTTTCTGGCTCCAGTTCTTTGGCCATATTCAAGGTCTGTCCAAGGCATTGTATGTATTGATTAACAAAGGACTACACAGCCAGAAGTCCAAAAGCAAAAACAACAAAAAAATCCAATCATTATCAAGCTAGCATGTAAGTGTAGAAACAGAGTTCCATCTCTAACCTACCTCCCTTCTCACTCTCTTGTAAAGATGTTAATTAACCTGGTCAGATGGTCACAGAGGATATAGACTAGAGGAAGAATGATGAGAGATAAGGGACATGAATAATCTTAAAAGTAAATCAATTCTTTTTTATGTTCTTTTAACATATATTTTTTTTTATTTTTAGGCTATTGGGGTTAAGTGACTTGCCCAGGGTCACACAGCTAGTAAGTGTCAAGTGTTTGGTCTGAGGCCAGATTTGAGCTCAGGTCCTCCTGACTTTAGGATGAATCATCATTTCTTAGTGAAATGACAGAGCTGCTTGGACCTGGAAATCACCACCAGTGACAATTGTTTTTACCTGATTAAGCAGGTTGGTTGCAGATATGACTCTTAACTTTTAGTATAGCATGTGCATTGCTCTTTGAAGTTCCTCTCTTGTCTGAGATCACAGGAGTGTGAATGACAGGTTTCCAGTAAAGTGTTACACACCCGGTGAGTACCCAATGAATAAATTATTGGCAATTTAAGACATGGAGTAAATTTGGCAGTGATTGAAGAGTGAGGATGATGAAAGAGTTGAAACATAAGGCCTCTGAGGAAAACTCAAAATAATAGGAATTTCTTAACTGGGGGGAGAGAATTGAGGAATGATTTAATGAAGGTCCTCAGGGAAATGAAGCATATTTCTGGGTTTTATTTTTAAAATGGGGAATCACAGTATTTTTTTTCAAATCGCCGGGAAGAATAGGATAATAGGAAATAAATTCAAACAAGGAAGAGACATAACTTTAAAGTGTAATTTTGCAAACTGGGAATATTGTCACCCTGTAATCATGATATTGGTGCGTCATGCTGGAGAGATCCAGCCGTGGAGTCAGAAATGTCTGAATTCAAGTCCTATACTGACACACACTGGCTGTGTGACCCTGAAAACACATAATAACGTCTCCTCAGGTGGTGACAACTATAGGACTATAGGTTTCAGAGATGGTGTAAATATGCATTGGTAAAGAGAATTTGCCCATGGGGAGTTCCATATACCAATGAAATTATGTGTTGTGTATGAAAGAAAAAATAAAAACTTATGAGGTAGGTAGGAGAAGTATTATCACCAAATCTGACAGGTGAAGAAACTGAGGTCCCAGAGAGTTTTAAGTGATGATCCAAATTATGTAAATTGACAACTGTCAGAGTTAGATTTTGAACCTGGTCTTCAGATGACTAGTCTAGGATCTTTGAACCAAAAATATGCTACTACCTCTTCGAGTTTCTTAAGAAATAAGAATTCTTACGTATTCACATGTTTCAGATGTGCACAGGGATTCGGTCTCATGGTTCAATTATTTAATGCTAAGTGAAATGACACGAGAAGAAGAAAAGGTTTTACTTTATGTGGCTCATATATCCACTGATGGTCAACAGAGCACGCAATTATTAATTCCCATGTAAATGATAATTTACACACCATTTTGTAATTTTCAAACCACTTTCACAAATCATTAGAAAGCTATTGTCAAGTCTACTGGTTTAAGTGGTAATTAGAGTTCGCAATTAAAATGTTGTGAAACTAGTATTTTAGGAAGAGATAGGACCCTTTGTATAATCTACTTTTTTGTTTGCAGGACAACCAAGGAAGAGGGTAATGGATTTGCAAAAATTACATTTTGATTTTTAAATTGTATTTAATTACATTTCAAAATTCTAAATTTCAGAATTTGGGTACAAAATTACTATATTATTTATATAATGGGCTCATTACGCAATGTCTCCCTTACAGAAAACCTGAGTATTTTCCCAGTGATGCTGAAAGGTTATAAATAACGAAAGCACGAAATCGTCATAATATCTGACATTCACATAGTACTTTTGAAATGGAAGGTTATAAAATGCCGTTGTTATTGTTGCTGCTGTTCCTTTCATGGTAATGGACTCTGGACTATTTATTTTTCCTGTTGTTTTCCTAATCGGAAGATGCAACAGTCTGGTGAACATCCACAGAGGTCTTTTGTGAGAGTCAATTAAGAAGCCCTTTGATAAGTAAACAGTATTACGTAAATGCAAAATATTTTTTCCTTTATTTATACCATGTGGGGAATACAATCTATCATCTCTGACTTGGAACTTTTCATTCTAGGTCTCACAAGTAACAGTTATTCAGTCTTTCCACAGTTTAAAGGATAATAGGCTCATAGATTTGTGGTGGAAGGAACCTCAGAAAACATCTGGCACAACACTTAGAATTTACAAATAAAGAAACTGAGTCTCAGGGAAGGTGAGTGCTTCGCTCAAGGTTACACAAGTAATAAATGGGAGAAAGTGGGATTTGGTCCTCAGTCTGCTGACTTCAGGACACTGCTCTTTCACCTTTACCATTTTGTCAATCTTCAGTCAAATTTAAACTCAAACAACATGACCCCCAAAGTGAACTAACGATTCCATGTGTTGACCAAGGACCCTTAATAATTATAACAGATTGATCTGGGCATTTGGGCATTAATGTGAAATAGATTCCCTATGGGAATTTAAATCAATGACAAGATACTGTCTGTTTCTAAGCAAATAATAATTTATAAATTCTAAGTGATGGAATAAAGGAAATAAATTTTATGTCAACTAGTAAGTTATTTAAGAATAAATTCTTGTAGATTCTATTTCAATACGATATAGACATATATACAAACAGAATAATAAAATACTGTATACAATGTGACAGAATAGAAAGACCACTGTCACTGAAATCAGAAGAGCCTACCTTGCAGAAAGAGGCTTGATAACAGCTACAGTTGGTGGAAGACCAGCAGATGTTAGCAGAGTGCAGCAGAGGATCAGAAGAGAAGTCCAAGAAGATAGACCAGAAGATGACAGGCCAATAGATGATGGACCAGTAAGTGGCAGCAGAATCCAGAGGAGAGACAGTAGTAGGCAGCCAATTTACAATACAATAGCCTGCAGTTCGAAGATATGCCAAGTTAAGCAACCTTAGGAGAGAAAGAGCCAGCAAGCAATGATAGATATAGAGATGACTTCCAGAGGAGACAGTGTTCTAGGAACGTTAGGTTGATTTAGGTACGTATGTGTTTTATGTATGTACCTCTCACATGTGTTCCCTGAACATATGTGGTTTTCTCCATGTGTATTCCTTTGTGCATCACCGGTGTGATGAACTGTGAAACTGTGCAAGAGCGTACCATCATAAGTAAATGGGAAAGGGAACTAAATCTTTCTTTTCATTACAATATTATTTAAATGAAATTACTTGTTTCGAATGAGTATATTGTCTTATTGGTCTGATAAAGGAAGAAGTAGGTGGAAACTGAAGTGTTTTTAAATGAATGCTGATCTAAAGCTGTCCTTGAACTTAAGGTAGCTTCCAAGGAACCCATAACTGGGACAGAGCTACATACACACACACACACACACACACACACACACACACACACACACACACACACACACACAAACATGGTGCATCAGTACAATTTTAAGATTTAATTAACTTGAACTAAGACTTTGGGGCACACTGTATTAAGGCAAGTTCATTAAGTGTCAACACACATTTATGACTGACTCAGTGTCTGACTGACAATATTTAACATAAAAATTTCTCCTCCAACAAATTTGTCTAGTGCATATGTTCAAATACGTTCTGATCATTGATATCCTGTATATCATAAAAAAAGGAGATTTATCTTCATCAAAGTTATTGGCTATCATCAGGGACCATCTGTATTGTGGAGTTCAAGGCAGAGAGTACCAACAGAACAGTTTGACTATCCATTGTTTATCCCTTGCTTTCATTATGCGAATATTTTATTTCCACTTTTAGTCACATATCTCCATGATATCCTGTAGGCTACTTCAGTTGTGCAATTCTTTATTGATCATATGTTGCAGTCTGTGCACACTCACCACACTTCTCGATATGAATTGATAACAATTTATTACGCACCTATTAGGTGCCAGGCATTGTGTTAAGTACTGGGGATATAGAAGGAGGCAAAAGACAGGCTCTGTCTGCAAGGAACTAACAAGCTAATGGAGAAGACAACTGCAAAGAAATGTATTCAATATATACATTGCATATATAAACAGATGCATATTATATATACATATATATGTGTATATATACGTATATATGTATATATATCATACATAAACAATTATATGTAATATATTGTATAGATAAATATTCACAAATCAAGATACCTATGTAGATATATAGAATCTCTAAAGAGAGTTGGGTCCTCAGGATGTTCCTGTTTGTAAATAGCAATGTCCTTATTACATTGAAACCCAAATATTTACAATCATTTCTAAGAAACCAGGGTAACTCTCCATAAAGAAAAATCAAATGACTAAAGAATACTTTTTTTAATATAAATTTATTTATTTTTAGTTTTCAATATTCACTTCCACAAGTTTTTGAGTTACAAATTTCTCACCCCCCCCCACCCCAAGATGGCATGCATTCTGAATACCCTTCCCTGGTCTGCTTCTCTTCTATCTCTCCCCCCTCCCTTCTCTTATCCCCTTCCCCTTCTATTTTCCTGTAGAGCAGGATAGACTTCTATACCCCATTTCCTGTATTTCTTATTTCCCAGTTGCATGTGAAAACATTTTTTTTAAAACGTGTTTTTAAAACTTTGAGTTCCAAATTTTCTCCCTTCCTCCCTCCCCACCCACCCTCATTGAAAAGGCAAGCAACTCAATATAGGTTGTACATGTGCAGTTATGCAAAACACTTCCTTAGTAGACATGTTGTGAAAAACTAACTCTATTTCCCTTAATCCTATCCTGCCCTCCCATTTATTCTATTCTTTCTTTTGACCCTGTCCCTCCTCAGAAGTATTTGCTTCTGATTACCCTCTTTCCCAATCTGCCCTCCTCTCTATCACCCCCTGCTCTCTTGTCCCCTTCTCCCCTATTTTCCTGTAGGGTAAGACAGATTTCCATACCCAATTGAATGTGTATGTTATTCTCTCCTTAAGCCAAATCCTATGAGAATAAGATTCCCTCATTCCCTCTCACCTTCCCCTGTTTCCCCTCCACTGTGAGAGACTTTTCTTTTCTGTTTTTTTTTGTGAGATAATTTACCCCATTCTACCTCTCCCTTTCTTCTCCGAGTATCATCCTCTCTCATTCCTTAATTTTATTCTCCAGATATGACCCCTTAATCTTCAACTCACCCTGTGCCCTCTATCTATCTATCCTATACATACAATTTTTTTTCCTTCAACTACCCTAATACTGACAAAGTTCTCATGAGTTACAAATATCATCTTTCCATGCAGGAATGTAAACAGTTCAATCTTAATAAGTCTCTTATGATTTCTCTTTCCTGTTTACCTCTTCATGTTCCACTGAGTCCTGTATTTGAAAGTCAAATTTTCTGTTTAGCTCTGGTCTTTTCATCAGGAATGCTTGAAAGTCCTCTATTTCACTGAATGACCATTTTTTCCCCTGAAGGATTATACTCAGTTTTGCTGGGTAGGTGATTCTTGGTTGTAATCCTATCTCCTTTGCCCTCCAGAATATTATATTCCATGCCCTGCGGTCCTTTAATGTAGAAGCTGCTAAATCTTGTGTTATCCTGATTGTGTTTCCACAGTACTTGAATTGTTTCCTTCTGGCAGCTTGTAATATTTTCTCCTTGACCTGGGAACTCTGGAATTTGGCTACAATATTCCTAGGAGTTTTCCTTTGGGGATCTCTTTCAGGAGGAGATCTGTGGATTCTTTCAATTTCTATTTTGCCCTCTGGTTCTAAAATATCAGGGCAGTTTTCCTTGATAATTTCTTGAAAGATGATGTCTAGGCTCTTTTTTTGATCATGGCTTTCAGATAGTCCAATAATTTTTAAATTCTCTCTCCTGGATCTATTTTCCAGGTCAGTTGTTTTTCCAATGAGATATTTCACATTGTTTTCTAATTTTTCATTCTTTTGGATTTGTTTTACAGTGTCTTGATTTCTCATAAAGTCACTGTCTTCCAATTGCTCTATTCTAATTTTTAAGGAAGTATTTTCTTCAGTAATCTTTTGGACTTCCTTTTCCATTTGGCCAATTTTTCTTTTTAGGGCATTTTTCTCCTCATTGGCTTTTTGGACCTCTTTTGCCATTTGGGTTAGGCTGTTTTTTAAGGTGTTATTTTCTTCAGTATTTTTTTGGGTCTCCTTTAGCAAGCTGTTGACTTGTTTTTCATGATTTTCTTGCATCACTCTCATTTCTCTTCCCAGTTTTTCCTCTACTTCCCTTACTTGCTTCTCAAAATCCCTTTTGAGCTCTTCCAAGGCCTGGGAATGATTCCTATTTTTCTTGGAGGCTTTGGATGTAGGAGCTTTGACTTTGTTGTCTTCTTCTGGGTGTATATTTTGATCTTCTTTTTCACCAAAGTAAGATAATATAGTCTGACTCTTTTTGTGCTGCTTGCTCATGATCCCAGCCAATTACTTGAGTTTTAAACTCTTTGTTAAGGTAAGAGTCTGCTTCCAATGTGGAGAGTGTACTGTCCCAAGCTTCAGGGGTTTGTGTAGCTGTTTTCAGAGATACTTGTAGGGACCTGTAAATTTTCAGTTCTTCCAAGGTGGTATGATAAGAGGCGAGGTGTTTACTCCTTTCCTGGCCTGTGACCAGTATTCCTTTCTGTCCTAACTGTAGAGGAGGGTTCCTCTCACAGCCACTACAAGTCCACCGTGCCAGTGCTCCTCCTCACCCCACCACTGCTGCCCAGAACTGTGACCCAGATCCACACATGGGCAAAGCAAGAGATTCCTGCCTCAGCACTGGCAAAGAGATCCCTGCAGTCCCTCTCTGATCAGCCACTGGATTCCCCTCAGTCTGTGGGCTGGAAGCTCGGAAAGCAGCTGCCCCCCCAGGGCCAAGCTCTTGGGGAATGGAGCTGAAACCCAGCCTTCCTCTCTGCCCACCGACAGAAACAAACTTTTCCCACTGACTTTCTAAGTTTTCTTTGGCATTCATGGATTGAGGAGTCTGAAACCTCCACAGCTGCCTGATTCAGTCCTCTGAGGCCTGCTCCAGGTTTACTGTGGCCTGCACGCCCATGCTGCACTGCACTGCTCTCCTAGCCCGGCGGATATACCTTTCTGATCAATCATCCCAGTTGTCTTGGCCTGGAAATTTGTTTCACTGTCTTTTTGTGGGTTCTGCTGCTTCAGAATTTGTTTAGAGCCATTTTTTATTAGTATTTAGAGGGATTTTGGGGGAGAGCTCAAGCAAGTCACTGCTTTCACTCTGCCATCTTGGCTCCTCCCCAAGAATGCTTCTAATTCAGACAATGATATTCCATCAGTGATTTTACCTTAGAAAGACATTATAAATGGAAAATAAATGGGGCCAAAAATGATTGGAAAGAGGAGAGTAGTCTCGTTTGCCTTTGGAAAATTATTCATTGCATTTAATGACCCCAGGAATATTCTCTCTGAAGCAAATGTCTCCTTTTTAAAAATCAGCATTTATCTGTTGATATTGCATTTGTATGAGTCATAAAATAATAGCATAATCTATGAAGAATTAAAATTGCCAGTCAAAAGGTACTCCATCTCTTAGTTCCAGGCATTTTCTCTGACTGTCTCCCATACTGACCTCTCTGTCTTCCTTGAAGTGCCAACTAAAATCCTGCTTTCTGCAGGAAACCTTCCCCAAAACCTTTACATTTCAGTGCTTTCCCTCTGCTTTATAGATATATTGATATTTAGATATGTACATACATACATACATATATACACACACACATGTATACACAGAGCAAGATCTATGTAGAGATCTTGCTTTGTATATATTTATATATATTTGTTCAGATGTATATGTATATATATATATACATATACATATATATATATATATACATATATATATATATAATATATATATATATATAGAGAGAGAGAGAGAGAGAGAGAGAGAGAGAGAGAGAGAGTGTGTGTAGTGTATATACTGTCTGTATTTGCTTTCAGTTTTCTTCCTCACTGGCTTGTTAGTTCCTTGTAAGCAGGGTCCGTCTTTTGCCTCCTTCTGTATTCCTAGTGCTTAGTATAATGCCTGGCACATAATGGATGCTTAATAAATTGTCATCTATTAATATTGAGAAGCATGATGAGTGTGCATAGACTGCAACATATGATCAATAAAGAATTACACAACTGAAGTAGCCTATAGGATATCATGGAGATATGTCACTAAAAATGGAAATATACTATTCATATAATAAAATCAAAAGATAAATGATGGACAGTCCACTTGCTCTACCCCATGCAACTTTGAGAGCTCAAAAAAGCCTATTCCATATGCTATGCGAACCCTTTGAGAATGTAATGAACAAATTGATCAGTAAAAGTCATCTATTAAATGACTTCCATGTGCTAAGCACTGAGAATACATATAGAAAAATAAGACAATTCCTTCTCTTAGAAAGCTCACATTTTAATGGGGAAGATAAGACATGTGGAAACTTTTAGCTTCAAGTCAAATGGAAAGATCGTATGATCTTTAGGTTTCAGGAAAAAATAAATGATAATGCATGATTTCTATTAAATTTTTAATGTATGATTTCTAATCTGTATAATTTCATTTCTCTCAGCTAAAGCATATCAGCTTCTAATTTTGAATCATAGTATGGGACCATGGACATTGGTAACAAGAACTTTGTTTTCTGGAGAAAAGAAGGGGAGCACTTGCAGAAACAGTTGTGAGGGCACTCCTCAGGAGGAGGGGCAGGATGTTTCCTGGGATGAAGAGCGTAATGGTTGGGCTGGAAGAAGAACCAGTCATCTGGAGGGCACTGCCATTCCCAAGATTCTTTGGCTTAAAGTTCAAGACTACATCCCTTGGGGTATGAGAAGAGATAGTAGGGGCAGTAGTTGTTTGACTTGCCTGGTCCACGTTGCTTCCTGTCTCTACTCCAGGATATTATGTTGCTAAGCTTGCTCGCCTTCCCCATAAGTAGCAATTGGTGGGAACCCTTGTCCCTTTCTCCACAGATATTGTTTCATTGATGGTGGCCTGGTAGGCACTGCTATTCTGTAGACTCAGGTTCAGCATCCTGGACTACCTCATTTAAAGTTTGAGAGGACGTGGTGTTTGAAGTAGTAGTGGTTGTTCAATTTGCCTGGCACATGCGTCCTGTATTACCTTCAGGGTACTTTGCTGCTTCTATACGAGTCCCAATTTGTCATGTAGATAACTGACAATCTACATGATCAGAGGGAGTACCCATATGGATAAAAATACTTATCATCAATATACCAATCTATATAGCATGGAGCAAATTATTAACCTTACTATGTTTCTATTTTTAAAATGGCAAAGTAAGAAAGATATATTTCTCCCATTTTTGTGTTATTATTACCTTGCAATAATTGATGAAATGATAGTTCTGGTGCATTTTAAGTTTCTTGAACTGTTATATGCTGTATACATCTTATTGGGACTTTAACCTCCAGTGATACAGCAATAAATAGGCAATTTGGGTCACAAGATCACAGATTTAAGCTGATCTCATGAATTCCCAAGGGATCAACAGTGATCTCTATTCTAGTGAATTCTAGATCTATGGATTAAGCCCTGATTTTTCTCCTGAGTTGCAGTCTTACATTACCAACTTCCTTTTGCACATCTAAAATTAAATATCCCATAGGCATTTCTTGAGATAGTTATGCAGCACAGTGGATAAAATGCCAGGCCTGCAGTCATGAAGATTCATCTTCCTGAGTTCAAATCTGGCTTCAGACACATACTAGCTGTGTGACCCTGGGCAAGTCACTTAACCCTGTTTGCCTCAGTTTCCACATCTATAAAATGAGCTGGAGAAGGAAATGGCAAACCACTCCAGTATCTTTGCCTAGAAAACCCCACATGGAGTAACCAAAAGTAAGATATGACTGAAATGACTGGACAACAAATAGATATCTCAAATTTAACTTGTCTAAAACTGAACTCATTATCTTTTCCCCAAAACTGTCTCTTCTCCATAACTTTTTCTAGCTACTGTAGAAGGCATCGCCATTCTTCTAGTCACTAAGGCTCATAACCTCAGTGTTATCCTCAACTCTTCACTCATAATCACACTAAATACATCCAATCACAGCATCTTCCCATTTTTGTAATCACAACATTGCTCATCTATTTCCCATTCTCTCCACTCACGTTGCCACCACCCTGCTTCAATCTCCCCTTGCTTCATTCCTGGACCATTGCACCAGAGTTCTGGTTGTCTTCTCTGCCTCTATTCTCTCCCCACTAAAATCCATCTTCAATTCACCTGCCAAAGTGATTTTCCTAAAGTAATTTCTGATCATGTTACTCTTCCACTCAATAAGTTTGAGTGACTTTGTACTATCTCCAGGATTAAATATAAAAGCCCTTATCTGGCTTTTAAAGCCTTTTACTGTCTGATCTCTTTCTACCTTTCCAACCATCTTACACTTTTCACCTGTCCATAAATTCGATGATCTCCCTACACTGGCCTACACTCTGTGAAATATTTCATCTCCCAACTCCAAGTTTTTTAATCGCTGTTCTGTAACCGTAGAATGTTTCCCCTCCTTACTTCTAGCTCCTTCCTGAAATGGGAAATTCCTTGAAGCCTGGGATCATCTTATGTCTTTCTTAAGCACTTAGCCACAGTACATGGCACATAGTAGGTGCTTAATAAATACTTATTGATTAACTGCCTTCCTTGACTTCCTTCAAGAATCTGCTCAAATCTGTTTTTTTTTTTTTTACAAGGCCTTTCTCACCTTCAGTCTCTTCTCTCTGCAACTACCTTCCATTTACACTGTACATCTTGTACGTACCTACTTATTTGTATGTTCTTTCTCCCAATAAAATAGAAACTAGTTGAAAGCCTTTCTTTGTATCCATAGTGCTTAGCACGGTGTGTAACTCTTAGTAATTTCTTAGTAAATACATGTTGACCAACTGATGGATATTTACCCTTTCTGTATGTCATTATTGTCTAGTGATGACTGATGAAATTAGGTCTCTGTTGTGTTTTAGTTTCTAGAACCAAAATATGCTACATAGATCCACTCTATTGAATATCTAAGCTCTAGGGAAAGAGTGGTAAAAGAAAATTTGAGATTGATGACAGAATCATAAAGCCAGAGCTGGAATGAACCTCAGAGCCCATCTAGTTAGTACAACCCCTACCTTTTACAGGTGAGGATGCTGAGGTTAAGAGTAGTTAAGTGACATCTATCTTGGTCACACTGATGAATTCAAAGGCGGGATTTGAATCAGATCTTTTGGCTCCAGACCCTCTGACTCCACCATAGTGCAACAAACTCATCATCAATTGAGTCTATATGTAGAAGATAAATAGCCAGGCTGGATAATGGGCACAATATTTATACAATCTGAGCTATTATTGATGGTCATGATGATTGCCATTGGTCAGTGAAGATGATGAAAATTAGTCCATGTTATAGAAAGGCTACAGTTCAGTCAATCTAAGTGCTCATTGTATTTCTTCAGAAGAAAAAAAAACATAATTTGTTCTTTGTTATTTTCCCCTATTGCTTCTAGAATGTGGGTAATAATAAGGGTCCCATAATCAGTGAAAAGGATGTTTTTTGAGATGGTAAATTGGAAAGATTAAGTTGATTCAAGTGTAATCAAAGGTAGGCAAAGGTACAAACTATTACAACAGCAGAACTTTATTATTACATGGCTCATTATTTTCTGGATTGGGACATATTACAGGTCAAATTGGGCCCTTAAGACATTATTCAATGAGAGAAAATAATGCTTCATAATGTGGCTAGCTTACTGCATGGATATTAGACTTGTCCCCCAGAAACCTTGACACAAAGCTGTTCTACTGAATTTAAACCTGGTCAAGTGATTTATCCTTATTCATTTATAACAAAGTAGCAGTGTTTTCCTGTGTATAATTAATATCACTTCCATGGATACCATCTGTCTATCTTGAAAATAAATAATTAGACTTCCTTCCAAACATATCAAAGGCATGGCCTCCTACCCAAACTGGGTAATTACATTATTTAGCTTCCTGATAGAACAGGCCAGCGCCTATTTGTCCATGTTTAATTCAATCAATGTCCAAGTGAAAGAATTTTGACATTAGAATGAAAACAGAAGAGTGAATTTATCTTAGAATTAAGTAAGGAAAGGACTATGTTTTTTATGTCAATGTACAGCTTTCTACCATGTTCTTTCCAGGTAATAATGAAGGATCTTTCTTTCCTTGGACATCACATAACACTTCGTTCCTCTCATGTAGTCCTGTACTATATGGACTATAATTATTAATATTTGTGATTTCTTACCTCCTGCTCCCTCTAGATTTGAAACTCTATGAAGGTAGGTCATACTGCATTTCTCTTAGGCCTGAACAAATTACAATTAAACTCTGGGAATAGTATATACTTGAGAAATTTGTGTTAGATTGAATCCCTCTCAATGTGATTATAATAGTAAATAAGATAAATCATAAAGTTTGCATTTGGGTAGATTTTTCTAGAAATAATGATTCCTCTTTACATTTATTTAATGTTAATTATGGACATGCTTATAGGTCAATAAAGCTATTTAAAAATTTTTGAGAACTATATTTTGATATAATTGGTTTTCTTTGTAATCTTTTTTATTTCTTTTTATATATTTACAAACATTCTTGAGAAGCAATCCATAGGTTTCATTAGACTTTCAAAACTATCTATGACACACAAATAATTTAAAACTTCTTATCTAGTATTATATTGCATTGTATCATGTTGTGTTACATTATATTATATTTTATATTATTATTTTGACACATTTTGACATATATTGAAATGTATATATATACTTATATATTGAGAGAGAGAGAGAATGCATTTAATCTATTCTCTTACAGCCCTTAGAAGCAAATGAGGTCATATATCCACAGACTGTGTTTAGTTTATATCACAAACCAAAACAAAAAATGTGTCCATATTCCTTCTTTTCAGCTATCTTTAGTTGAATCTACATGAATGTAGAAGTAATAATGAAGAGAGTGGTAGACGTGAGATAAGAAGTCTCAGTTTCAATTTCTCCAGCTCTGTCAATAGCTGAGTAACCTGGAGTAGGTCACTTCATTTCTCTGGACCTCGGCTTAAAATGAATTCTATAAAATGAAGGGATGTACCAGAGGATTCCAGGATCCTGGATCTAGAGGTGAGAAGAGATCTCAGAGCTCATGAAGAAACTGAAGGCCAGAGAGGCTGTGACCTTCCCAAGGTATGAGCATTGAAGATAGGATCTGCACCCAGGTCATCAATTCCAAAGTCAATACTTTGGGACTGTCACTGAATCTCAGTTTAGTGGGATATTTAATTCATTGGATATAACCAATCTGAATAATTTAGTCCATGAATCTCCACATTTATTTAGAAAATGTTTGTTTTTGTTTCATTTTGTTTTGCATAATTACCTGGATAATTTCTTTTACCTTTTTGCCTCTCATTGATTGTGAATGTGAAAGCCCCCAAAGAGGTAGAATTCTTCAAGTTAGCATCTAGAGAAGTAACAATATTATACAGAGCACTTATTATTCTGTAACATTTCCAGATGAGAGATTATGATGATCCCTGATTTATTGGCACATTATTCCTACAACCTCAAAAAGAAAAACAGCTAGCTACCTTTCATAAAATGTCTATGATTATTTTTTATCCCTAGTCCTTCTGAAGCAAACAAGACCTTAATTGAAATTAATATGAGACAGACTGAGCAAATCTGCTAGAAGGGTAGCCAGGTTTACAGGGAATTAGAAAGGGCCCCCACAAAAATGATGACTACTCAGCCTGAAAATAACCTTCTGTTGTTCTTAAAGTGAGTGACCCTGAAAGTAAGCTTGGATGACCTGTTATTTTCATCCCAATTGAATTGCTTTTACATTTTTTCAGTAATTCACATTACATTTTTGACAGAGGTATCAACAATAATGATAGCATTCGTACAGAGCTTTAAGATTTGCAAAGTATTTTACATATTTTAGTTCATTTTATTCTGCTTGACATTTCTAGATGCTTATACTCTCTGATACTCTTTAGGAATAACAGACTAGAATTGAATTATTTGGAAAATTGATCAGAGAAATGGGACAACTACACAGAAAAGCCACAGTTATGGATAATCAATTAAGGCTGCTATCTTTACTAGCTCATGTATATCTGGCTGGGAAAACAAATGCTCCTACACATTTCATTTCAAGTTAGCTAGCATGAAAGGGGTTGAGTGTGGACTTTTGAAACCTCTATACCCCTTTAGGTCATCAAATGTTTGGCAGAAGCAAAATAGTCAAGCAATGGCAGATGGCATGCCATTGAAAGTGAGTCATTTCAGAAGAGCCAACTAGGAAAATGTCCTGGAGGGCATTTGAGATTACAATGCTCAGAACACATCAATATTATTATTTTCTGCCAAATTATGCCCTTGGATGGCCACTGAAAATTGATTCCTAGTGATGTGTTTCTGAGTCTGGTAAGGGCTTATACTAGTAAGATTCATTCATTTCTTTTTTCAAAATATCAAAAGATGGACACATGTTGTGTCTTACAAGCATGGTGGCTAAACTTTTAGATTTTAGCTCATGCTCAGAATCATCAGACAAAATCCATGTAATCAGCGTCCCCATCAGCACAGATGCATAGTATTGATCGCAGAGCCTGGAGGGCAATTTTATTTTTCTGCTTATATTGGGAACAGTCCAGCTTTCAAGTGAATAGAAAAATAGTTCATTACAGGCAAGTTCAAAATAGGAAAGAAGCTCTGAGTAACCATGACTAAGCCTGCAAGTTTCCAAAAAGTGACTTCAGTTGTATTAATTTCGTCCAAGACATTCAGACAAAAGATTGTTGTGTTAACAATTGACCTTTGGTGGTTTTCTCTGTTCCTCAAACTGCAGGATGTGTTTTGCCTTCCGATTTCCTTTAATTAATGGTGGGATTTGGGAGAATAATGTAATCCAGATACGTCAAGACATTTACACTATCAGCAGAAATATTGCTTTCAAATATGAATACAGAAGCATTGAGGTATGATGGATAAAGGGATGAGACTGGAGTCAGGAAGACCTGATTCAATTCTCATGCCTGACCCTTGTTGTGACCATGGACAAATCACTTAACCTCATTGTGCCTCAGGCAACTCCCAGGTAATAAGCATGCAAAATAATGCAAAACACATAAAACATAATGGAATGGAATGGGGGAGAAGGAATGAGCATTTATAAAGCATTTACTACCCGCCAAGTGCTGTCCTGAGCACTTTGCAAATATTATCTTTTTTGATCCTCACAACAACTATGAAAGATTGGTGCTCTTTTTATCCCTATTTGACAGTTGAAGAAACTAAAGTTCAGTGATTTTCCCAGGGTCACACACCGTAAGTGTCTGAGGCCAGATTTGAACTCACTTTTTCCAGATTCCAAGTCCATGATCTATCCAGCCTGCCACGTAACTAAGTAATATAATATAACATAATGTAATATGATATGATACAATGAGATGAGATGAGATGAGATGAGATGAGATGAGATGAGATGAGATGGGATGGGAATGAATGTATGTAATATATTTGTTCAGTCTTTTCAATTGTGTCCAAATCTCCATGACTCCATTTGGACTTTTCTTAGCAAAAATACTGAAATTTTTTGACATTTCCTTTTCCAGCTCATTTTACAGATTAGGAAACCAAGGCCAACAGGGGTGAGTGACTTGCCTAAGATCACACAGACATAAGTATCTGAGGCCAGATTTGAGCTCATGAAGATGAATCTTTCTGATTCCAAGGTCAGTGCTCTATCCACTGTGCCACCTAGCTGCCCAGTATATAATGTAATGTAATATAACTTAAAGATGGGGCATCATAATAAACAGCAGAACTCAGATTCAGGAATACCTAGTTTCAAATCCTTTTGACATACCCTGACTGAATGACTCTAGACTGATCACTAATATCTAACTTTTGAACAGTCTATACTCCTTTAGATGATCAACTGTTTGGTTGCAACAGAACAGTCAACCAAAGGCAGATGTTATGCCATTGAAACTGAATCACTTCAGGTAGGCCAGCCAGGAAAATATTCATGAGGACAGTTGAGAGAGCATTGGAAATCTCTATAAATTGCCTAACAGTTCTATGTCTGCATGAACTAATGAAATTATAGGTAAGAACCAAAGTGGTATGGGGTGGAGGAAGAAAAGTAGAATGCACGTCCTTTGAGGGCAAGGATTATTTCCTTTATTTCTTTTTTTCCTTGATTCCTAACATTTTAGCTTGCACATACCTAACAATGTATTTTTTACGTTGAAAAAAATGAAGAAATTCTCTTTTTGTTTTAATCTAAATTTATTTATTTTTAGTTTTCAATATTCACTTCCACAAGTTTTTGAGTTCCATATTTCTCACCCTTCCCCCCATCCCAAGATGGCATGCATTCTGAATACCCCTTCCCCTGGTCTGCCTTCTCTTCTATCTCTCCCCCCTCCTTTCTCTTATCCCCTTCCCCTTCTATTTTCCCGTAGAGCAGTATAGACTTCTGTACCCCATTTCCTGTATTTCTTATTTCCCAGTTGCATGTGAAAACATTTTTTTAAAATGTGTTTTTAAAACTTTGAGTTCCAAATTTTCTCCCCTCCTCCCTTCCCATCCACCCTCATTGAAAAGGCAAGCAACTCAATATAGGTTGTACATGTGCAGTTATACAAAACACTTCGTTAGTAGACATGTTGTGAAAAACTAACTCTATTTCCCTTAATCCTATCCTGCCCTCCCATTTATTCTATTCTTTCTTTTGACCCTGTCCCTCCTCAGAAGTATTTGATTCTGATTACCCTCTTTCCAAATTTGCCCTCCTCTCTATCACTCCCCTGCTCTCTTGTCCCCTTCTCCTCCTATTTTCCTGAAGGGTAAGACAGATTTCCATACCCAATTGAATGCGTGTGTTATTCTCTTCTTAAGCCAAATCCTATGAGAATAAGATTCCCTCATTCCCTCTCACCTTCCCCTGTTTCCCTTCAGCTGTGAGAGACTTTTCTTTTCTGTTTTTTTTTTCAGATAATTTACCCCATTCTACCTCTCCCTTTCTTCTCCGAGTATAATCCTCTCTCATCTCTTCATTTTATTCTCCAGATATGACCCCTTAATCTTCAACTCACCCTGTGCCCTCTCTCTCTCTCTCTCTCTCTCTCTCTCTCTCTCTCTCTCTCTCTCTCTCTCTCTCTATCTATCTATATCTATATCTATCTATATCTATATCTATATCTATCTATATCTATATCTATATCTATATCTATATCTATATCTATCTATATACATACATACAATTTTTTCCTTCAACTACCCTAATACTGACAAAGTTCTCATGAGTTACAAATATCATCTTTCCATGCAGCAATGTAAACAGGTCAATCTTAATAAGTCTCTGATGGTTTCTCTTTCCTGTTTACCTCTTCATGTTCCACTGGAGTCCTGTATTTGAAAGTCAAATTTTCTATTAGCTCTGGTCTTTTCATCAGGAATGCTTGAAAGTCCTCTATTTCACTGAATGACCATTTTTTCCCCTGAAGGATTATACTCAGTTTTGCTGGGTAGGTGATTCTTGGTTGTAATCCTATCTCCTTTGCCCTCCAGAGTATTATATTCCATGCCCTGCGGTCCTTTAATGTAGAAGCTGCTAAATCTTGTGTTATCCTGATTGTGTTTCCACAGTACTTGAATTGTTTCCTTCAGGCAGCTTGTAATATTTTCTCCTTGACCTGGGAACTCTGGAATTTGGCTACAATATTCCTAGGAGTTTTCCTTTGGATCTCTTTCAGGAGGAGATCTGTGGATTCTTTCAATTTCTATTTTGCCCTCTGGTTCTAAATATCAGGGCAGTTTTCCTTGATAATTTCTTGAAAGAAGATGTCTAGGCTCTTTTTTTGATCATGGCTTTCAGATAGTCCAACAATTTTTAAATTCTCTCTCCTGGATCTATTTTCCTGGTCAGTTGTTTTTCCAATGAGATACTTCATATTGTTTTCTAATTTTTCATTCTTTTAGATTTGTTTTACAGTGTCTTGATTTCTCATAAAGTCACTAGCTTCCAATTGCTTTATTGTAATTTTTAAGGAAGTATTTTCTTCAGTAATCTTTTGGACTGCCTTTTCCATTTGGCCAATTTTTCTTTTTAGGGCATTTTTCTCCTCATTGGCTTTTTGGACCTCTTTTGCCATTTGGGTTAGGCTTTTTTAAGGTGTTATTTTCTTCAGTATTTTTTGGGTCTCCTTTAGCAAGCTGTTGACTTGTTTTTCATGATTTTCTTGCTTCACTCTCATTTCTCTTCCCAGTTTTCCCTCTACTTCCCTTACTTGCTTCTCAGAATCCCTTTTGAGCTCTTCCAAGGCCTGGGAATGATTCCTATTTTTCTTGGAGGCTTTGGGTGTAGGAGCTTTGATTTTGTTGTCTTCTGGGTATATGTTTTGATCTTCTTTTTCACCAAAGTAAGATAATATAGTCTGACTCTTTTTGATGCTGCTTGCTCATGATCCCAGCCAATTACTTGAGTTTTAAACTCCTTGTTAAGGTAAGAGTGTGCTTCCAATGTGGAGAGTGTACTGTCCCAAGCTTCAGGGGTTTGTGTAGCTGTTTTCAGAGATACTTGTAGGGACCTGTACATTTTCAGTTCTTCCAAGTTGGTATGATAAGGGGTGAGGTTTTTACTCCTTTCCTGGCCTGTGACCACCAGTATTGCTTTCTGTCCCATAACTATGAGGAGGGTTTCCTGTCCACAGCCAGTACAAGCTTCACCACACCAGCGCTCCTCCTCACCCCAGCACTGCTGCCCACAACTGTGACCCAGATCCACACACGGGCAAAGCAAGAGATTCCTGCTTCAGCACTGGCAGAGATCCCTGCAGTCTGTCTCTGATCAGCCACTGGATTCCTCCTCAGTCTGTGGGCTGGAAGCTAGGGAAGCAGCTGCCCCCCCAGGGCCAAGCTCTTGGGGAATGGAGCTGAAACCCCTCCTTCCTCTCTTACCACAGACAGAAAGAGACTTTTCCCACTGACCTTCTAAGTTGTCTTTGGCATTCGTGGATTGAGGTGTCTGGAAACCTCCACAGCTGCCCACGATTCAGTCCTTTGAGGCCTGCTCCAGGTTTGCTGTGGCCTGGGCGCCCATGCTGTGCTGCGCTGAGCTCCCAGCCTGGCGGATACACCTTTCTGATCAATCATCCAGGTTTTCTTGGGCTGAAAATTTGTTTCACTCTGTCTTTTGTGGGTTCTGCTGCTTCAGAATTTGTTTAGAGCCATTTTTTTTATGAGTATTTGGAGGGATTTGGGGGAGAGCTCAAGCAAGTCACTGCTTTCACTCTGCCATCTTGGCTCCACCCTAGAATGAAGCAATTCTCATGTTGGGAGTTTCCCATTTTGATAAAATCATGGCTCCTTCGTTGTTTTCTCATATAAAGGATAAAATTGATTTGATTATAGGTGGGGTTATTTATTTAACTGGAAATCTATGGTGCATGAAACAGCATGACAGGCAGATTTAGTTAGTTTCTTGACCTGAATAGCAGGTTTAAAGATTTTAATTTCAATACTCCCAAAGAAGAAGTTGATGTAATATTGTAGGTAGATAAAGAGCTGGCCTTGAAACCAACAAGATCTATGTTCAGTTCTACACACACAGGTTCTATGCCCCTAGGCTAGTCACTTACTGTTAAGTAGCTTCTCCTTTAAAGTACTTGACTGGTTAAGTGATTTTCCCCAAGTTAAACATACTGTGCATCTGAGGCTGACTAGAACCCATACCTCCCTGACTGGAGGCCAGATATCTAACCATGGGGCTATGTTCCCTCTTACAAACACTTTATAAAAGAAAAAAGGATGGTATCCAATAACAGTCTTGCAAATTCAATTTACGAATTATTCACAAAATCCATAGCATCTCTAAAATTTAGATTCTAATCTTTGTCCTTGTTTTTGTTTGTTTGTTTGTTTGTTTTATCTAATCTAGATGAAGAAAACAAATTGAAGGAAAAAAATATTCAGAGTAGTGATATTATCTACTATCAGAATTTAAATTTCATAATTGTGCTATTTCTGAAGGGTACTGCCATTAATACAAAGAAGCAAGTCAGAATGGTTCTCACACTACTTTGAAAGTACAAGAAAAATCTTCCAATGTTGTGTGTGAGCCACTAGATGTGTGCTGAGTGGGTGTATTTGTTTGAATTCAGCGTAATAAGTCTCTGAAAATCCTGTACTCTCAGGCTTTAATCTAACAAATTCCATCCTAAATGGGCAATGAGAAATATACCAGCATAAAAAGGAATGACAAATACATCTCCAAGATTAAAGCAATTAAAAAAAAAAACTTGTAATCCAGTTAACTCTGTAAGGACAGTTGCTCTGTGCAGAAAAGGAAACAAGGTTAAATTTGCTTTTATATAACAATATCTAACCAGTAATGTCTTGGAAATAAGTGTAACCTGGCAGAAAATAGTTTTGTCTGTCCTTCTGGAAGGACAAAGCACTTTTGTTATTTTGTTTTCAAAGAAGAAAATTGCTTACTCATGGTTTGTGTGTTTCGACTGCAGGTCGAATTAATATCTCCTTGTAATGTACCAATGTTGTAATACACACTAGTGATAGAAAAGAAAGTACTGTGAAGGATATGAATGAAGATGATTTACTATTTTAATTTTTTTTTACTGTTTTTACTATTTAAAAAAATAACTTTTTAGCAAGTTGGCTAACTTGTGAGTATGTATGTGTACATATATGTACATACATATATGTATGTAAATATTTGTATGTATATTTGAGGCAAAGGTCCTTTTCATTTTCCTAGTTCAATTGAGATATCCAGAGCCCGAAAATGGCCTGAAGAAAAGCAAGGATAGGTCACTCTTACTGATTATATTTCGTCTCTCTGCAGAAAATCCCACTAGACTGAAGAGAAAGGGTCATGGCAGAAAGGGGGATATTACCATGACAACCAGCTTAGAGAGCTGCCAAGCGAGCTTTCTAGATGTACAGTTTGAATCCATCCTAGGTTGTTGAGGTATCACTACTCTTAAAGGATACATTCTAGAAGAAATCCTATTGTAAAGTTTGAGTTTGGGGACAAATTGCCTTCAGTCTTTTCCTCTTTTTCCACAATCTCTATAGCCCATCCACATTTTCTATTTTTTTAACATTTTAAAACACTATGTACATTTTACAAGTGGAACATTGTTAGTATTAAATAACCCATGAATTGCAAAAGGGTCATACAAGGTGTTTCTAGTTGTAGAATGCTTAGCAATTCAGTTATTTTCCTTCTCTCAAATAAAGACTTTTTTTATTACACCAACTTTAGCTAATATTTTGTATTTTTAAATTATATCATAATTTTTATTAGCTGCTCATAATGTGACACCAGAAAGCTTGATTATGAAAATATTTATTAGGATAAAAAAATAACAGAATTTTTTTCTTTTTTTAAAAATTCAATTAGTCAGCAAATATTTAATAAGTGATTGCAACATATCATACACTCACTGTATACACTGTGTACTCATTAATACAATGAAAGATGGAAAAAAAAATTCCTTCCCCCAAGAAGCTTACTTTCTAATACTGGGGGAGACAACACGTAAATAACTACATATATCTAAAATAACCTCTCTTCAAATAGTACTTGATATCTGTTCCTAATGTTCTTCAGCCTTTATGAGTTTCATTTCCTAGAAATGTATTTTCTAAAGGATGGAACTAGCCAACTAGACAATATTATTTGAGTCATTGTTAAAGAAAACAAAAAAGAGGTTGGGACTTGGAATCAGGAAACTAGACAATCAAACAGCCTAGGTGAAGGTAACAAATGTTTTCTTTTTGTTTTTGACTGCCATTCTTCAATGAATAGACAACTGTCTTTCTTTCTAGATCTTTACTATAATAAATGCTGAAACTGTCTATTAGATATTTTTTGTCTTTGATTTCCTTAATTTTTAATGTTTAGTAGTGGTATCTGCTAGCATGTGGATATATATATGCATATATATACATACATATACATGTATACATGTATAATATAATATGAATTTGTGTGCATATATGAGATAGAAAAAATTGATTCATAGATAGATACACAAAGTCATAGACAGAAAATGGACAGAAAGATTCCACCCATAATAGAGGTAGAATAGCATTTTTAATTTATGTGTTTTTCTGCATATTTAAATTTCGACTTGGTAGTTTCATCCCAATCCTACTTGTTGGTGCTCCTTCTGAACTTTTGTCTTCGATACAATTTTTATTCTTCATTGATCTTATTTTTATTTCTCTTCCTTTTTTTATTATCTGTATGAACATCAAAATGCAGAGGAATAGATTCCAGAGGATACGTATACTATCAGACCTCACCAAGTAAGAAGAGGTGCAGCATACATATCCAAAAAGATCCAATGGATATAAATACTTTTCACTAACTGTTGAGCATAGCACATGAGATATCCAATAAATGTGTAGAGAGATTCCAACAGGGAGCCCTAAACCTTACTAACTCTAAAACATCTTGTAACTTATGTACTAAAGAAGCTAAGCAAGAGAATCACTCATAACATGAATTTGATGTCACAAGTTTATATAAACATCTTTGGAAAGATAGAACTAGAGAAAAAATTGTCCTGTTTTGAATGTGGACAGCCAAATAGAGATTACAAATAACTGGCTTAAGATCACCAGCATTGCAGTGCAAATGAATAAGCAAAACTATTTTCTGTTACACCTGTAGCCTGGATGGGCTTTTGTGAGTGATGTATGCACCAAAGAAGGAATGTAGGGTTGGTATGTGAGAGGCTGAAATCCAAAGAATTAATGTCAAATAACAAAGACAAGGCCAGCAATGGAAGCCATCCCAGACCCTCAAAATAGCGAGTATAACCTCATTTTCAGCTAGATCACAACTAAATCAAGAACATCACCTTTAAGATACATTCAGAGAAGCAGAACAATTGTCTGCTATAAATATGAACTATGTGGTCATAAATATGTCAAGGGCATGAGAGAGGATAATCCCTTGGTTCAGAGGAAAATGATATCCAAGAAAAGAGCTTTAAGAAAAAAAAATATTGATGCCCCAGTTTGTTAGGTGTAAAGAATGACACCAAAGTTTTGTTGACAGACTTTGGTTTTCCAAGAATATAAGACAGCTTGGAAATAGGCATTAAAAAGCTACTTGATAACTATTTTTTAATGATGTACAATCTTACTTAAGATGGAATTAGAAAAAAGGCTGAAGAAAAGTATAGATTTATAAGAAATCAATGTGTTTATATTGTAGCTATAAATAGACAGCTAGGGACAGAAACAAATCAGCATCTTAATACAAATGATCTATTCAAAGATTCTCAAAAGGAGACTGCTATATTGAAAAAGCAGATCAAGGATGTCAAAGTCCAGTATAATTCTCAGTAAGCACAGAACTCCTTAAAGGGATGTTGCTTTGAATATAGAAATGCAGTAACCTGGTCTAGACATGAGAAGGACTGCATTTCAGACAAAGAAGGAGGACTGAATTCAGAAGCAGTTCCTTTCCTGTGTGAGGTTTGTCTGGGCATGCTCAAATCTCCTAATATGGAAGCACTCTGTGTCCTCTACCACATGGGTGGGTGCAGGCTTATTTGACTGGCTGTGTAACCTGAAAAACTATGAAGCTTAGAAAGATTGGATCTTTAAAGTTAAAAAGACTAAGACAATTGTTTCTTTCCTGTATGCCCTTGTCTTTCTTTCATGTTCTTTTCTGCAGCTTTTGGAGAGTGAAGATCACAATTCACTCATAGTGGGGGTGCCAAGAACTCCTTTGGACAAGGCAAGAAAAGGCATGCTAAAAGAATGTGACTGTTTTAGCTCACCAGTATTAAAGATTCCATCTTTCAGGCTATGAAGTCAACCAAAGGAGACTATACTTACCCTCGTGGTAAAGGATCCAGAACATCTCCATGTTAGGATATCTGGACATGTTCATAAAAGCAATTTTGTAACTGTCTAAATCATTTGCAAAGTGTTAAGAAATGTTAGAGAACCAACTTAGGTACAAATGTGGAAAGACCAATAGGTCACAAAAGACTTAGGACCATCTAGCTTTAAAATGGACTAAATTATGATATTGAAGAAAAATCGATTTTTTATTCAACCAAATATAATTCATTGTTAAATTATATATGTTATAGCTTTGTGTGTGCATACACACATATATTTACACATACACAATATATATTTACATACTATATACATATTATATACATATTTATACTGTATATGTATGTGTGTATATCAGGCTTGTAAATTTATTGCTATGATGGTATTGTTATTTTATTTACCAATTATTATTTTATTGTTGTTATTTTCCTCCTTATTTAATTCAGCACATCAAATAATGCTTTGGATTTTGATACATATACTATATATGATTTTACTGTAGATTGGGTATGCCTCCAAATTATGTTTTAGGGAATGGATATTTTTTTCACTTTGAGGTCAAAATATAATACCAATTTTTGTTGTTTGTCCCTCAGAGGCTGTAGTTGGTGTTATTATATCTTTAAGGAAACATAGAATCTTCACAGATTGATATTTTAATTATAAGTTTAGAAAGATTGTGATTTTTCACAACTGAAGAGAGATTAATTAAGGTTCACAAAGAGTATGAGGCGTATCTACTTCCAATGAAACTATTTTGACTTTTATCTTGCAAATTAACGTTATAAAGAAAACTCTTTTCTTTAGTTGCTATCCTGAGTAAGCTGAATGGTGTGACTATATTCCATAACTGAGAAGAAGTAAGACTCAGGAAGGCAACCAACATTTATTAAATAGTTATTAACTGTGCTAAGTTCTGAGGATGTAAATATAAGCAAAAGTGAAAGATGTGGCTACTCTGACTAATAAATTGACATAAGACAGTTCCAAAGGACTCATGATGAAAAAATGCTATCTGCCTCCAGAAAGAAAAGTGGTGAATTCAAAGTATAAATCAAAGTATAGTTTTCTCACTTTCTTTATTTTTTGCCTTTTTTGTGATATGGATAATATGGAAATTTGTTTTGCATGATTTCACAAGTATAATTAATTGATATCAATTTCCTTGCCATCTCAGTGACAAGGGGAGAGAGAGAGAGAGAGAGAGAGAGAGAGAGAGAGAGAGAGAGAGAGAGAGAGAGAGAGAGAAGAGAATTTGGAACTCAAAATTTAAAAAGAATGTCAAAAAAAATAATAAATTTAAAATAAAATAAACGTAAGCAAAAAGAAAAAATAAAAAGCTCCTTCCATCACAGAGCTTGCATTCTAAGGGGAGAAGACAATACACAGAAAAGAGCTGAAAAGGGTAAGGGGGGCATGTAAAGTCAGAAGCAGAGTTGGGAGGGGAACGAAGGTTAGCCAGCCTAGACCCCTCCAGAAAATGAAGGCCCTGAGAGGAACTCACAACAAAAAGAATAAGATTGGCATGGATGAAAAGTTTGTAGGAATGAATGATGCCCCATTCTGAAGAAGACTCCAGGAATGAAAGAAGTTCCATGATGAGAAAGTAGCTGAAATATGGTGGTAAAGTCGGGCATATAAGAAGCATAGCTACAAAAGGAATATTAGCCAATACAGAATTTATAGGAGTGACTGGCTATGATAATTTTCTTAGCTGAAATATAATAAATAATTGTTTATGTATTTTTTTGCTATACTGATGACAAATTGTATGGCCAATAAATATAATGTTTAATTTAAGTCTAGAAGATAAGCCATCTTGATATATTGTGAACAATTACTTATGGGCAAAGAAGTTTCTCCAGTTAATTGCTTATTGGGTAGGGGTAGAGAGCTTATTGATTAAATAATGAAGCAAAGGTTGTGATTTTAATAATTAATAAGGAAATAATAAAGAGTATGTTTCTGGACTAGACTCCTCTATATTAGTCTTGGGAGGAGGACATTTATTTCTTAGTGTTATATTAAAGAACCTAGAATGGTATTTCAACTAAATAGCATGCACCAGTATTTTCCATCTATTTCCATGCTTTAATGATTCAGACTAACAAAGGTTACAGGATTTAATCACATCAAACATATTGTTGGTTCATTTTCTTTAAGAATTAATTAGCTTCCTGTCTCCCTTCTTTTCAGCTGACACCTAAAATATTACATGGACAAAAGTCAGTTCTATCTCATCAGTTTTAAAAAGTAAATAATCAATTACTTTTTTTTTCTTAAAATTTGTTTAGTCAGCATGCATAGTCTAAAGAATACTGTTCTTGTAACATAGGTTTTAGAGCTATAAGGTACTTTGGAGATGACCTACTCAAATCCTCTCATTGTTACAAACATGGAGGATTTCCAGTGAAGTAAAATAATGATCACACTAGTGATGACTAGCATTTATACAGCACTTTAAGGTTTGTAGAACACTTTACAAATATTTTCTCATTTGATTTAATCCTCACAACAATTTTGCAAAATAGGGAATACTATCATCCCCATTTTATAGATGAAGAAACTGAGACAGACAGAAGTTAAATGACTTCCCCAAGGTCACACAGGCTAGTCAATGTCTGAGGCCAAATTTAAAATGACCTCTTCCTTACTCCATTCCCAGTACTCAATTCACTATGACACCTAGCTGTCTCATCATCTGAGCCAGGATGGTAAAAAGTGTTTAAATTTTAAAAGAAAAAAGAATGAATTTCTAAATCATCTTATAGTTTACCAAGCCCATATTCCTTCAAAAACAGTTATTAAGTGCCTACTATACATTAAGCAATGTATTGGGTACTGGGAATAACAAAAAGAAAAATGAAACAGCCCTTATCTCCAAGAAATTTACATTCTATTGAGAGAAAACATGACCATGGAAAGTTAAGTTCAAAGGGAGTGTAGAGTTGAGTAGCAACCTAGGGCTGATGAGGTTGATAGGGTTGAGAATGCACTGATTTCCTGAAGCCCACTCTTGACAGGTCTCAAGTCAGCCATTAAGTTTTCAGTGTGACCATTTCCACCTCAGAAATCAGCAAATGCTGCAAGTCAAGGATGATTTAGTGTTTTGTGGATTGTCTCGATTTAAGGAAGCAATGGAGAAAATATCAATAATATAGGTTAAACTTAAAAGTGTGTCCCACATTCATTTATGTTTTCAGAGATTTGGCTGTTGAGACATTTACCAGCATACTCCTGGGTATAAGAAAGTTTGGAAATGTCACTAAAACAAGTTAGTCTTTTACTGAATTGCAGGGAATCTGAGTAGAGCCATAAGATGGCAGATTGTTACTATATTCCCAATAGTGATGTAAGATTGATTTGATTAGCAAAAAGTAAAGGACAATTTTGGGCAAGGGTAGTACTGATGTCCAGTCCTTAGTTCTTCTTAATAATTAATGGCAAGAGTTAGTTAGCTAATGGCCATGGAAGAGCTACATATGTTAAAATCCTCAGCCTCTGATGATCAGCCAGCTCAGTCCTCCCCAAGGTTTGTTCCATTTGGGAATAGATTTCTCCCCCTAAATATCAACCCTAGAGGTTCTTTCCTCCTTGAATGTTATCTTGTGTGGGTGGGGCAAAATTCTAGGGCAAAAAAAATGAAAAAAGAAGTCCCATGTCCTGCATTATTACCCCGCTGTCTTTAAGATATTTTAAAGAGGATTTTGTTCTTCAAAATACCAAAATATCAATAACATTAAAATATTTTAAGTTGTCCAGATTAGGTATATTTACTTGTTTTTGGTCTTTCACTGGAACCTGTGATTTCACTGGTGCAAGGAACCCTGAGAGAGCAAATTTCCTCTACCAACATTGATCAGCAATTGTTTCCCAAATTATAGTCTTAGATGACTAGGTTCCTGAAAAGCTAATTGATGGTGCCCAAGATCATTCAGCTAACCTGTCAGAGGCAAGATTTGAACCCAGGTCTTCTTGACTCTAAATCACTTTACCATTAGTAATAAAATAAACTTCTTAAGTATGGCTTTGTAGAGATCCATTGACAATGCCTAACTTTTTTAAAGTAAGGAATATTTCAACATCTGCATTTTTAACAACAGATTTATTGAACGGAAAATTGATAAATGATGCAGTGTTAACATGTCAAACTCAATAATAGAAACAGATTTTTATCAATGTTTAGCTAACAAAAAAATAAATCACTGAAGTGAGAATATCAATAATTGGTTTATACTTGAAATATATGCAAATGATTTGATTAATATATCTTAGAATGTCACAAATCAATCAATTCTTGCCTTTAATTTGAGGCTATCAATAACTGTTGAATACTGGTATTTGCATTAATTTAGAAATATTTTAATCCATGTATTTGCAAATATTTGCAATAATTCAACATATATTTGTTAAGCACTTGAAAGTTGAATAGCTCATCTGGATACACTGACAGACAGAAAGGAGGCTTGGTAAATAAGACATATGAATGTGAAAGCATGCTCAACAATACACTATATTATTAAGATCTACTGTTAGATTTCACCCATTAGAAAATACGTCAAGAATGTGAACAAATAGATCTTGAAATAAGGATTATTAACAACCGTATGAAAGACTGCTCTGAATTATTAACAAGAAGAGCAATGCAAATACAAACTATGAGGTTTCACTTCATTCCCAGCACACTGGCAAAGATGAGAAAAGAAGGAGTCGATATTGGATGAATTGATGAATGATGAGCACTTTCATACACATTTCATGGAAATGTTAATTAATTTGGAAAGAAATTGGACATATGTTTCAATAAATGATTAAAATGGCCATGACCCATCAGAAAGCGATCCTACTGGGATAAAAACACAAGGGCAACAAATACAGAAAAAAAGTGATCCAAGACACTATATGTAGCATTTTTTGTGATATCAGTCATCTGAAAACAAAGTAGGAGTTCATTGACTGGGGAAATACTGAACAAATCACCCTACAGGAATTTAATAGGAAAAATACTATTGTTCTGTGAGAAATGACAAATGTGAAAAAAAAGGGAAAAGAGAATGTGCATGTAAATTGATGGCAGGTGAAGTAAGGAGAATTGATCAATCTATCAACAGGTATTTATTATGCACCTTCATTGTGCCAAGGGACTGTGCTAGAAAATGAGAAAACAAAGAAAAAAATGAAATATTTCCAGCACTCAAGGAGATTATGTTATTTTAGAGGCGATATCATGGAACTATACAAAATAAATGTAAAGTGTTTTTTTGTTTGTTTGTTTGTTTTTTAGGGCGGAGAGAGGGTAGCACTAGCATTTGGAAAAATCAAAAAAGCTCTAATGTAGGAGACAGAATCTGAGTAGAATATTGAAGGAAGGGATTCTATGGCATGGAAGATAAGACTTTACATTTCAGGTAAACAACTGTGTGCTGCATAATTACAATCATTCATGGAGAAGAGTTCAGAAAATCATACCATTTCCCTTCTTTGTAAAATTGTGGTACTGTGAGAATGGGACATTCTATACGCTCTCAGAATCAAACAATGTGTTGGTTGGTTTTTCCTATACTGTTTTATTGTTTTATTTTTCTTTAAAAAAAATGCTACCAGGCAAGACTTGTTGGGTGAGGAATGAGGAAGACACATTCAGATAATTGTTGGGCTGATTATCAATGGAGCAGTACTAGTGGGGGCTCATGAATGAAAATTCTAAAAACTGAACTCCCCAGGCTTTCCCTTAGAGCTTCTCCCTTTAGAGTAATAATAAGCTCCCTTTTATGGACATTTTCCTCCAAAAATAATGAGAGTTGAAGAAATAAGTCTGGAGAGGATGCCACATAAATTTTTTTCTTTTATTCAACAAACGTTTGAAAAAAAAACAGACAAAATCTTACAACAAAACTTATCTAAGGACTTTTTTAATAAATACATGAATCATTAAGATACAATACTAAAACAGTAGATAATAGTCTAAAATACATAAGAATTTGTTTCAATAGCTGTCTATAATTAAAATAGCAAATGATAAAAAAACCCATTTACAATCACATTATGTAATAAAAACCATTGCTTTCTTCTTGAATTAATAAATTTATCATGGCATTTCTTAGATCTACAGATTAGTAATCCTGAAAAGGGACAACGAAATTGCTTTAGTTCAGCTTGGCTTTTAAGAAACCATGATGATTAACTATATGATTTTACCAGGAAAAAAAGACAATACCACTAAACGAACAGGATGAAGAAACCACCCAGTTATCCTCTATGAAAACTAGGACATTTGTGCTTCTCGAGTCTTAAAGTTCTTCTCTCTTTCTCTCATTTTTCACTAATTGCAATTTGTCAATTCTTGTTACGATGGAGTTGTCTACCCTAAAATGTATTTCATCTTGGTTAGGAAAAATGAATTCACAGAGAATATGGCTAAGTGCTCTTTTCACATATAATTTATCTTAGGTTTCAATTACCTATTAATAATTGCTGTTATATCATTCCCCATCTGAAAAGCCTTCCCTCTGATAGGGGAAAAAAAGACATAAAGTAGAGTTGCATAGTTCTGCTTGCTCTTAGCCACATATTGACTTAGAAAACTGCATATTAACATCATCTGTGTTCCACTGGATTTTTATCTAGCTTGTTAAATATGTTCCAATTATATTTTAATCTGATTGGAATGAAATGTTGTGGCCCACATGCTGCCCACAGGTGGGATTTTTGATATCTGGCTCTTGTAAACTACTATAACATTCTAAATTGCAGAGAAGATATCAATCTGACTTGGTAGAGTGAATTTCCTTGTCTGAGAATTCTCTGTATCAGTGAAATTACAAGTATAAACCCTATTTCTAGCATTTGTCCTCCCTCTCAGTTCATTATGAATCTTAGTATAATGCAATTCTAGCATTATGCTAGTTTTTTTAAAGTTCATACTCAGTTATTCATCTTTACTTCTGTCTTCCATATGTCTTTTGTAATCTAAGTTAATTATGGTGCTCCCTCATTAACTATATTGGTTACTTTAAATAGCTTTACTTTTCTTCCTAATCAGAAACAATTCTATTTCTGTCTTAAGAATTTCAGTACTGAGACTTTCTCATCCCTCTTGGGACAATTTCCCAGTAGAATTTTAGGACATACAACTCTACTTATCCTTTCTCTGAATTCTATGAAACCCACTCTCTTCAAATGTAAGAAGTGGATTATACTATTCTTTGCTTTCCCTTCTTCTATCAGGAACTTTAAAAAGGAAAGATCTCTTCCTCCAAAAGTTTATATCTTTTTTTTTTTATGTTAGCAAGCAGTTCTTCTTTATTGATCCAGAATCACAATCACAAGGGCATACTGGTAAATTTTTAACACTGTCTATTTGGAAAAACGAAAGGAATATACACACATTTCTAAGTTTCATCTGTTCTATTCAAATTTCCCCCATCATTTTCTTAAGTCTATACAATATACAGAATCATAAATCAAGCCATGATGTGTATTATTTGTTGATTTCTAGGGTGCAAATGTTCCCACTGAAAATTAACAATTGGTTTTCCAGTTTGAAGTGGATCCTGGACAGCTCTGACAAAGTCCCAAAATTCCTCTATATTTTGAAGAATTAAATTATGTTTTATGAAGGATAAGAAATTTGGAGCTGTACTGTTTTGACAATCTTCCAGTACACTCAGGTTAGTATATGTCTTTCCACAGCTGATTAATACATCATTATGGCTTTTGTGTGATATGTTTTCCAAACTCTTTATCTTAGAGAGATAGCATAGCACAGTTGAAAGGGGTTTATATTTAGAATTAAAATATTTGGAATTAAAGCACTTGGGTTTGATTGCTTACTTAGCTGCTTACTAGTTCTGTGATTTTGGTTAAATCACTTAATCCCCATGGTCAATCATCTTTCTCATCAGTAAAATGATGGAGTTGAACTTAGATTTCTTCTCAGGTACTTCTCAGGTCTCACTTCCAGTACTTAGAACAATGCCTGACATTACAATAAGTGCTTTGTTAATGCATACTCTCTGACTACTTCTGACCAGATCTTTTACAATATACTTTCTCTAAACGTTGTTTTCCTTTAACTGACTCTTTCTTTATTTGCATGCCCACCATTCCATGCATTGTCACTTAATATGTTTATTGAATTGAATTAACAAGGTTTACTTGTCAAATGAGTAGTATAAAAATATGAGTTCTGCATTGTTAGAGATTATTGTATTCTAATGTTGAGAAGATAGGTTTTATAGAAAATAGTGGGGTTTTGTTTGCTTTTTTGTTTTTGTAAGACACTGACGGTCAAAAAGAAGGTTTTAAGTAAACGGAGAAATTAGGAAGGATATGTCAGCATGCAAGTTACAATAATGGGAATTAACTGTTGTTGTTTGTCCTTAGTTTTTAAAGAGGAAAAAGGACAGCACAAAATGATGTCTTGACTTGTGTGTGAATTGGATTTAAATGAGGCAGAGTTGCACAAAGTGCAATCTTCACTCTCTCTTCCAGAGGTATCACAGCCAGTGTTAAGACAAAAATCAGAATGACTTGTGATGGCTCAGAATTACTTTGGCATCTTTGATATATGATCAAGCTCTAAGCATGCTTCAGAGGCTGTTTTAGTCACCTTCATGGCCATTTGAACAAATTGTTCTCATCCACCCATTCTACAAAGGAAGTCTTCATATGCTTGGGGTATACACCTCCACCTCAACTCACTGATGTATTTGAGGCCTGTCAATCACCTTAAACCTGGTTTAGTCCATTTTCTGAGATGAGTTGTTGGGGTGTGGCCATGGCACATCCTACAGCTTCTTGGAGCCACAGGTGAGAGTTGAGTACCAGATGTTCAACAAATGTGGATGAGTAGCCCTGAAAAGGGCTTGGCAAGCCCTCACAGCAACATGCCACATCTGGGAATAAATAAAACTCAGTCAAAGAAAAACATGTAGAGTGTCCTGATTGTAGCAGAGAGTTTCTCTTGGCAAAGCATAAGAAATAATATTTCTATGATGCCTGATATTCACCTTGTATGCAGTTGGGAGTCAATGAATTATTGTGTGTGTGTGTAGGTGTAGGGATGTGATATGATGAAAATAGCATTTCAAATGTTCCATGGAGGATATGATGAGGTTACCAACATTATATTTTGTAAAGCTCAGTAGAAAGGTTGTACCAGAAAAGCATTCAGTAACTTAAAATGGCATATAAAATATAAAAATAATGTTTAAAAAACCTTCAGATTTCACATGAATAAATTATCTAATGGCTGCTCATAATCGAATGGTTATAATACAATGAGGAAACATGGTGTGGTAGAGAAAGTCAGAGAAACCAGCATGGAAATCATATCTCTGCTAACAAATTATGACTTCTGTGAGCTTCAGTTTTCTCATCTGTAAAATGATGCTGATATAACCTGAATCATTGACTTCATAAAGTTAAGGTTTAAATGATAAAAAAAAAATATATGTAGGTTAACATGGTACAATGGAAAGAGGAGAGAATTTGAGTTAAAATCCTTTTTCCAGTATTTTTTATTTATGCAACTTTGGACCAGTCATTTGACCTTCATGGAGCTCATTTCTGTCCTCTATAAAATGAGAAAGTTGTATTAGAGATGGCTTCTGAGGTCTCTTCCAGCTCTGAATCTGTGACCCTAATCCTCAATCTATAAAATATTTTACAATTTGTAAAGCACTATGTAACTGTCAGATATTATGACTGTTCAAAGGTTTCTTGTCCTTTCAGTGTTCACAACTTAATATAAGGAAAGTCAAATATATACCACTGATGTTCTCATGACAATAAAATGTCTCCTAAGGACTATAAGCACTCTCTCTCTCTCTCTCTCTCTCTTCATATATATATATATATATATATATATATATATATATATATATATATATACACATATATATATGAGGAGAATCAATTCATGAAAACAATATAACCTTTTTACAGGGTTTATACTTTAACTAAAATAGACTTAAAATGTTTAATGTCAACCAAATATAATACCCTCATAGGTTAATGGCTCCTGCTGCTTGGTAAATGTCAATAGAATGAAGGTATGAATTTACAAATGAAAATATGACAGCTGGATTAAAATTCTTAAAGTGTTTTTATTTTTGTTGTATAAAAAAGATTTCAATATGAAGGGTTTTTTTTTCCTTCTGTGTAAAACAATTTCAACCAATATTCCTCCCAAAGGCTTAATTCAAAGCCCTTGAAGCTGATAAAGTCTAGATAACTCACAGAATCACAGAATTTCAGAGGCAGAAGGGACCTTAGAGACCATTTCAAGACATGCCTGAAAAAGAATCCCCAAAACATAACTGAATATCAGACTACACAGTTGTATTCCATCACTATCATATAGAACTTGTGGAACTATTCCCCAATGGATGGACATCCAATTCTTTGCCACCACTGAAACAGGTCTTACAAATATTTTTGTACATAGATAGATAGACAGACAGACAGACAGACAGACAGACAGACAGACAGACAAACAGGTAGATAGATAGATAGATAGATAGATAGATAGATAGATAGATAGATAGATAGATTAATCTCTTTGGGACTGAGTAGTGGTATTCCTTTGTCCAAGGATATGCATGATTTTATAGCCCTTTAGGTAAAGCTCCAAATTGCTTTTCCAAATGATTGAATCAACATACAACTTCATCAACAGTGCATTAGTGTTTTAGTTTTCCCATATAATTTCCAACATTTGTCACTTTCCTTTTCTGTCATATTAGCAACCTGATAGGTGTGGGGTGGTGTCTCAGAGTTATTTTAATTTGCATTTGTCTCATCAATAGTGATTTAGAGCATTTTTCATAAAACCATAGATGAGCTTTGGTTATGGTAAAATAGATTTCTATACCCAGCTGAGTGTATATGTTGTTCCCTCTCTGAGCCAATTCCTATGATAGTAAAGTTCATTTACTCCCTTCTGGTCTTCCCTCACTTTTCCCTTCACTGTAAAATCTCTTTGGGAACTCTTTTATGTCAGATGATTTACCACATTCTACCTCTCCCTTTCCCCTTCTCCCAGGGTATCATTTTTTCTCACCTCTTTATTTTTTTTAGATAATCTTCAACTTGCACCTGTGCTTTCTGTCTATATTTATTCCTTCTAACTACCCTAATAATGTGAAAGTTTTTAGGAGTAACAAGCATCATTTTCCCATGTAGGGATGTATACAGCTTAATCTTGAATCCCTTATGACTTCCCTTCTGTGTTTACCTTTTTATGCTTCTCTTGAGTTTGGTATTTGAAAGTCATATTTTCTATTCAGCTCTATTTTTTTTCCATCAGAAATGATTGAAAGTCCTCTAGTTCACTGAATATCCATTTTCCCCTTGAAGGATTATATTCGGTTTTGTGAGATAGGTGATTTTTGGTTGTAAACCTAGCAGTATTGCCCTCCAGAATATCATATTCCAAGCCTTTAATAAATAAATTGTTAATCTTGTGTTATCCTGACTGTGGCTCCACAATATTTTTTTTCTTTTCATCTGCTTGCAGTATTTTCTTCTTCACCTGGGAGCTCTGGAATTAAGTTATAATATTCCTGGGAGTTTCCATTTTGGGATCTCATTCAGGAAGTGATTGGTTGATTCTTTCCATTTCCATTTTACCCTCTGCTTTTAGATTATCAGGGCAGTTTTCCTTGATAATTTCCTGAAAGATGGTGTCTAACATCTTTTTTTGATTATGGCTTTCAGGTAGTCCAATAATTTTTAAATTTTCTCTCCTATGTGTATTTTCCAAGTCAGTTATTTTTCCAATGAGATATTCCACATTTTCTTTTTTTTTCATTCTTTTGATTTTCTTTTGTTTCTTGATTTCTCATAAAGTCATTAGCTTCCATTTTCTCAATTCTAATTTTTCAAGGAATTATTTTTTTCAAAGTAAGCTTTTGTACCTCTTTTTCCATTTAGTCAGTTCTAAGGAGTTTTTTTTTTTAAGGAGTTGTTTTCTTCAGTAGATTTTTGTACCTCTTTTTCCATTTGGTCAATTCTGCTTTTGAAGGCATTATTCTCTTCACTGGATTTTTGTTCCTCTTCTACCATTTTGCCTATTCTGTTTTTTAAAGGTGTTTTCTTCAGTATTTTTGGTACTTCTTTTACCAATCTGTTGACTCTTTTTTCATGATTTCTTGCACCACTCCCATTTCTCTTCCCATGTTTTCCTCTGCCACTCTTACTTGATTTTTAAAATCTTTTTTGAGCTTTTGTAGATGGGGGGGCAATACACATTTTTTTCTTTGAGGATTTGGATTTGGTTTTGACTTTGTTGTCTTCTGAGTTTGTGTTTTGATCTTCCTTGATGGCATAGTAACTTTTTATTGTCAGAATTTGTTCTGCTGTTTGCTCCTTTTCCAGCCTATTTCTTGACTTTCAACTCTATACTAAAGTGGGGCTCTTTTTCTGGAGTGGATTGTATACCATCTGAAGTTTCAGGGTTTTGTGCAACTGTTTTCAGAGGGCATTCTGTGAACCTGTAAGTTTTCAGTTCTTCCAAGGTGGTATGATCTAGGGAGTGGTGTGTTTACTGTTCTCCTGCATTGTGCACTGCTCTATGAGCAACAGCAAGCACTCTTTTCCACCCTAGAACTATGACCAGGGTCCCCACTCCCCTGTGGCTGCAAGCTTTAGTGTCCTAGTATTCCTTCTTGCCATGGGATTGAGACCCAGCTCTGTGATGCAGACACAATTATGAACAATGCAACACATTCTTGCCCTCAGTGCCACCAAACGGACCTCCATAATCTTCTTCTGTCCAGTTGTTCAATCCCCTTACTGGTTGTGTGCTCAGAAATCTGGAAGCCACCACTGCAGTACTGATTCAGTCATTCCCAAGGCTTGTTCCTGGTTTGCTGGGGCCTGGTATGTGCTGGCACAGAATGTGCTGGATTGCACTCTACTCTCACCCTGATGCAATGGACCTTTCCTTCAAAGCTTCTAAATTGTTTTGGGCTGGAAAATTAGTTCACTCAGTCTTTTATATTCACTCTTTATTGATGCATTATATAGTTTTGCTGAACTTTATTTTCTTTCTCATGTTCTTTTTTTTTTAATAAGGTATGGTTTTTCTGAAATAGGGAGGTGGGGAGATAAATTAAAAAATGATGCTAGTTTGCAAACAAAAAAAAAATCAATGCAATTTAAAAAGAAAGCAAACTCCTTCAGTCCACTATGCATTTCCCCAAAAATAAGTGCACTTCATCTTTTACAAAACATGACTTTTTCTTACAATACTAAAACCAAAGTTCTAAAGTTTTCATGCTGTACTTTATGACAGTTTCATGTCAACACACACCACAATTGTTTTGTTTTGTTTTTGTTCTTTTTTGGTGAGGCAATTGGGGCTAAGTGTCTTGCCCAGGGTCACACAACACACCATAGTTTTCAAAGGCAATTAAAATCCTGCTGCTAATATTATTCATTTAAGGCCTGCAAGGACTCAGGATATCCCTTGATACATGAGGAAACATTTTCAGGTACAGCAGCTAAAGAAAATGTCTCTCTTGGTAGGGAAGACTCAATCCTTGAATCAGTTTCATTGGTTAAGAGAAAATAATTGCTATGACTCTACTAATAATAAAGACAAATAAGCCATTTCTTTGCAAAACTGTTGTTATACCAGCTGATGGTCATACTAGGGAGGGGTAGGTAGAACAATGCAATTTTAGTACACTCAGTAAACATTTCAGTGGGAAAGCAATTATAAAGTAAATGATATTTTATTATAATTAACTCCCTATTCTTTGCCAATGACATCAAGTAACACACACACACACACACACACACACACACACACACACACACACACACAGATGGAAGCAAATAAGCAGAGAGTTTTGACTCAATCTTTTAAGATCTACACCTGCTTTAGAACAAGCTTTCTGACCCTCCAAGTTGCAAGGTCTAATCTAGTGTCCCATTTCTCTAAAATTTTCCTCTAACAATTTACTCTCTCTTTACCTTCACTTTAATATTTCTCACTGCAATAATCCTACTATACTCTTAGTTAGGCTATATATAAAATACTGTGAATAGTTCAGTTGTCACAGTTTAGAATGGATGTACACAAACTGGAAAGGATCAAGAAGAGAAGAGCAAGGAGGGAGAGATGACTAGAGGATACACTGTACAACGATTGCTTTTTGTAAACTGGAAAGGACACAGCATAGGAGGGAGTTGATGACATGATTACTGTCTTCAAATATTTCAAAAACTATCATGTGGACCTGGGATTAAATTTGTCTTGTATAACCACAATGAGAAGAACAAAATCACTAGGTGGATAATCAAAACACGTGAATTTAGGGTTGGTGAATGGAAGGACTTCTTAACAATGAAAATTACTCAAAATCATAACATTCTACTTCCCAGCTTTTAGGAGCATATATTTAGACTCAGAAGAGATGTTAGAAAGTTGATCTGGTTCAAACACTTCACTACATTTAGCATAGTGCTTGGGGTATAATAAATTTTTATTGATTGATTGGTCACAGATGATTAAGCTAAAGTCTGTAGACATTAAGCAACTGGTTTCAGGTCACAAAGATACTGAGTAGAACAAGGATTTAAACCTAGGTCATCTGACTCTTTCCTTTCTCTGGTACAATGGTCTTAGGTTTTACATCACTTTTGGTTTTCAGGTGGAACATGGATGATAGCACTTATTGGTGATTTTATAAGGAAAATTCTTATTCAGACTGTTTATCAATAATCTCTTAATGGGCAAATCCAATGGTCTTTGCTCAGTCTTAATCCTTCTGGACCCCTCTGAAGCATTTGCTATTGTTGACCATCCTCTCCTTCTATATACTCTCTCCTCTCTTGATTTTCATGACACAGCAGTGTCATGTTTTCCTTTGTTTTTTCTTTTTTTCTTTGTTTTCTCTGTTTTCCTACCAGACTGCTTCACAATCTATTTTCTTGTATCAACATCTATATCATATTCATCAGCTGTAGGTATATTACTAAGCTCCTGTGGTGAATCTTCTTCTCTTTGCTCTCTAAGCTTTCTCTATTGGTGTCCCAGAGTTTAATTATTACCTCTATCTGTATGATTCTGAGGTTTATATACTTGGCACTATTTTTATCTTGAGCATTAGTTCCATATTATCAACTGATTATGAGACATTTCAAACTGGATATATTATAAAATTCAATATAAGCAAAGCTATGGCAGTAGCAAGGTTTACTATTAATAATAATAATAATAATAATAATAATAATAATAATGATTTTATTGAACTACAGGAATTATTGGCTTATATATTAGCAGGAGAAAAAAGTTGAGTAAGCATTTGTATGACTTTTACATGCACTATATTAAAAAGCAGTCATTTTTTTGTGATGATTTCTTATGCACATATCTCTTAAAACAAAAAGATCATCAGGGAGAGGAAGTAGTGTAATGTTCCATAAAAAGAGTAGACCCTTAAACCTTGTTTTAATAATTAGAAAGTCTGGCCTCTTTAAAAAGTTTCTGAAATAAAAAGTTTTATATTCTACCATTTATGATAGACATTTCAAGGAAATCAAATATTTTAAATGACTAAAAAAAAGAAAAGGTGTCATTATTGTTTTTCCCCAAAATTCTTCCCCGTTTCTGAATCTACCTAATGGGCTACCACCATCCTTTTATACAATATTGTCTCCTACCTTAGAATTATCATATTTTTCATCTTGCATATCCAATCAGTGGCCATGTGTTGTCAACTTTGTTTGTGCAACTTCCCTCAAAACTGCCACATTCTTTGCACTCACATGGGCACTACCCTAATTCCATCTCCTATAGACTATAACATGCACTATTTCAATTATCTCCTAATCATTTCCCTGGTCTCAACTTTCCCTCTATTCAATTCATTTTTCATACATCTACTAAAGTGATTTCCCTAAAGCAAAAGTGTAACCATGTCACTTCCCTACTTAATAAAATATAATGTCTCCTTATTAACATTTAGGTTGCATAACTCTTTTAATTGGCATTTAAATCTCTTTACAAGATTTTAGAATATACCTCTTTGCTTCTTTACAAAGGTAAGAGACTATATGCATATGTGTGTGTATTATACACATATATATGTATATGTATACATAGTGTATGTATACGATATACATATATACATATATATATATATATAGAGAGAGAGAGAGACAGAGAGAGAGACAGAGAGAGAGAGAGAGAGAGAGAGAGAGAGAGAACATTGTATATAATGTCAGACTTTTTGTTAGGTTAGTTTAGCTGAATATTTCTTCAAATAAATTATTTTACAGAATGATTTTGTGAAGGACATGGGAAAAATACAATAGGAAATATAGATAATATAAAACAACAGATATATGCAGTAGCTTTTCTTTATATTCCTTCCCCCATCCCAGATACTAGTGCCTACCTACCTCAATTACCTTGTGTTTATATTTTCTGGATACTTATACAAGCATCTACTGTGTGATAGAATTAGTATTTATGAGTGTTTTTTGAAGCAACTTCTTTCTTTCTACCCACAACATAGGGAAGCCCATGCTCATCTTTCTTCCTTAATCCTTTGGGGATTAGCTTTCCTTAAAAGAAGACAAAGTTGTCTCTGGTAACTGATTGGCCAAAGCTTCATGGTGACCTAAAGGCATAAAAAGTCCCAGTCACAGGCCCTCAGGACTCTCAGACTTAGAGCACTTCTGAAGATCCATGATTCACCGTATTCTTCACCATATCCTGCCCTGATGAGCAGAGACATTTCTATATGAGGATGTGGGAGGATGCTTCCAGAGAATCTAAATACCACTGTGTCCTTGTCTCATATCCTTGCTATGTAAAGCAAAGCAAATCTTCTTTCGGTAACTATTCAATGACTCATGAGTGCCTCATTTTGTCCCAGCATTGAACCTAAAACTGAGAGAGCTGATATTAGGGTCATCTTCAACATGTGGTGTCTCTAGATAGAATGAGAGATTTATAGGGGTATTAACTGCTTCATTTTTTTCTTAAAATCCAAAGCTGTTGACAGAGTGCTGGCGTATATCTAGTAGACAATAATCTAGTAATTGTCAATGGGTTAACTGATTGACTACAGTTAATTTGAATATTTTAAAAAGAAGTTGAATTTCTATGTTTACATACAGATACCTAACATTTACTTTATTAGACCAAAAGATCTCCAGAAGTATATTTAGACATTTGACCTGTTTCTAATCACTGGGTCTCATTCCTTGAAAGAGGAATAAAGTCACAATCTTACAAGTAGCCAAGAGTTCAAGAATTGACACTCATCTGTCTTATCTAAACATTTCTATATTTCATGAACAGGAAGTTTTCAGGGTCTAACTACCCACTGATACCTAGAAATTCCATGTCCTCTTGTGGATACCATATTGCTACATTGTGGTAAAGACATTATCTCATGTGAATAATTCCTTTAAACAAACTAGGTTCTGAAAGAGAGGTGATGGGCCCAAGGTGTTGAATGAGACGCACATTTTCCGATATGTGGACTTGTTTTGCTCAGTTATGCTTATTTGTTACTAGGGAAATACTTTGCTTTATTTTTTATTTGAAGGAGAATTCATAAAGAGATAGAAGCTAGTGATAGTGATGCCAAAAAAAAAGACAAGAGAAATAAAAGAACAATTTAGTTTATTATTATTATTATTATTATTATTATTATTATTATTATTATTATTATTATTATTATTATTTCACAGATGAAACCAGGATTTTCAGAGGAAGACATATAGGCAATCAGGACAGGAAGGAAGGAAGGAAGGAAGGAAGGAAGGAAGGAAGGAAGGAAGGAAGGAAGGAAGGAAGGAAGGAAGGAAGGAAGAAAATAAAGAAAAGTAGGAAGGAATGAAGAAACAAATTATAAATTTATAAAATGATTAAGTGTAAAGTATTAAGTGTTTATTTTAAGTATAAAGCATTGTCCTAAGCATGGGGAAGATTAATAGAAAAGCAACACAGTCTCTGTTCTGAACAAGCACACATTTTTTATGGGAGGAAACAACACATATGGGAGGTTTAAGCTTCAAATCAGATTGAAAACCCAATGGCCTTACAGGTAAAGTAGCAAAGTAGTTGCATCTTATTTAATGTCATCTTACTGCATCTTATTAGTATCATTTACACTGATAAAGCCATATATATTTCTGGTCATAGATGATTTTACAGTGATAATGACTTTGGTGGTAAGAATTTTTTTTTGCATTATTTCATAGGCAGTTCAATTTTTCTGTTTTATATTTATGGAAATATTTATGTTGGCTAGTATTGTCAGGTTTAGAATAATGAAAATACAAAGATAGATATATTAGAAAATAAGTAAATAAAAATTATGGGGCTGTCTCTATCCAGGGACAAAGGAATTTCCTTAGAAAGTAATGCTGTTGTTTTCTATAATATGCCAAATAAGTGGTTTGAGTGTTTTTGTATTAATTAATTGATGAATAATAGACTGGGTCATTTTGCAGAATGTAGCCAAAGAGCTTAGTTTACTAATTACCTTTTCATTTAATAATGACCTTTTTCAAAAAAAGAAATAATAAAATGCTCCAAAATGAAAGGTTTGCAACTAAAGTTATTTAATGAACTTATAATATTAATGACAACAACAACAAAAACAATGGCAATATGGCTAGTACTAGTAGGGGCTCTAAAACAGATCTGGCATTTCCAGTCTGTTGCCATTCCTGAGAACTCTGGTTGTGTTGATGTCACCACCATCTGCATATGTCTATTTATGACACTACGTTGGTGCAGAGATTGTCAGTCCCTGAACTTTTGGATGATGTTTCTGTTACCCCTAAAGCGACCATCACACATCAGTGATTGCTCAATATATCACTCAGGCACAAGATAACGATATGCAGACAACCCAAAGCCATCTGCTACTCCAAATGCTGTGTTTTGAGGGAGGTAAGATTGATTTAGTCTTTGGCCATTGCAGAGTTCATCAAGTAAATGTTATCGAGGAAAATAATTTCTGAGTATGGCAGCATTTTATCAATTTTCTGTGGTTTTTCATCAGTGTCAGCAAGGTCATTTTAAGTCATTAGCCCCTATGTGTTAATCCCTTTAAAAATGAGAAAATGTGGGAAAAGGTCATGTAAGTATTAGTAATGAAACCAAAATTCTGATATAGAGTTCTAAGTTTGAGTGAGACATTAATCCATCCTTCATACTGTTGCCAGGATAATGTTTCTTATGATGAGATCTAGCCACATCACTCCTTTGAACACAATTTTACATTGATTTTCTATTATCTTCAGAATAAAATTTAATTTCTTTTGCCTGACCATTTAAAGTCCCTCCACAATCTGACAAAAATCAGTTCATCAATTTTATTGACATAACTCAGAGTTCCAAATGGGCACTTTCAAAAGACTATTCTAATTAGTGGAGAGAATAATTACTCAAAGTTTCACTGTTACCTACATGGAAAAGATGGTAAGAGCTTGGGAGGGGAAAACTTCCTTTGGCTTCTGGCTTTGAGAGAGCTTCTAGACATACTTCTAGATTGGGCTCTCTCCAAAGAGAAGTAGCTATGGATAGAGAAAGACCTTGGGAAGAAGCCAAAATATGGAGGAGCTGGCTCCATGAGTATGTTCCTATGGAAAGTTTGACAAAGTAGAGAATTTCCTTTTAGGTGAGATTGGAGACCATCTGTCTCTCAGTTTAACTGAGACATCTCATTCCCAGCGTAAGGATGTGGGGAGCCCACTAAATATGCATCTCCTAATAAATTCTAATTTGTGTAACTTCTCTGATTTCTACTTGCTATCTGTTTGGACACTTTTTTGTTGTTGTTGTTGTGATGCTCTTTGTGGAACTACCATTTGGTGGGAAAGAAGCCAAGTATCAAGGTATAGCTGAAGGTACTCCTTCCCCAAGGCATAGTAGTCAGGGGGAAAGAAAGCTGAATGATCATAAAAATCACTTCCCCTAAGATAATAATATCGAGGAGGAACAGGCAGGCATAATTCTAGTCCAAGAAGAGCTGGTAAGCTGTGTTGGCGAGAATCGAAGTCTCTCTTGGAAAGATGTGAACAAAATTACAGAGAAATCTATTCATGCCTCCGCACATGCTTCATTCAGATATGCACATGTACACATATAACCTACTTGGACAACATGCAGACCTTATAGTTTATACTACTCCTCTCCATTCCTTTCACATTTGAGCCAAATGAAACTACTCTTATTGCCCTAAATACGTATAGCAGTCTCCCAGCCAGAGGCCCCACGCATGCTATTTTCTGTGTCTTATATCCGCTTCTTTATCTGTTCAATTCCTACTTGTATTTAAGCCTCAACTCTTCCATGAAGTCTTCCCTAATTTGCCTGTTTAATATCAACCTGTTTGCCCCTTGGACTCAGGTAGCACTTTATTTTACAATTCTCTCTAGTAGGTACATGAAGTAATATAATGTATTGTCATAATCTAACTTATCTTCATATTAGACTGTGAGCTTCGAAAAAGGCAATTAGCATGTCTTATCTAAGATACACACATATGTATGTGTTTGTAAATTTATGCATATATTATATATATATATATATGTATATATATGCATATGTATGTTCACATACACAGATACACACATATATACATACATATAATCTCCCCACACCCAACATCAAAGCTGGACTGACAAGTTTGGGAGTCAGTCATGAGTCATTCTGTAGCTATTTATCAGTCTCCTCCCTCAACTTTCTCTGTCCCAAAGCTAGAATACACAGTGGTATGTACTCTGTAGTCACTTTATGAGGTCTTTTGAATAAAGGAATGATGAGTTCCAGCCCAAGTGTTGAACACAAGAAACTACCCTGAGAATAGAACAGATTGTTCTTTAGACATTCATTTAGAGTATGGAAGCAGCATTCTTGCAGTCAATTCTACAGCTTGAGTGCATTGAAAACAGCTGAGAAGAACCTGACTATGACTCCCAACTATACTTTTTAGAATGACCGTAGTTTTTCCCCATTATTTAAAAGGTTGATTTTTTTTAATGTTACCAGACATTTTAGGATTTGTTCTCTGCTAATTTCTAGAAGTATATGAAAGGTTTACCTTACTGAGTTTTCCTATTTGCCCCTAGGGCCTACAACTTCCCAGTGGAGATAGAGAGTGATACTATATACAGGGCTAGTTAATTTAACTCAATTCAACCTAACAAACATTCAAATTCTGCAAGAAGCTGGGTACTGGATGGATGCTATAAATACAAGTACAAAAGCAAAACAATCCCTGATTTTAAAGACAGTATTTTTAATGGGGGAAAGGACTTACAATTTGTACATAGATGAGTTAATATAAAATAATTAAAGGGAGCATGACTCACTAAGATCTAGGGGATCTTGGAGGCTCGAAGGAGAAGATTGTACCTCACCTGAGCATTGAAGGAAATTTCAATTCAATTAATGGACTTTTTATCAAGTACCTTCTACATGCAAGGATTTTTCAAGTCCAAGAGGGCTTACATTCAAAACACAGAGTTGTTTGTGGAAATTTACAGATGCAGAAAGAGGGTGTCACCTTCAAAGAATAACAAGTAGCCCAATTTGGCTGAAATTAAGTGGTAGTGTGGATAAAGGTGAGTAATATGGACCTAAACTGGAAAGAACAGTACATTGAAATAGGTTGTGGAGGGTCTAAATATCAGGTTAAGTAGTTTACAAGATGCAAATATAGTATTCTGGGTACAACTGTAGTAGGTTTTTTTTTTTTAATGGGAATGAATAAATGGACTTTGTTGTTTCTGTCACGCCTGACTCTTTGTGACCCCGTTTGTGGAGTCACTGGATTTTCTTGGCAAAGATATTGAAGTGATTTACCATTTCCTTCCCAAGTCTATTTTTCAGTTGAGGAAACTGAGGTAAACAAGGCTAAGTTATTTGCCCAGGGTCACACAGCTAGTAACTGTCTGAGTCTGGATTTGAACTCAGGTCTTCCTAACTCCAGATCATGTGCTCTACCCACTGTACACCCTTGCTGAAGAGATAAATAGATAGATTGATATTTTATGCCAGTGACAATGGGGAGTTAGCTAAGGTTTTGAGCTTGGAAGTGACCTGTTCAGCTCTGTGCCTTAGGAAGATTATTCTGTCAGTTTTGCAGAAGTTGGACTAGGAAGGAACAGAAGCAAAACAATGGAGACACAGAAGAAATGAGGGACCAGACATCCAAAGTTCTGGCCACCTGTCACTCGGATAATGATTTTATCTTCATGTGGTGGATGCAATCAAAGAAAAAAAGAAAAAGTGAATCTCAACTTTTAATTTTATCCACTGAAAAATACTCAAGCAGAAATGTACTTCAAGAATCTGGACCAGTCTCTGAATACTCCAAGATGATTAGACGTTTTCCTAAGATGAATCTAGCTATGAGTCAACAGCCATACTATTTATAATGGAATCACAGCATGTGATGATAATGGCTTGTGCAATGGCTTCATTAAATTGGTATCTCTGCTGGTAGCAATATCAGCAAAGGAACACGCAACACCGAAGTCCTGTAAATAGTTTGCATCTTTCTCAATACATAAATACATGTGCACACATATATGTGCATGTATATGTATGTGTATGTGCACTAGTGGGCAATATATAATATGATATAGCCTAATATGTCATATAACATAACATGACATGACATGACATGACATGACATGACATAATGTAACATAACGTAACATAACATAACACAACATATATAACATTATACAATATAATATATGACATGATATGATATATGATATGATATAAACGATGTCAGCTTATGGTTGGCCTATACATATGTGTATAATTGTGTTAACCTGTATCATAAACACATGAATAATTTCATTGTAACTTCTCTTAATATATTTCATTTTACATGACGTATATTTCCCAATATATCCTTGGCCCTCCCTTCTTCAGATAGCCATTCCTTTTATGAAAGAATTAAAAGGAGAAAAATGAAATAGCTCGAAGAAACTAATATAATTAAATGAAATCTTATGTTATACATAGCATTTTGCACTGTGATATAAGCAATATAGGCTATGCTGTTAGTTTTTTTTTTGTTGTTGTTGTTTCTCCACTTGCCCATTTTCCATTTGATTGGCCCAGGACAAAAGGATTGAACCATTGATGCATCTTCCTGGCCTAAAGATTAAAGTAAGTACACAAGGTATGAGCAGAGCCTCCCTTGGGTTTTGACAAGCAGACAAACATGCTGAAAACAAAGGCAGGGCAGTTGTACCCAACTTAACCAAAGCTTTAGGTTGATGAATAGTCTTTCTTTTTCTCTCTCTCTTTTTTTTTTTCCTGCGAGGCAATTGTAGTTAAGTTCCTTGCCCAAGGTCACACAGCTAGTAAGTGCCATGTTTCTGAGGCCAAATTTGAATTCAGGTCCTCCTGACTCCGAGGCTGGTACTCTATCCACTGCACCACCTAGCTGCCATGAGGAATAGTCTTTTCAAACTACAAATGAGTAAGCTTCCATTTTTTAATGGTTATATGGTCCATTGGTGTCTCATTTAATTCTGGTACAGAACCTGGACCATCAGACTTGCCTGAATCATTTCCAGCCTACATACAGTGCACTCTCTTAGTCTTTCCCCATATCTCCCAGAATGTAATAGAGAGACATGTATTCTTTTTGGGGGATGGAGGTAGGAGTGAGACAAGTTTGGTCATTATAATTCACAGCAATAAGTTTCACTTATTTTGTTGTTCTTTCCACATACAATCTTGGGGGTAATTATGCGCTATTGGAGTAGTTCTCATTTCCTCTATTTGCATCAATTCATGTCTTCTCATGCCTCTCTATATTCATCATATTTACCATTTCTTACAGAAAAATAATTATGTAATATGTACCAGAATTTGTACAACCATTCAACAACAATGTACAACCTCTTTGTTTCCAGTTCTTTGCTGATATCTGAAAAAATATGATATACAAATTAAATTGAATATTATAGAATCATAAGAAATGGAGAAATGGAATCAAAATAAAAGGAAAAGAACCAGAAGAGCAATTTATGCGATGACTACATGATTATAAAGAGGACATAATAACTTTGATCAATGAAATGGCCAATCATAGTTCAATCAAACCTAGGATGAATCAAGCTTCCTACCTCTTGACAGGGTGATGATGGCTAGAGGGGAAGAATCAAATATACATTTCAAACTTGGCCAATGTATGGACTTGCTTTACTTGGCTCAGTTTATTGATTACAAGAGGGCTTTATTCTCTTTTTTTTCTTTTTTCCTGGAAAGACAAAGAGTAGTTATAGTGATGCCAAGAAAAGATAAAAAGACAGAAAAGAAAATCAGTGAAACTATAAAAATTCTCAGAAGAGAAAAGAAGGAAGTTCAAAGAGATATGAAAGACAAGTAAGACACTTTTGAAACTGCCATGATGAATTTGTTACTTGCTTTTTAAAAAGATTTTTGAACTATTGCTACAAATATTTTTACATATATGGGGCATTTCAACTATCTTAGACCTCCTTGGGGCACATAACTAGCTGTACAATCTGTTGAGTATAGATATTTTGATCACTTTCTTAGCAAAATTCCAAATATATACATCATGATGTTATTCTACACTAAACTAACACTAAATAGTCCTCACAATAATATTTTCCCTACTAGGCTATAAAATCCATCAGGAAAGAAGTCTTACTAAGCATTGTGCTCCTCCCCTGACACACACACAGCCATATACAGGCCATTTTTTGTCTCAGTTCTCTAAAACATTAAGCATTTAAGAAGTATTGTTCTTACAATGAACCTTCTAGGTTTCCCTTAGGAACCTCCCATTTTATTTTTTTAGTAATACTTCAGTTCCGCACACCTCCCATTATGTGTTGAAACAATTTTTAACCTTTGTTTTTTTTTTGTTTTGAATTTCAAATTCTATACCTGCCTACCTCCTCCACTCCCCCTCTCTGAGATGGTAAGCAATCAGATATAGGTTATACATATACAATCACGCAAAACATTTCAATATCAGTCATTTTGCACAAGAAGGCTCTAAAAAAGGAAAAAAAGGAAAGTGAAAAATAGTATGCTTCAGTTTGTATTCAGACAATAGTAGTTCTTTCTTCGGAGGCAGATAGCATGTTTTATCATGAGTACTTTGGAATAGTTTTAGATCATTGTATTGCTAAGAAGAGCCAAGTCATTCACAGTTGATCATTATACAATATTGCTGTTACTGTGTACAACGTTCTGGTTCTGCCCACTTCACTTTGCATCGTTCATGTAAGTCTTTCTATGTTTTTTTTTCTTGAAACTATCCTGCTTGTCATTTCTTATAGTATAATAATGTTCCATCACAATCATATACTACAACTTGTTCAGCCATTCCTCAATTGTCGGGCATCACCTAAATTAACAATTCCTACCCACCACCAAAAGAGCTGCTATAAGTATTTATGTACAAATAAGTCCTTTCCCTTCCGCCCCCCTTTTTAAAATCTTTTCAGGATACAGACCTAGCAGTGGTATTGCTGCATCAAAAGTATCTACAGTTTTATAGCCCTTTGGGCATAGGAACCTCTCACTTTAAAAATCAGCAGAATCATCCTCCCCTTTATTTGCTTTGTTTCATTTTGTTAAATGCATTTATACTTGTATAAAAGTTGTCCTTTTAATGCAAGTAAGGAGTATTTTATGATTTAACATAATGTGATATAAATATAATTTTAATCATTCTTAAAAAAAACCCTCATGTCATCCAAGTAAAACAATACAAAGAATACGACTTATTGTTTTCTCAACAGCAAAACTATACAATGATATTGAATGTGTATTGTGTAACTTGATATGAACATTCCAGATAATTTTATTTCTTAGTTCTTTAAATATGAACCCACTCAGATGGAATTTTGCCAAATGGAAATATAAATACTTTTCTTTTGGACACTCATAGAAGCATATCTGCACCTAGAAGTAATTTACGCTAATGGAAAGGGTCCTGGATTATCAATGAGAATTCTTGATTCTAGTCTGTCTTTCACCCCTATCTCCATAAATGAACAGGCTGTTTCTTTGCCTTTCTTATGACCCCTGCCACAGGTAAAGGAAGTATCTTGTTGATCTTATAGTAGTATTACACCATAAGAATGCTATGTAAAATAGAGATCTTGATGGGGTTTATTTGTAATAAAATTAATATTGGAAACTCCCTCTCCCAATGCAGGTTGGTACCTATAGCTTTAGGGAGATGGCTAGAGAACTGTGAGGTTAAGGAATTTCTCCAGAGTCATATAACCATTGAGTATCAGAGGTAGGACTTGAACCCAAGTCTTACTGGTTCCAAAGTTGGCTTTCTATCCATGAAGCCATGTTACACCTCTAGTTACTTAACCGCTAAGTGATTGGTATCTCAGTTTCTTAGAAGAGAGACTTTTTGACTTCCAGATTCTTTTACATTCTTAAAATTATTAAGGACTCCCCAAAAAGATCTTTTATTTATGTGGGGGTTTATATTTATTTATATTTAACATATTAGAAATTAAAATACTTAGTATTATGTTGAAAATAGTTTTGGCCTCTTGGATCTCCTGAAAAGATCTCAGGAACCCTCAGGCATCTCAAGTCCATACTTTGCAAACAGCTGTGTTAGAAGGACAAGTCTTGAACAACCTCCTGAGACTGATTAGTAACAGGTGTGTGATGCCCTTCCATGCCTGAGGCAATTACAGTGCTTCATGCCCTACTTAATGAGTAGCTACTCTACACCAACAGTTGCAGGTGAACTATTGAACCCTATTCATTATGGCCATCAGGGGTAGTACAACTAATCCCATATAGGATAAATAGTGGAAAATACGCTCAAGACTCTAGTTCATTATGAAGATGAGAAAATTGAAAGTTATATAGGAAATAATTTTAAAAAGTAAGCAACATCTTTCAGCCAAGCATCTCAAAGCATTTGGTATTTCCTGACTCCCAATCATTTCACAGATGGATGGTTGGTGTGTGGATTCTCTAGCTTCCTTCAAGGCTCAAGGGTCATCAACTGGAAGCCATGCCTGATTGCCTCATTTTTAATACTCACTCCCCCTTCTAAAATGTTCATGTATATATATGTATCTGTTTATACCTTCATAGAGGAAAAGTATAACAATGAGATAATATAGTAAATGTTAATAATATAGTTAAAGCATCCAATTGACCATAAGCTTCTTGAAGGTAGAATCTTTTTTTTTTATTTTTGGCTTTATATCCTCAGCTTCCAACAGTGCTGGAAACATAGTAGCATTTAATTAATGCTTGTCAAATTGCATTGAGTTGAATTTAGGTATTTTACCACCCCCAAGTAGAATGCATTTCTTTTTTGATCTATGCATCACCAAGAGCCAGTATGGTGTCTTGTAAGTAGGAGTCACTTAATAAATACTTGTTCAATAAAATTGACTTGGATTAGTGCACTCATTTAATAATTCAGGTACTGAAACACTCACAAAATTCCATTTTTCCCATAATTCTGACATTTGTCATGAATATTATACCCCAATGGTTCTGTTATCACATTGGTGTGGGAACCTCTTCCATGGATGGAGTCAGTTAGTCAATAAACACTTATTAAGTGCCTAGTGTGTCACAGGTAACAAGTTAAGCACCAAGTGTACAAATACAAAAGAAATACCATCCCTGCGCTCAAGAACTTTACAAACTAATGGGAGAAGACAACAAACAAAAGGAAACTGAAAAAACAAGGAGGGCAAGTTATGGGAAAGAAAAGGTGGAGGGGGTGGAAATGATAGAGATGTCTAAAGGAGTAGACCAGGGTGGGAAATGAAGATGTATATGGCCTCGGCCCTCCTTGATAGAGTTTGAGGAGATCCCTGAACCACCCTCAGATGAGAAATGTCCCAGGAGTATACTAAAGAGGTATGAGTGCCAAGGCTGCTGTGATCTTGGAGAATGAGGAGGTTGTTTGTAGAATAATGGAGAAATGCAAAGTAGCATATCAGAGTGGGAAATGAGATAACTGGCCTGGGTGTAAATAACAACCCATCTGTACTTTACTATTCTCTTTGATTTCTATTCATATACTTCCCTAGGGGCTAACCAATTCATAAAAGAGCATCCTATAGTTTCTTTATAGTTTCATAGCTACTGATACATCCCTTATTCTTTGGTACATGGTCAGCCAACCCTTCATTCTCATTACACATACCATTCACAATTTTGTTTTGTTTTGTTTTGTTTTTAATGTCATATCTTGGGCATGAGTCATTATTGGCAATATGCTGTGTGAAACCCACTGTTGGTGCTTCTATGTTTTCCATAGATAGCATCTTCCCATCAACAAAAATAATCCTGTAGGTCTCCTCCAGGTCTCAACAATGTGTTTTGCAACAGCTTATAAGACACATTGGAGTGCATAAAACATTCAAAAGGGATTTCCTTCTAAAAGGCCAAATTTATCTCCATCCAAAGGTTAGGGTTTCTAGTTTCTATTATTTCTGGTTTGTGATTATGTGGATGGTACATTTTTGACTGTCCAGGTCTGGATTCTGACTTCAAATTGTACCTGTGTGGTATTCGATGCACAGACTCCTTCACATTCCCCATGGCAGATCCTAGAGTCCAATTGCAGCCCTCCAATCTTATGGACCCACTCAAAAGGATGTACAGGTCCATCATTCAATTCTTTGCTCCAGGCAGATGCTGCTTCCAGCTGAAAAGTAGACAGATTGATAAGACAGTTTCCCCTTCAGTTACATCCTAAGGAGAATTAACTGGCCTTGTCTCTCATCCCCCTGCAGAGACAAATGATAAACAACCAGCTCTAACTAGCTGTCAGAGACCTTTCCACTTCCCCTACTAAGGCTCTGAAGCCAAGTGATAAAAAGAATTTTGTTTTAAGGAAAATGAGACACTTTCTAGGACTGTTTAAAAATGTTAATTCCATATTTATTCCTCTTAATGGCAGACGAAAAGTTAATGAAGCTTTTGATAATAAGGTAGGATGTGAGTCATAGAAAGCCCTAAAGGAGTTTCTACTATAATATTTCTGAGCCAGGTGCTTTACTAATAAAGGGAAGAAAATTCAGGTTTTTCAGCATTTATGGAAGATCTTAGATCAGGAGCTGGTAAGCACTTCTGATGTCATCTATTCTAACTCTATAAAATGAAGAAACAAAAGCTGGGTAGGTCATGAACTGTCACAAGTCACAAAGACAGTAAGCATCAAAAATAGTATTTGAACATGAGTTTAATTGCTCCAGAGGGAATGTTTACAAAGCCACAGCCCAAGTATTAAATGAATGAACTATTCAAAAGTATTCCAAATGAAGATTTGCCAACCTGAGCAATTGTGAAGAAATGAATGGATTCCAAATTAACATGTTCCAGATCAGATGAAATTAGTATTATACAGTCATTGGATTTTTCCCCTGAATTACTTTCTAAACATTATTTCATTTGATCCTAAACACAATTTACATTTAATGAATGAATAAACTGATAATCAAAGAGGTTAAGTAATTTGCCTAGTGGTCACATAGCTTAGTCAGTGGCCCAGTCAAGACCACAACTCAGTTTTTTTTTTTTGTTTTTTTGCTTTTTCTTTGTTTTGATCCATTAAAAACCATTTATTTTTTCTCTCTCCTGCCTCTCCATTGCCTTCCTCATCCCACTCCCATTTAAAAATCATGCTACACCAATAAAAAGAAGTTCACCTCACTTCCTGGCATTCAAATGTCCAAGATAGAAAGAAGTCACACTAAATGACATCTACAAAAGAAGAGAAAGGAGAACAAAACAGAAGGAACTACAGAAATAATGAAGCTAACATTCAGCATTAGCACAGTGTCTGGCACGTAATACATACTTGATGAAATCAAATGAAACCATAATGACAAACGTATGTCTGTTCATTTGATGATGATGACAATAAAAACAACAATTAACATTTATATAGCACCATCTATGTGCCAGATACTGTATTAAGCACTTTGTCATTATTATTTCACTTTATCCTTACAACAACTTTGGGAAGTGAGTACTATTATTATCCCCACTTTATAGATGAGGAAATGGGAGTAAATAGAGATTAAGTGTGGTAAACAGGTAGTAAGTGTCTGAGACCATATTTGAACACAGATCTTCCCTGATTCCAGGCCTGGTTCTTTATTGTGCCACCTAGATGCATTTACTTCATTAACATTTTCTGAATAAAATGAGTTAGATTTTACACATGTAGCAAGAGTTATTGTGCAATTGGTATCTTCAGTTCAATTCAACCAACGTTTATTAAGCACCTACTATTTACACATGCTGCATATGTGTGCAGCACAACCTGCTGAGGGAGGGTATACAACTTAAAAAATGCACTAGTCCCTGCCCTAAAGGACAGGACATTTTATTTCATGGATACAACATGCATCCAGGTGAGTAAATATCAAAGTATATGAAAGTCATTTTTAGATACAGAGAACAATAACTGGGGTGGGGATAGATCAATAAGAACCTCCCATAGGAGCTGGTATCTGAGTTGTATTTGGAAGGAAGCAAAAGATTGGGCAAAATGTAAGTGAGTCAGGGGGATACCTCAGACATGATGCACAAAAGTCCCAAAATAAGAAATGGCTAAGGGGCCAAATTGAGATGAAGAGAAAGACCAATTATAAAATTGTTCCAATAGTGTAAGTGAGAAGTGATGAGGGCTTGAAATAGGGGAGGAACTATATGAATACAGAAAGGGAATAGATTTGAAAAATGAATAAAGATAGAATTGATGAAGTAACTGATTGGCTATAGGAGGGAAGAATAATAAAGAATGAAGACGAGGCTAATTTCAAATTTGCAAATGTAGGTAATCAAAAGCATCTTGAGACCCTCACCAGAAACAGAAAATCACAAGTTCATAGGAACTTTAGATATCTAGCCCAATCTTCACCAATAAGGAAGCTGAGGGCTAGAAAGGTTAAAGGACATTGCCAAAGTGACACAGGTAGAAAGAGTCAAAGCACATGTTGAACCCAGATCCTCTGAATCCAAAACTAGCACTTTTCTTTTTGCACCATACTTTAGGAGCACTTAATTCCAGTTGTCCAAGAGAAAAAGGCAGGGCAAGCTACTTCCCTTTTAGCATTATTTTGGATCTTTGTAATTCTGACTTGTAGATTTGATAGATCAAAGTTTCCTTCCCTAGCTGCTATTCCTTGCTCCCTAATACCCACCCATAGATTATCTAACCTTCCTGGATGGCCATCTAATTCTTTCCTCCCCTACCATTGTGCTTCCCAGTCTATCTTTCTAGGCGAATTAAAAAGTCTTCCTCCTCTTCCATTTTATGCTTCAAAATAACACATCTCTTACTTCTTGGCCTCCTTATGATCTACCTCTGGAATGTTATTTTTTTCTAATATCTGCCTCTTAGATTTCTTAGATTCCTTCAAGGTTCTGCTTAAGTGTTACCATTTTCAAGGAACTCTTCCTCATTCCCTGTTTGGTGCCCCTCACTTGAATCACCATGTATTATTGTTACTATTTTTTTTTACATCTCTTGAATTTACATTACATCACTCCTACTACAAAGAATTCTTAACCTTTTGGGTGATATGGATCCTTTGGTAGTCTGGTGAAGCCTGTAGACTTTCTTCTTAGAATAATAACTTTAAATGGATAAAATAAAATCAAAAGAAAACAATTACATTGAAATAAAGATGAAATTTCCCCCCCATCCAAGCTAATAGACCTTCTGCAATCTGTCCATGGACTCCAGGTTAAGAATTCTTCAAGTAGAATATAAACCCATGGAAAACAGGGAGTGTTTCTCTTTTTAATATCTATTTTCAATGACTTTATTTGCAATGCCAAAGTACCTGACACATAGTAGGTGCTTATTAAATGGTTCGTGATTGATATAATTGATGTGAGCCTTCCCTCCTAACATATCAGGAAAAAAAAGAAAGGAAAACACAAGACACAGAATGAATATCATTATCTTATGCTAGGTCACATGACTAAGGTGGAAAGGAAGCTAATATAGTGTGGGACATCCTATGGAATATGCAGAAAGAGGAGTCGGTGCCAGTGGGCCAACAAGTATTTCTCAAGCATTTGCTATGTTCCAGGCAGTATGCTAAGTGTTGGGAATACAAAGAAAGTTAGGGAAAGAGTATATATGTTACATCCACTTGAGGGTGGGGAAGGGAAAAGAGAAAGGAGGGGGGAGAGAAAGAAGTGGAAAATTTAGCCTTTCCTTTTAAAGCCTACTGATTGGCCAGTTTATTCTGGCTTAGTGGTCAATCACTTTCAACAGACCATGATCCTGGTAACAAAAGGAAGGACCAGGAGTTTCTGGCTGCATAGGTGTATTTGTTTATTTTTAAGACACCAAAACACAACTAGACCACCAACATAGGCCTATTCTGAGGCATCTTTTGTAGCATGGCCACTACTATACTTACTCCTTCATTCATCTTCAGGTTCTGCTTTTTACTCTTTACACTTTGTTTTTTCCCTATGTTACCAAAGCCTTCTCACCCAAGAAGATTATTCCAGTAGCCCCTTCTTTTTTTTTTTAAGGCAATTAGGGTTAAGTGACTTGCCCAGGGTCACACAGCTGGTAAGTGTCAAGTTGGTCTGAGGCTGGATTTGAACTCAGGCTCTCCTGACTTCAGGGCCGGTGCTCTATCCACTACACCACCTCCTAGCTGCCCCCCAGCAGCCTCTTCTTTGCAATTGGTCAGTTCCTCTCAGAACTACCATTTTAAGGAAAGTGCTCAGGTCAGCCAAGTTCATACCTTCGTTCCCCTTTGGGTTTGGTTTCTGACCTCTCTTCACTACATTCTCCACCATGCCTTCAAGTAGATACTTGTCCCCTTCCCCATGTTTTCAACTTCTGTAAATATGTTGTCCTCACTCCCTTAGAATGTAACCTCTTTGAAGGCAGGTAGTGTTTTTCTTTTGACTTGGATTTCTATTCCCAGCAGTTAGCACAGTGCCTGGAACTAAATAAATGCTTAATATTAACTTATATTAATTTTCTGAATGTCCCCAACACATTAATAATAAAAATGTAATCCAGAGCATTTTTTTTTATTTAGGGTGTGATTTGGAGGGGTTCGAGAATGAAGAAAGTGGATCCTTTTGTTAATAAACACATCCATCTGCAAATGATCATTTGTCCTACTCAAGATGTAGGTCATATCTTTTATTTATCGTGAATGTACACTATTTTAACACAAAGAAAAGGAAACTTAAGAGAATTGGATTTCTAGGATTTCTAGGATTTCTAGTCTCTCTGGAATACCTTTTAAAAACTATTCTGTCTGTTATCCTCCACTTTTTAAAATGGAAAGCTGTAAGCACCCAGGTGGAAGGCAAACCTGAAAGAACAACAAAGGACAGAAAGGAGCTGATTAGTCTTAGCCTGACCTTAGCCTAAAATAATCATAATGAGGAAAAAAAGTCCAAAAAAGAAAAAGAGATAAAGAAAAAAAGATTGGAAAGAGATAAAGAGATATGAGATAAACAGAAAAAGAGATAAAGAAAAAAAGTAAAGAAAAAATAATATTGTCTTGATTGAATCTTACTGAAATCAAATTGCTTTCTCTTTCTAAGGTTATAATAGGTATTTTATTTTATTTTTTTTTGCTTTTCCTTCATATTGTTTTTTTGATAAGACCATTAAACAGAAAATTACAAATTTCTACAGGGAAAATAAAAACCGGTGGGCAAGAGATGGCTCTTGTTGAGAATGAACTTTTATTTTCCTCTTTCTGTTATTTCAGTTGCTGATTAAGGAAATTTATCACAACAATTAATAATCCTAGAAAATGAACATTTTATGGTAATGCAGCCAGGGCTATCCATACAAAAGCATTCATGTGAGATTCAGTATAGGGAAAATGAATTCTGGTATAGCTGACAAGATCCTGTATCCTTTATTTTTTTTTTCATATAAGTGATGTATTTGGACCACTGGGATAAATTCTTCAATGGTAGATCTTGCCTTGGAGCTACAGGTATGTGTTGTCATAGTCATTCAATTCAATTCAACAAATTTTTATTGAGCACCCACTACTCTGTCTGCTAGAGAGTATTGGGCCAAACAAGTTCCCTTCCACTGCCAAAGATATGAACCATAGACCCATAATTGCAATCATAGAAGCTAAAACTTACTTATTAAACACATTTGAAAGTTTTTCAGGTTCTGTTTTCAGGTTTCCCACATTCTCATAGACACACCATAAAAATAGGGAAACTCTTGTAAAATAAGAGTATAAATTCAGATTCACTTTTTTTAAAAAAAACAAACATTCCAGCACCATTCACTGAAGTTTTCCCCTGGTGCCCCACTATGGCCTGGAAGTGACTCTTGTTTTTCTCATGCTGTGGTAGTGGAACCCATATTCTGTCATCTCATCATAAGCTAGAATGCAATCTTGTTGAGACCAATAATGAAACTGTATACTAATCATTCCAGACATCTTGGCATATTCTACCTCCTAATTATCCTTTCTGTTTCCAGTCCCTGGTCCACATAAGAGTGCCACATAACAGTGAACAAATCAGACCATATCACTTCCCTATTCAACAATCTTCAATACCTCCCAACTATCGATTATAAACTCCTATCTTACCATTTAAAGCCTTCAAATATCTGGAACCAATATTTTTTTTCATTCTAATTTCTTATTATTCCTTTGCACATATGCTACATTTCCAGCCCAGATAGAAAACCAGCTATTCCATATAAGATACAGAACAGTGCAAAAGATAGTATACTGAACTTGAAGTCACAAAGACTTGGATTCAAATCTTACCTCATATAATTACTAACTGTGAGACCCTTGGCAAGTCACTTAGCCTCTTTGAGACTCAGTTTCCTATAACATCAAGGGGTTGAACTCAATGGCCTTTAGGGTCCCTGCCAGCTCAAATGTGTGACTCTTTGATTACACTCTTTGACATAGGAAGAGGAATTTTTTAGCCCTAGTGACTCTGCTAAGGAACAATTTGAGATTCCTAAGTGAAGCAAACATCTCTGGACCTAGATTCAGATAAACCTGTCTTCAAAAAACCTGTCTTCAAATCCAACTTTAAACACATAACATAACACGTAACTCTGGGCTAGTAACTTAACCTCTGTCATTCTCAATTTCCTTATTTGTAAAAAGGAGATAATAACAGCACTTAACTCCTAAGGTGGCTGCAAGGATCAAATGAGATAGTATTTGCAAAGTGCTTGCAAATCTTAAAAGATAATATAATGGGAGCTATTACTATTATGACAAGACAACAACAGAAATGTATGCATACATCTATATGTGCATATACACATTACAGGCATACCTTGGAGATAGTGTGAGTTCAGTTCTAGACCACCACAATGAAGTGAATATTGAAATAAAATGAGTCACACAATATTTTTGGTTTCCTAGTGCATATAAAATGTATGTTTATACTATACTATAATCTATTCAGAATGCAGTAGTTTTATGTCTTAAAAAAACCCAATGTGCATACCTTAATTAAAAATGTTTTATTATTAAAAAAAAATGCTAACCATCATCTGAGCTTTCAGGGAGTTGTAATTTTTTTTCCTGGAGGAGGGTGTTACCATGATATAGATGGCTGCTGACTAAACAGGGTGGCTATTGCTGAAGGTAGAGAAGCTATGGCAATTTCTTAAAAATAAGACAACATGGAAGTTCATCACTTCAATTAACTCTTTCTTTAACTTGAAAACTTAGAGGCTCTTGTAGAGTTATTAATTGGCCTAATTTCAGTATTATTTTATCTCAGGAATTAGGGAGGCCGGAGGACAGGGAGAGAAACAGGGAACAGCCAGCTGATGGAGCAGTAAGACCACACAGGACATTCTTTCACTTATTGATTAAATTTATCATCTATATGGGAGTGTGTGGCACTGTAAAATATTTATAATAGTAACATCAAAGATCAGTCATTATAGATAATCATAACAAATAAATAATAATGAAAAAGTTTAAAATATTGAAAGAATTACCAAAATGGATACAGAGACATGATGTGAACACATGCTATTAGAAAAATGCATCAATAGACTTGCTCAAAGCAGGGTTGCCACAAACTGCCAATTTGTTAAAAAAAAAAAAGCCCAGTAATGTTTCTACCACACACACAAAATTCATAAAAGCTTTGTCAACTATATAAATGGTGCAATAACCCACAACAATGAAATATTGGAAGAGTATAATTTTGTCTTTGAAATTTTGGAGGATTATGCAAACAGACTTTTGAATTCTCTGCTTTAGACAGGTTTCTTAGGCACAGATTTTTAACCTCCAGCTAGCATAGCAGTATAATTTGGAAACTTTCACTCATTTATGCTGATATTGATATCAATGAAGTAAGGAAAATAAGACCTTGAAATAATTCCCCACTTTGTTGTTTTCCTCTTCCCCAATTTCCTGCCGTGCTCACCAAAGCACACATAATTTTCAATATTCACTAGGCATATACCATTGCTATTTTTCTGAGGAGAGGCACATCTTTTTTTTTTTTTTAAAGCTGCTCTTACACGATATGTGAATTCACTGTGGGAATCCTAGCAGATTGTTAGTTACTCCATTCATCCTATTATGTTAGCATTGACCTAAACTTATCAATATTTGCTGATCATTTGGGGTAGAAGGAGCAAACTCCCATAGTTCAAATGATATGCTGTTGGGTTTTTTCCCCAAATCCAACAGTGTTCTAAACCAAAAATACTGAAAGAACTGATTTTTAAAAATACTATGCAAGGGGAGAAGGAGCATTGTTTTTGCAGACAGAAAGTTAGCATCAGAGCCAGGAAGGGCTGGGTTCAAGTCGCCCCTAACTCATGCTTCTAGGCAAATAAGTTCACTTCTTGCTCTCAAGGGCAATTTACTTTTTATTTTTTAATTAGATATTTAAAATTTATAGAATAAAACAAGCATTTCTATAATATAGTACAATAAAAAAGATGACTATACATAAAACCACAAATTCATTATGTACAACTTGTTATTCCTTTTAAATATACAATAAAGGAGTATATATTTTTTAATTTTAATTTTATTTTCCCCAATTACATGTAAAAATAACTTTTAACATTTGTTTTTAAAGCTTTTAATTCATAATTCTCTCCCTTCCTCTTCCCCTACAGCTGCTCATTGAGAAGGGAAGCAATTTGACATAGGTTACATATGTGGAGTCATGCAAAATATGCCCATAATAGTCATGTTGTGAAAGAAAACATAGCCAAAAAAAAAAGAAAATACAGTAAAAAAAAAAAGTTACATCAATCTGTATCCAGACACCAACAGTTCTTTCTCTGGGGATGGACAGCATTTTTAATCATAAGTCCTTCATAGTTGAGTTGAATCATTGTATTGCTGAGAAAAGCTAAGTCATTCACAGATGGTCATCTTACAACATTGCTGTTACTTTGTACACAGTACATTTCACTTTGCATCAGCCCATGCAAGACTTTCCAGGTTTTTTTCTGAGAGCATCCTGCTACTCATTTCTTTTAGTATAATAGTATTCTATCATAAACACATACCACAACTTGTTCAGCCATTCCTCAATTGATGGGAATCCCCTCAATATCTAATCGTTGCCCCCAGTAATGAACTGCTATAAATATATTTGTATATGTAGGTTCTTTCTTTTTTAATCTATTTTGGATACAGACCTAATAATGATATTGCTAGGTCAAAATGGTAAGCGTAGTGTTGTAGCCCTCTGGACACAGTTCCAAATTATTCTACAGAGTGGGTGAATCAGTTCACAACTCTAACAACGATGCATTAATGTCTCATTTTCCCCACATCCCTTCCAACATGTATCATGTACCTTTTCTGTCCTATTAGCCAATCTAATAGGTATGAGGTAGTAACTCATAATTGTTTTAATGTGCATTTCTCCAATCAATAGTGTAATTTTTCTTATGATTACAGAGAGCTTTGATTACTTCATCTGAAAACTGATCATATCTTTTGATCATTTATCAATTGGGTAATGGCTCTTATTTTCATAAAACTGACTTGTACTCTAAATGTTTGAGAAAAGAGACATTTTACAGAGAAACTTACTTCAGAATTTTTTCACAGTTCCTATTGCTAACTATATTTCCCTCCATCCTATCCTCCTTCATTTATTCTATTCTCTCCCTCCTTTCACCCTGATCCTCCTCGAAAGTGTTTTGCTTCTCACTACCCTCTCTCTCAATTTGCCCTCACTTCTATTACACACCCCCTTCTCTTATCCCCTTCCCCTCCTACTTTCTTATAGGGTAAGATAGATTTCTATACAAAACTGAGTGTGTATATTATTCCCTCTTAGAGGCAATTCTAATGAGAGTAGGGTTCACTCACTCTCCCTCAACTCCTCTTTCTTCCCCTTCACAATAAAAGCTTTTTTCTTGCCTCTGTTATGTGAGATAATTTAGCCCATTCTATCTCTCCCTTTTTCTTTCTCCCGGCACATTCCTCTCTCACCTCATAATTTTATTTGTTGGGTTCTTTTTTTTTAGATACCATCCCTTCAAATTCAGCTCACATCTATGTCCTCTGTCTATATACAGTCTTTCTAACTAGCCTAATAGAGAGGTCTTATGAGTTGCAAATAACATCTTCCCACATAGAAATGTAAGTAGTTTAACCTTATTAAGTTTCTTATGATTTCCCTTTCCTGATTACCCTTTTTATGCTTCACTTGAGTCTTATATTTGCCAGTTAAATTTTCTATTCAGCTCTGGTCTTTTCATCAATAATGCTTGAAATACTATTTCTTTTGATGCCCATTTTTCTGCTGAAGGTTTATACTGTTTAGCTGGGTAGGTGATTCTTGATTTTAATATCAGTTTCTTTGCCCTCTGGAATATCATAGTCTAAGCCCTCTGATTCTTTAATGTAGAAACTGCTAAATCTTGTGTTATCCAAACTGTAGCTCTTACCATATCTGAATTGTTTCTTTCTGCCTGCTTGCAATATTTTCTGGGAATTCTGGAATTTTACTATAATATTCATGGCAGTTTTCATTTGGGGATCTCTTTCAGGAGGTGATTGGTGGATTTTTTCATTTCTATTTTACCCTCTGGTTCTATTATATCAGCTCAATCTCCTTGATAATTTCTTGAAAGATGATGTCTATGCTTTTTTTTGATCATGAGTTTCAGATAGTCCAATAGTTTTTAACTTATCTCCCCTGGATATATTTTCCAGAGCAGTTATTTTTCCAATGAGATATTTTAAATTGTCTACCATTGTTTCCATTATTTTGGTTTTGTCATATTGTTTCTTGATTTTTCATAAAGTCATTAGCTTCCATTTGCTCTATTCTAATTTTCAAAGAATTATTTTCTTCAGTCAGCCTTTGGACTTCCTTTTCCATTTGGCCAGTTCTGCCTTTTAAGGCATTCTCCTCATTGGCTTTTTGGAGCTTTTTAGCCATTTGAACTAGTCTGTTTTTTAAGGTATTATTTTCTGCAGTATTTTTTTTGTGTGTGTATCTCCTTTACCAAGCTGTTGAGTTGTTTTTCATGATTTTCTTGCATCACTCTTATTTCCCTTTCCAATTTTTCCTCTACCTCTCTTACTGGATTTTCACAATCCTTTTTGAGCTCTTCCATGGACTGAGACTAATTAATATTTTTTTTCTTGGAGGCTTTGGATGCAGGAGCTTTAACTTTATTGTCTTCTTTTGAGAGTGTGTTTTGATCTTCTTTGTCACTATATTCTTTCTATAGCCAGATTTTTTTCTATTGTTTCCTCATTTTCCCAGCCTATTACTTGACTTTTAACTCTTGGTTAAAATAGAGTTTTGCTTCCAGGTTGGAGAGCACACTATCCCCAACTACAGTGGTTTCGTGTAGCTGTTTTCAGCCATTGAATATAATACTAGACAATTGATTTGTAGTTATTATTAACAACAATAATAACTCATTTATATAGGGCTTTAAGAGTTTACCAAATATTTCCCCACTATCACCAGTGATAATTATACTCAGTGACACTGAATGATATAGTGTGGTAATGTATTTTAACATTTGCAAAATGCTTCATATATGTTATCTGATTTAATTTAACCTTAAGGGATAGGTATTCAAGTATATGAATGGATCTGGCATCACATGGTGGTGTCTGTTGTCTCCAAAAACAAATATTACAATCCGTGTATGACTTTTGTCTGTGTCCTCCTGTAAACTTTCTTCAGCTGAATAATAATATATTTTGCTCCAGCCTTTTACCTTTACTTTATGTGTATCTCTCTGCTTCAAATGTGTTGTAAACAGCATATTGTAGGATTCTGGCTTTTATTCCCATTTTCACCCCATTCACATTCAGTTATGGTTACTACATTTTCTACATTCCCTACATTCTATTTCTCCCATGTTTATAATTTTCACCCTCTTTTCTTTCACCCTGTCCCTCCTTACCAATGTTTTGCTTCTGCCTACCACCTCCCTCAATCACACCCCCTTCTATTAGCCCCTTCCCTTTTCTTGTCCCCCCCCACTTCCCTATAGGGTAAGGTATGCTATTCCCTTTGAACTAAAACCAATGAGTATAAGGGTCAAACAATGCTCACCCCATCTTCCTTACCTCCACTGTAATCAGTCTTTTGTATCTCTTCATGTGATATAATTTACCCCATTCTGCCTCTCTCTTCCCACTTCTCCCAGTATAATTCTCTTTTTCACCCCTTTTTTAAATATTATCCCATCAAAGTCATTATATACCCATACCTCCTATGTATACCTCTTCTAATTGATCTAATAGAGATATTTTTAAGAGTTATAAGTATAATCTTCCCATTTACAGACGTAAAACGTTTAACCTTATTGATAACTTACGGGTTGTTTTGTTTTGTTTTGTTTCCTAGTCACCTTTTTAGGTTTCTCTTAAATATCGTATTTGAAAATTGAATTTTCTGCTGAGCTCTACTCTTTTCATAAGGAATGAATGGTAAAAACAAACAAATGAAAAACAACAACAGCAGCAACAACAAAAAATTGTTAGATTCTACACAACAGGTGGCAATGGCAATGCCTTAACCATGCATGTGTTGTAAAGACCACTATGACCTCTTTCTTTATTATCAAGGGTAGTGCTAACCTTCTCCCCTTTCATACATCATCCTTCTGTAAACTTTCTAAGAGGGGTTCACATTCTGGTGGCCTGCCATGCTTCCTCTTGATATTGCAAAGATGACAGTAGTGCACGCTGGTAGTGTACTTATTATCTATTGTTCTTGACATATGAACAATCTATCTTTTTTCCCTAATTATCAATTTCATTGATGACACCCTTTACTGTAGCTCTCCTTTATAATTTCTTGCTTATTACATTTTGCCACCTGCTCATACTTTAGGCCTCTGCCTTGCTATTCTAGTAATGTTCATCTTTAATTCTTTAATTCCTGAAGTGTCCAGTGTACCCTAGCTAGTTAGCCAAACAGGCAAGATTTGAAATAAACTTTCTCCTGACTCCAACATCCTTCCTACTATAAAACATTGCCTTCCAAAGGAAATGGCTTCTCTATGTAAATCAACATTCTATGCAGTGAAAAGAAATGCCTACTTAGGAAACATTTAACAAAAAACCAGATGACAGGCCCTTTCTTTTTTTCTTCAGCACAAATCAAAAGTGTCCCCAAAATTATTTGTCTGATCAATACCTGTCCAAAGAATTAAATTATTCATACAATTCCATAGCCTAACCCATATCCAATGATTTGTCCAATGGCTGATTGATTCACAATTGCTGGAAATGGAGTTCAGGAGATAGATTTGTCTCTGCTGCTAACTGAAATTTGTTGATAATCTAAACAAATGGTTGAAATTCTGTCTAAAAGGATTTCTGGAAAAGACAGCATGAAGAAAGAAAAATGCAAGTTTTCAAAAGCACAAAGTCCGGTTGCTTCTTTAAAAGGCAAAGTCTTTAAAAAGAAAGAAAGAAAATGTAAAAACCCTGTGTCGGCAGTCAGGGGAGCTCATTATCTCCCCATTCATACTGTTTCCTGTGAGTGATGCTATATATTCATTGCAAAAGCTGACATTGCTGCAATGTCTGCCCGCTGGAGATTGGCAATGGGCCACAAGTGAAAATCCTCACAGTTGGAATGAGTTCCTACAGCAACCAAATCTTTGCTTCTGGGGCAGAGTTGGTATGTGTGTGAGTGCATATAAATGTACATACAAAAACACATGTATATTTGCATGTATATATCTGCATTATATGAATATACATATGTTTGTGGTTTTCACTTACGTATATGTATATGTACAAAATATGTGTATGAGACAAGAATTAAATATATATATTTCAAGTTGCATATACATACATGTGACTTGAGCTATCTGTGATTGAGTCTGTATTTATATGTGTGTGTATGTATCTGTGCATATACACATACAAGAGGCAGAATTGAACCCAGGTGTTCCTCATTTCAAGGCCAGCTCTCTATTCATACACAGTGTTGCCTCTCTATACATAGAAAAAACTAATTTTTGTTGCTCTATTGTTTTCAGTCATGTGTGGTTTTTCATAACCTCATTTGTGTTTTTTTTGGCAAAGATATTGGAGTGGTTTGCCATTTCCTGTTTCAGTTCATTTTTACAGATGAGGAAACTGAGGCAAATAGGGTTAAATGACTTGCTGATGGTCATACAGGTAGTAAATATATGGGAACAGATATAAACTCAGTCTTCCTTGATTCCAAGCCCAGTGCTCCATTCACTGGCCACCTAGCCACCCTTCAGAAAAATTAATAGCATGCATGTATTTGACAAATGGTTTACCTGAATCACAAGTGGGACTGGAAGAGATGGTGTGGATGATGGATCATTAGTAATGCAATGACACTACTGGGGTTGGGGGAAGAGGTTTTGAAAAGAGACTTATTCTCATCAGTAGTGAGGATTTTTTTATTTCTTTTTTCCATAAATGAAGATATCGTTGTCAAATGGGAGTTCCACTGATTGAAATAATAATTCACTTAGCACCATAGATTTCCCTAACAAGAAATAGCTGAATGCATAGTCATTTATGATAGGGTTCTTTTACTACCCTTCCGTTCCTTATTCAAATGTGTGTATCCTGCATCTACTTATTGAAAAATGATTTGGATGTTCCAGATGCAAAAGTCGAGGCATTCATGATAAGGAAATTAATAAGGATTGTGCCAATGATCAGCTGCAATCCTTGTATGTGGTTCAGTCAAATCAGTTCCCCTCTATTGTCCTCAGTATCCTTACCTATTAAAAGGTGGGCTAGGTGATTGTTAATGCCCATATGTGCTTCACTGCCCAATACACATTGTGCACCCAAGTAAAGAGCAAAGGGCTCAGGTTCTAAGAGAATGAGCTTTTTATGAAGCTTGCTTCCTGTTCAACCTGGTCTTCATATTCCCTCAATGTTTAAAATATTGCTTCTGATTCAGCTTTATTTCTATTGTATTCGTCAAGAATAGGGGTTCTTAAGCTGGGGTCCACACAATCCCAAGAGATCCATAAGCAGATTTCAGGAAGTCCAAGACCTTGAGTGAAAAATATATTTCTTTATTTTGAATAACATCTAACTGAAATTTAGCATATCCTTTAATTATGTTTAAAAAGACCTTGAAGAGGGGTCCACTAAACTGCTGAAGGATGCTATCACTCACACACACACACACACACACACACACACACACACACACACACACACAAATGTTAAGAACCTTTCTCCTATAATTTCTTCCCTCAACCTATCAAACCAGAGCGTTGCAGTTCCCAGAGAACTGTTCACTCTCAAATTCCCAGCACTAAACTATCTCTCATTTTCAACAGTTTTGCTCCCATCCTAAAAAATCTGATTCAAATATAAGAAACATTTACTGTGTCCACTATAATCAGAACATTCATTAATGTCCTACTCATGCTTGATTGCCCCCCACTGACCCTAAGTTCTCGAAGAATATGTCAGAGGAGCTTTAACTCTGATATGTCCTTCTGAGCTAAAAAAGTTTAGAATAAATATAGGCCTGATAAACTACCTTTACATCTGTTTTCTGAGGATCGGTCTAGCTAAGTCTGGAGACACACATCAACAGTTTGGCCCCAGGGGAATAAGTTTTTTGACAACACCAACTCCTGAATACCATCTACTGACCTATACAGGTGTTATGCTCTGCAATGGTAGAGAGATGGCCCACGTGGAAAAAAAGAGATGAAGTATTTTTATATAGAGTTCTGTGCTAGGTTTCAGGAAACATCCAAAGCTTAGCTAAGACGTTGTCTTCCCATTGAAGAACTTATCATCCAATAAGAGGACAAGATATTAAATGAGATACATATAAAATGTACATTACTTCATAAATGAAATCAAAAGGATTTACTAAGTGCTTAATGTGTGTCAAACACTGTTCTAGGAGAGATAGAGACACAACTACAAAGAATGATATAATCTCTACTCTCAAAGAGCTCAAATTCTAATGAAGGAGACAAATACTATCTATCCATCTATCTGTATGTGTGTGTATGTCTATACATATATATAGTGAATCGATATAAATATATACAAAGTATTTAATTACAAGGTACTTGGGAGGGAAGTCACTAATAGGGGAATCAGGAAAGGTTTCATGTAGAAGATGAATAAGATAATTTTTTTTTAATGTTATATGAGGTGTGAAAGGACTTTCAAGGGTGGTTAGGATTTCTTCATACCTGGAAAATCAATATTCATTCTAGCCTCAGGATAACTGCAAAGTCGAGGAATTCTTTGATCTACTCCAGCCTATAACTTGCACACATGTATGTGTATGCATATATACATTTGTATGCATGTACATACATATATAAATGTCTACATATTTGTATGTCTATATACTGTACATGTATGTATATTGTTTGTGTGTGGAAATATGTTTATTTTCTTGTTTATGAAATCTTTTTGGTTTCATACACACATACACACACACACACACACACACAGACTAGGGAAGCTAGGAATAGATAGAGCACTAGATTTGGAATGAGGAAGATTTATCTTCCTGAGTTCAAATCTGGCCTCAGACACTTACAAACAGTGTAACCTATTTGCCTTACTTTCTTTATCTATAAAAAATAAGCTGGAGAAGGAAATGGCAAACCACTCCAGTATCTTTGCCAAGAAAACCCTAAAATTGGGTCACAGAAATTTGAACATGACTGAACTGACAGAACAACAAACATATATTAGCTATAATAAGGTAAATGAAAATAATAATAAAAGTAATTGAAAGGTTGTATAATTATTATGATTAGTATTGGCTTTGTAGAAAATGTGAGGAAATGTACCTTATTCCTTTTATTGGATAGATGAGAAACCATGGGTGTGGACTATTGCATGTGAGGTAAGAAATGGTCATTGTGTTGGCTTGGATTTTGTTTACCTGTTTTTCTTTGTTACAAGAGGTTAGATGAGTGTATTACATGAGGGCTTGGATGGAAGGATATATACAGAAATGGCTATCATGCAAAAATAAAAGAACTAAAACAAAATAAATAAGGCTGAAAGGGAGTGGAAAGAAGAAAAGAAGGGACAGAGGAAGGAAAGGAAGTTGGGAGGAAGAGAGGAAGGGAGTTTGGGAGATAGGAAGGCAAGGGAGAAGGAAAGGAGGGAGGGAGGAAGGGAGAAAAGAAAAGATGAAAGGAAGCAAAGCAAAAAGTAAGGAAGGAAAGGAAGGAGGAAGGGAGGGAAAGAGAAAAAAAGGAAAAGAGGAGAAAAAGGAGGAAAGGACAAAAGGAGGTTGGTTAGTTAAAATATGAAGCTGCCAGATTCCCATTTAACTCTCCCCCCCTCACTGCTGCCCTCAGTTAAGGTTTCCTGGCCCTCATGGATTAGGGTTTCTCCTTACAACTCTCAGCTAAATTTGCCCAAAATGACTGGTTTAAGAGCATTGTTTGTGCAATTTTCCCTGGACCATTTTATGAAGGTTGTCCCATATGTTTTAAAAAAAATTGGCTCTGGATCTGTGGGGTCATAAACTTTAGAAGTTAAAAAATTATTCTCATTCACCATGCCCAGTACAGTGTCCTGGGGAGCTGGGAGCACACTAAATAATTACTGTACTAATTATGGGATTTAAAATGTACCGAAGATACTTAGATGAGCTATATGAGAAACACAGATTGACGATGGAAATAATAATAATCAATAATAATGAAGTCAATGGAAACTCATTTCTCAAAGCTCTGTCAAAAGAGTATAAGCCAGACAGATTTACAAGCAAATTCTATAAAACATTTAAAGAACAATTAATTCCAGTACTATGTATACTATTTGGGAAAATAGGTGAAGAAATAGTCCTACTAAATTCTTTTTTATGATACAAATAAGGTGATGATACCTGAACCGGAAAGAGTCAAAACAGAGAAAGAAAATTATAGACCAATTTCCCTAATGAACCTAGCTGCAAAAAATTTAAATAAAATATTAGCAAAGAGATTATAGCAACTTATCATAAGAATAATAGACTGTGACTAGGTAGGATTTATACCATGAATATATATATGGCTGCTTCAATATCAGGAAAACTATCAGCATAAATGATCATCATATCGACACCAAAACTAATAGAAACCACATGATTATCTCAATAGATTCAGAAAAAGCTTTTGACAAAATACAATACCAATTCTTATTAAAACCACTAGAGAGCATAGGAATAAATAGAGTCTTCCTTAAAATGATAAGTAGCATCTACCTAAAACCATCAGCAAGTATTATATGTAATGGGGATGAGCTAGAAGCATTTCTAATAAGATCAGTAGTGAAATAAAGATGTCCATTATCACCACTGTTATTCAATATGGTACTAGAAGCATTAGCTTTAGCAATAAGAGAAGAAAAAGAAACTGAAGGTATTAGAATAGGCAAAGAAGAAACAAAGCTATTGCTCTTTGCAAATAACATGATACACTTAGAGAATCCTAGAGAATCAAATAAAAAGCTACTTGAAATAGTAAACAACTTTAGCAATGTTGCAGACTATAAAATAAACCCACATAAATCATCAACATTTCTATATATTACCAACAAAGCTCAACAGCAAGAGATAGAAAGAGAAATTCCATTTAAAGTCACTGTAGACACTATAAAATATTTAGGAGTCTACCTACCGAAACAAGCCCAGGAACTCTATGAGCACAATTACAAAATAATATTCATGCAAATTAAGTCAGATCTAAATAATTGGGGGGGAAAATCCCATCAACTGGCCATGGATAGGCCGAGCTAATAAAATAAAAATGACAATTCTACCTAAATTAGTCTACTTATTCAGTACCATTTCAAAGTGTCAAAAAATTATTTTAGAGAGCCAGAAAAAAATAATAACAAGATTCATTTGGAATAACAAAAGGTCTAGAATATCAAAGGAATTAATGAAAAGAAATGCTAGGGAAGGTGGCTTAGCTATACCAGATCTTAAATTGTATTATAAAGCAGCAATCATCAAAACCAGTTCGTATTGGCTAAGAAATAGAGTGGTGGATCAGAGCAATAGGTTAAATATGAAAGATACAGTAGTTAATAACTACAGTAATGACTGATAAACCCAAATACCTCAGCTTCTGGGATAAGAACTCACTATTTGACAAAAACTGCTGGGAAAACTGGAAAAAAATGTAACAGAAATTAGGCATAGACCAACATCTTAAATCACATACCAAGATAAAGTCAAAATGTTTTAGATATAAAGGCTGATACTATAAGCAAACATGGAGAGCAAGGAATAGTTTCTCTGTCAGATTTATGGAGAACAGAATTTATGACCAAACAACAGATAGAGATCATTATGAAATGCAAAGTGGATAATTTGATTGGATAGTTTAATGAAAAGTTTTTGCACATACAAAGCCAATGCATCTGAGATTTGAAGGAAAGCAAAAAATTGGGAAATAATTTTTACAACCAGTCTCTCTGAAACGGGCCTCATTTCTAAACTGTATAGAGGATCAAGTCAAATTTATAAGAATACAAGTCATTCCCCAATTGATAAATGGTCAAAGGTTATGAACAGGCAGTTCTCAGATGAAGAAATTAAAGCCATCTATAGTCATATGAAAAAATGCTATAAATCACTATTGATTAGAGAAATGCAAATCAAAACAACTCTGAGGTACCACATCAAACCTACCAGATTGGACAATATGACAAAACAGGAAAACAATAAATGTTGGAGAAGATGTGGGAAAATTGGAACACTAATGCATTGTTGGTGAAGTTGTAAAATGATACAACCATTTTGGAGAGCAATTTGGAACTATGCCCAAAGGGCTATTAAATGTGCATACTCTGACCCAGCAATAGCCCTTCTAGGGCTATATCCCAAAGAGATCATAAAAATGGGAAAAAGGACCCACACGTATAAAAATGTTTATAGTAGCTCTTTTTGTGGTGGCCAAGAATTGTAAATTGAGAGAATGCCCATCAACTGGGGATGGCTAAACAAGTTGTGTTATGTGAATGCAATGGAATACTATCGTGCTATAAGAAATGATGAGCACACAGACTTCAGAAAAACCTGGAAATACTTGTATGGACTGATGCTGAGTGAAGTGAGCAGAAACAGGAGAACACTGTATGCAGTAACAGCTGCGTGCGATGACTAACTTTGATACATTTAGCTTTTCTCAGCAATGCCAGGATCTAAGACATCTCCAAAACACTCATAATGGAAAATGCTATCCATATCCAGAGAAAGAACTTTCGAGTCTGAATGCAGATAGAAGCATACTATTTGCTTTTTTTTACCTTCTGTTTTGTTTCTTCTTTCTCATGGTTTCTCCTATTGGTTCTAATTCTTCTTTACAACATGATTAACATGAAAATAGGTTTAATAGAGATGTTTATGAAGAACTTATACCAGATTGCATACCATCTTGGGAGGAAGGAGGAGAAGGGGGAGAAAATTTAAAACTCAAAAGCTTATGGAAGTGAATGTAGAAAACTAAGAATAAATTAGTTATTAAAAAAAAATAAGTTAAAAAAGAGTATAGGCACCAAAGTACCATGGGTAATTTAGGTTAAGAGGTTCAGATTGGCAAAGTGGAAAAGGAATGTTATGGCAGAGATATTTATGCTGTGTAGTGGGGAAAATTATTTAATTTGGAGTTAGAAAACCTAAATTCAAGTCACAGTTCAGTTATTTATTAGCTCTGTGATAACAGACAAGTCACTTGACCTCTCATGAACCCAGTTTTCTCATCAGTATCTTTAGCACTCAATTTTCAGGGGGTGTTAAATTAAAGGGGATGAATGGGACGATGAACACAAGTAGTACAGATGTGTCAACTATCCTCTCTCCACTAAAGTTTTCCTCTGATAGCTCTTTATGGCATGATTATAATCCAATATTCTCTAAGACTCAGAAAGCAGTTTACAAGTCCTAGCACCTCCTACTAAGGAAGGAAGTCTTCTTCTGGGCTCTGCTCAAGATCAATACTTTCAATAGATCTTCCCAGGTTTCTTCAGTTAATACCTGCATAAATCCACATTTATTTTTTACGTAGTCTGTTTTTACTTATCTATGAACAAGATAAGTTATATGTCCCCGGAAGAATGTAACCTCTCTGAGAGCAAGGAATTTTGTATTTGCATGGCCACTGTCTAGAACATAGTAGGTCCAAAATAAATGCTTGCTTGATTGATTAAAATCACAGCATAAAGTATTGTGGGATCAATCATTCTGAAGACTTTCCTTACCCAATGATCCTTCTCAACCTTTGGCATCACATAACAATTCACTCAGGAAAAAGGAACATAGATGGGGCTTCCTACACAATAAAACTTTTAAAATGGATCCTGTAGGCTGTATTATCCCATTTTACAGATGAGGAAACTGAGGCTCAGTGAGGATAAACATCTTTTTTTATAGCCACACAGCTAATCAGTGTCAAAAGCAGAATTCAGCCCAGCTGTCTTGACTCTATACAGGATTTCTCAAAACAGGCATTTGCATAAAGGAAGAAAATCTAGTGCTATTAAGTTCAGGAATTCCCAGATTATCACCCTCTCCCCATATATGTGAATGAATGTACATGGGTAAATGTACCTATGAAAACAAGTTGTATATGTATGTGGTTTTTAGTATGTAGGTATACGTATATACGTATATGTACACATATGTATAAGATCAGCTTAATTCCTTTTTTTTGTTTGTTTTGCTTTTTGGTGAGGCAACTGGGGTTAAGTGACTTGGCCAGGGTCACACAGTAGTAAGTGTCAAGTATCTGAGTCTGGATTTGAACTCTGGTCATCCTGACTCCCAGGCCAGAGCTCTATTCATTGTGCCACTTAGCTGCCCCTAATTCCTTTCTTAGAATACTATGATTTCCTCTCTTTTCCTCCCCTCCACGCCTCTGCTCATCTGAATACACTTCTTTGGTTGAAAGTAGTCTCAAATGATAGCTTCCAGTATCTGTCAGTAAGGTTCTTAATCTTTGACTGTTTTGATCCTTGCCTTTATGAATAATGAATACTTTTGTGCCATTACACAAAGAACAATATATCCTCTGATATTGTGTCACAACATATTATCATAGAGAGAGGGGAAAAGAGAAAGAGATAGAGATAGAAATAGAGACAGGGAGAGAAAAGAGACAGAGACAGAGAGAGGGGTAAGAATGTTTCTTTCCAAATGAACACAGAATTATCTCTACCTAATGGCAAAAATAAATAAAACAATTCATTCTTATGGGAAAAATAAGGAAAAAATGTAATTTTATTCCCAATATTTTTTTTCTTTCACATTGTATTTTGAGCTGATGCTAATATTTTACTTTGTCTTTAGTAATCCCTTAAGTGCTACACATATTTTAAAGGTAACCAGATGGTGTAGAGAATATAGAGTCCTGGATCTGAAGCCAGGAAGACTGGAGCTCAAATTGCATCTTATGCGCTTACTAATTGTGTGATTCTGAGCAAGTCTATTAACCTCTTCCTGACCCAGTTTTGCCATGTATAAAATGGTGATAATAATAATATCTACCTCCTTGAATTGTGAGGACAAAATGAGATATTCTAAAGTGACTTGCAAATCTTAAAAAGCTACATAAATCCTAGCTATTATTATTTTTATCACTTATTTAATACCTATGTGCTCTGTGAACACATTGCTGGGCACTAGGCATACATACATGCACAGACACATGCAATTTGTATGTATGTGTATTATATATACACATATATATTTATGTGTGTACATATATACATGCAAATGCATACATATATACATATGTAGATATAGATTAAAAAACCAAACATTTGTTCCTTTCAAAAGTCAGGCAGTTCATTGATATAGCCAAGAGCACATTGAAGATACACTTTCGATCGTGGCCTATTTCCCCCATTTTAAAAGCCTAGGATATGTTGGAGGTGATGCCTTACATCCCCGTAAGTTCAAAAGGTTTTCTGTTCCTTTCACTTTGTGGAAATAAAGTAGAATGACATTTTATTCACAGACATGCCATTGTACTTGACAGAGACTCTTCCTGCAGCCTTTGAACAACTGGCTGCTGATTGAAGTGTCAGTTGATTGGTTTTGTGATACAGATGCAAAGCTTTCCAGTGTGGCAGGTGAGATTATCTAATACAGGCTATTTCATTTCTGAATATTCAGATCGTGTCTTCAGATTTAGACTCTAGAAGTTGGCAAATCGATTAATTTTTACAAACTAAAAAGAACTCATGAAGTAACTTCAAGTTTCTGGAACTAAAAGTGTTGCTTTAGCTAGGTTTTTCATTGTTTTAATTATAAGCTAAAAGTAAAAATTGATAGTTTTAATTTATAATAGACAAATCTTCTTTGAGTTGACAGGACAATACAAAATCCACCACCATCATTATTTTCCTCATGCTGTACTCATTGGATTGTAGATTTAAAGCTGAGATGAACCCTAAAGCCATCAGGAATAAGCCCCTTTCTCTACAGAAGAGAAAACTGAGGCACAGAGACTTGCCTAGGGTCACACAGCCAGGATGTGTTAGGATTAAGACTCAGTTCTTTTTATTCACAGGCCAGCTGTCTATCAACCATGTCCTCATTTGTTAATTCTAGACTCAAAGACTTGCAAAAATAAATTCACTTCCAGTACCTAGCAATGAATCTTGAATATTTTTAAGGCAAATTGGCTTAATATAGGGATTTGAATAGATCAAAAGATTAAGTCTTCCAATCCTAGAAGCCCTCCAATGTGCACAGGATAAAGTTTACTTAAGAAAATTTCTGAGCAGAAGCACTCTACTAAGTAGGGTAGGGTTCTTCTCTGTATTTCCTGTCTTGTCTGTTTGTCTATATTTCTTGTATTTTCTGTTTGTCTCTTGTGCCTGAATAGTCAATTATATATAAAATGTTGAATTCTGGAATGCTCAAACTGGCCAGAGCAATGATCTGTCTGCTGAGCATGGTACTGTGATTCAGGAGTCAAAAGCAAGGGTTGGGATGAAAAACTCTGGGGTTTTAAGAGGAGATCCTCCTCTCTCCTCTCCTTTTTCTGGGTAAATACACGGACTAGGACTAGTTATTTTCCAATCCCTGTGACCTGTCATCTCACTTTCCCACAATCAAATAAACAAGAGACTTCTCTGTATGTCATCTGTCATTACTTCACTGTCTTGCTACCCTTCCTGTTTTAATTCATGGGTTGATTTGACCTGGTATGGTTATAAGCTGACACAAAACTACTTTTAGTGGTGTAGACCCCTCCCCAAACCATTTGAACCCTCAAGACCTGAGAAAGACCTAAAACCTATATTGGCCAATCAGGAAAGACATTTTGGCCCACTCTGAACTTAACCTACAATAATATTTTGCTTGCTCTGGCATAACAGACATACTTTGCTTTGCTCTCTGAGTGAACTCAAAATGCCCCTTTCTGTGTCAGGAACTACAAGGCCAAATGAAGCAGACCAGGAACATTCTTCTGTTTATGACTACTAGAAACTATCTTGAATAATGGGACTTTTCTTATCTTGGTATTTTATGGACATATGCTATGTTATGTTATATCATGTCAAGTTAATGATTGATATCTTGGATCTATAATTTCAATCAACACTTTAACACTTATCCTATGTTATTGCATTTACAATCTACCCAGTTAAGAAAATTCCTTTCTCATATTATGGTTAACATATATGGAGACTATAATTTTAACTGACATAGGCATCCTGATCCAGGAAGAGAGGGAGAAGTGAGAAGGAATTGTTCTGGAGATATAAGGTCCTCTTTGTCTATCCATCCTTGAGTTCACTGTCTATAATGAACTCCCATGTGTATCTCTATATGCATGTTCTGTAAGCTCTAAGAGAAATAAACATACACATGCAGCCTAATTTTTTTTAACTGCCTTAGAATGAACTCAGTAATGGTTAACAGTGATCTGTAATCAATTTTAGGATCCCTCATGGTTTGGTATGCTTTAAGAATAGAAATCTAACAGAAATATCAATGGGGGTCTGAAATCATTTTGGGGGAATTTTCTCATGTTAACTTGTCTGTCACTTGTAATTATTGCCTTGCCTTAACTACTTCTTCTTGGTAGTCCTGGTTTGGTTTAATTAAAATCTGACATAAATTTCATTTCTGCCTTGAGTGGTCAGTGATTTGACAACTTTTATGCAGCAACTGCCTATAAATTTAGAAGTTAAATTATTCCTGGTTGAATCTATTGCTGATTTGGGAGCTCCAGTCTGGTTAAACTCTGAGAAAATAAAAAGTGAATTGCAGAAAGGGCTGAAATACAACATCCTTAATTCTAGAAGGATCTATGGAAGTGGAAATCTTTCTGTGCTTAAATTAATCACTGAAGCTTCATATCCAAAGTAGCTTGAATTGCCTGTGGTTAATGCAATTCTGACACTGATCTCACTTTCTTGTAAAACTGGGACTTCCCTGGTCTCCTTGATTCAACTTTTTAGTGGGATATGTTTCAAGAACTCTCAGCGAATTCTTGAATAATTTTTATGTCACTAATCTCTCCCTATTTTTTTTGCAATGGAGAAGATCCTCAGTTTTAAACTTTGAGATATTTTATCTACTTCTTGTGTTGCTCATTGGTTGCATCTTCAATAGCACTTCCCCATCTGTATATAGACAGTAGTTATGCTTTTCTCCATGGGCAGAAAATGTTCAAGTTCACTGTCTGGCTGTATGTTAAAAAAAATAGGAATTTATTCTTTTCTTATTCCTGAGAAATAACTGGAGTACAAGTCCAATTTCTTGCCAATTTCTTTCCAAAATACTGTGCACTTTTGGATCATAGGACTAGGAGACAAAGAATATTTTTGTATAACTTTGGAAAGTGATAGGTTCCCTACAGACCTCAACATTAGCAAGCTCATTTGATTTGTTATGCTAATATTTTTCACAGAATGCTTCCTTCCAGATAAGAGGAAATCAATGGATAGGAAAATCTCATGCCCCACTTTAATATGACATTAAGACAATACAGTATTTCCAATGATTTAACATTACTTAGTTCTGCTAAGCTATATGGCATGTCATCTTTTTGATCCATGCAGTAAAACTACCAAGAGCATTTAGTGCTCTATGTCAATTTCTCATTTTTCTTCATCATTTTTCCACCCCTAGTCATGTAATGCTTGACTTTTCCTACAAAAGGAGGCAACCAGGTTGTGGTTGTTGTTGTTTGTACTTCCTTCTCAAAGAGGATCAAGACATGAAGAAAATGATGCCCTGGCTTGGAAGTGAATTAGAGAGAAACTTTGGCCTTTTTAAATTAAGGTCTTTGGGATTTCTCATTATGATTTGAGGCAGAGCCCATTCAGTGGTTAAGGTTAGGTAAGAAATAAGGGTAGGAATGTCCCCTTTTACCTAATTTTAAAAAAAATCAATCTGGGAGGGGAAGACCCTCAGGGTTTCCAACAAAAACAAAAACAATTACAATTATAATTGCATTCATTCTCAGCCCTTAGGGCCCAAACAGTGACCACTAAGTGGGGCTTGGGTTGTGACCTATTGTTGGCCAATCAATGAGAACCAGAGTGAATTGGGTTTAAGGCATGGTCTTGGCAACAGGGTAGAGTAGAAATGAAACTAGCTCTGAATCATAAGACCTGAGGGGCAGCTAGGTGGTGCGGTGGATAGAGTACCCGAACTGCCAGGCCTGGAGTCAGGAAGACATTCAAATGTGTCCTCAGATACTGGAATCCTGAGGAAATCACTGAACTCTGCCCAGTTTCCTTTTCTGTAAAATGAAAGGGAAATGGCCAATCACTCCAGCATTTCTGCCAAGAAAACCTTAAATGGGGTCATGAAATAAATGAACAACAACAATAACAAAGGACCAGGGGTCATATCTTCTGGGGTCAGATCTTCTCCTTAATGTAGCCTTGGGATAGATGGTTAACCTTCCAGAGCCTTAGTTTCTTCATATAAGGAGATAAGAAGAGATGGCTTCAGAGGTTCTAGACCCAATGCAGCCCTTGTTCTTATTTCTCATATAAGAATTTTTTTTTGTATTTCATTACTAATTTTGAACTGAACTCATAATATACATTTATATGTACTTGCTTCCCCATTATAGTGCAGGCTTCTTGTGTATGAAGATTGTATCATCCATTGTATTTGTAGCCTTAGCCCAGGCAAATAGTAGGAGGTAAATAAAAGCTTATGGATTGATTAATTAATCAAAACTGACATTTACATAGTAAAGCTATATAAAATATTGTATGTGAGTTATTTCATTTGATTATAACACTGTGAATTCAGTATATTTTCACTGTCATTTTGGGGGAATAAAAACCTGAGGTCCAGAGAGGCTAAATGAGTTATACACAATCACAGGCTGGCAAGAATTAGAGATGAGATTAAAATACAGACCTCTCCTGACTCTAAGCCTCTTTCACTAAATGCAGAAAAAAAAAAGATTCCCTAAAATTTCATCCCCAAAGAGAAACCTGTTTCCTGAAGTTATTTTAAATATACATGATGAAATAAGTATAACATGTTTCTGTGGTTCTATGAATTTTGCATAAAATATGTGCATAATCTTATCTTATTGTTCACTTGCTCTGATATCACATGGTCCTGATAATATCTTGGCTATACTCCATAGAATACAGACCTCCTTGCAATTAACAAGTTAGAAATCCTAACCATTTTGAAGAGTTCAACTTCTGTTTCATAAACTTATTATCTGAACAGAAAACAATCATATTGTCATGGCAATATATGTTACTTCTACAAATCAATCAATAAGGATTTATAAAGCACAAATTATTTACAAGATATTGTGCTAGGAATTAGAGAAACAAAGAAAAGTGTGTATTCTGAGGATGGAGATAATGCATACATATCTATATACATGCATATTCATATATAAAACAAATTGGAAATATTCTCAAACAAATTGGGAGTCACCATGTATGGGATGACACTCAAATTAAAAAAAAAAACAAAACCAAAATACAGAGGTGTCCAAGGAGAAACAGAAAGTTAATTTATTATTATTATTTCAAATCTCGAGATTTGGTGTCCCTCCACCAGTATGCTCTGATGAGGGGAGACAAAGACACAGAAACAGAAAATCAGGTTAAATAACCCTAATGAGTAAATTCCCCCTCCTACTAGGTGTCCCTTAGCCAGACCACCAAGGCAGAAAGATGGTTTACAACTGTTTTGGAAGGTCTGAGAAATTGAATAAACAATGGGGATAGAAAATGGAGGGAACTAGAAGGCATCTGAGTAAGGTCCTTTCAAAGGGAGATAAGGGGAGTAGATAAAGAACCTTTTAAGGGTTTTCTGGAGCCAGATTCTTTTTAGGGGCAAAGGCACATCTGAATAAGATTAAAAAGTAGGCTAAGGCTTAACAACTAGACAAATTTTTAACTACTGATACATGGCACTAAAAAACTTACAGAAATTTATACTTAACCCTATCCTACCTTCTGAACCTATTACCAGATTTAGAGGATAGTCTTATCCCAAACCTTAATTACACTAAGCAGTCTTCACTGGGACATCCCATTCAACTAGAAACTGGATGGAGTAGGAAACGTGTAAGGCATCATTTGTGACATGTCTTGGAGGAAACCAGTGATACCAAAGGCAAAGTTAAGAAAGGATGCATCTTAGATATAGAGGACAGCTAGTAGAAATACATGGAGATAGGAGATAAAATGTCATGTGGGAAGAACAACAAGAATCCACTTTGATTGGAAAGAGAGTATAGGGAGGGCAATGATGTGTGATAAGCCAAGAGATGTAGGATAGGATCAGGTTATGAAGATATTTAAATGCCAAAGAGGAATTTATATTTGATCTTAGAAGTAATAGGGAGGTACTAGAGTTTACTGAGCTGGAGGGTTGAGAAATCAGACTGGGCATGGATAGATCTAAACTTAAGGAAAATCACTTTGGCAATTATATGGAGAAGGAGGAAGAATAATAAAGAGATAACTAAAATAGTCCAAGAGAGAAATGATGATGACCTGAACTATGGTCTTGTCTTTTTAAGGAGAGAGAAAGGGAAAGAATTGAGAGATGTGGCTAGAAATGACACAATTTGATGGGGTAGAGAAGATGATGGTTTCTGTTTTGGAAGTTATAAGTTTAAGATAACAATGACAACAATAACAATAACAATACTACTACTACTACTACTACTACTATTTTATAGCACGGTCAGGCACTGGTATAGACAACTACATATTATCATCTCTCCCTGAAAACCTACTTCTCATTCAGTCTTCCATATTACTATTCAGGAAACCACCATTCTCTAGTCACCCAAGTTTTCTACCCCCTCACTCTTACACACCTAAGTTTTCAAATCTTGGCATTTCTACCTCCAAAACATTTCTCACTTCTTTTCCTACCTCTTCACTTACTGAAGGATATTTGTAGCACATGGCTTGTGTTGTCAATGTGTCCCTGTGACTGGGCACCATGTCAAAAAGGATTTGTATCTGAATTGCAAAGAGCTACCCACTCCTCAGAAATAGTTTCTGGTTTTGAGGTTTTGGTTTTTTTTTTGGATATAACCTCTTTGTTGAAATATAACCGATGCTAGCATTCCCTTGAATATCTAATAAAAAAATGGAATTTTTCTCCATTCTCCTTCTTCAGCAGCTATGGTGTCTGTTTGTAAATGTGAGCAAGAACATGAAAACCAACTTAAAGTCCCTGGCTTCTTCTATGTTTTTTGCATCTTTGTCTGAGCCCAGATCAACAAACAACAATCCTGAGAAATGAACTTTTTTTCATTCTTCATTTCTTTTTTATTTTTTTTTATAATTTTTATTTCAGGATAATAAAAATTCCTTCTGCAACTTTTGGTTACTTAAAGCCTGTCTTCTGCTAATATTAACCTTATTCTACCAAAACCTGTCCCATGGCATGTGAAAATTTACTTCAGGCCTTAAGTATTCCTTAAATGAGAAGACAGAGGAAGAATGTCAACTGTCTTTGATTCCTTGGCAAGTTGTCAATATCCCCACCTCAATCAGCCTGTTTGTGAGCCCTCTAAATGTGGTGTAATCTGTAACCTGATTTAATTTAGCAAAGAATCTCTTCAACTAAGTTTATGTATGAGATTATGACTTTGCTTAAATAAATTCATTCAATATTTATGACATTGAAGAAAATATGGGATTTTGAATCTGTCTTTTACTTTTATGGCCAAAGAGAAATATACAAGATAACAGTACGTAAAAGAATTATTTCTCTGTCATTCTGACATAATTTTGTCTATAAGGGACCATGTTATAATCCTAACATCCATTAAGATTTATTTTTTTGTCTGAGATTTGAACCTATACTTAACCATGGCAAAAACCTAAATTTTCCTTACCTTTATACTTTCTGTGCTGTGGTAGATTTATTTCAGCAGCAGTTGTCTACCACACAAACTCAAAGGGGGAATGTTTCTTCTATAACACTCTTGAGTTCAAAAATTTGGCAGTTACTGAGTTGGGTGGAGGCTTCCCTGTGGGAAGTCAGCTCTGCAAAATCTTCTCAGAAGAGCAAGGCACCACCCACAGGAGCATTCTGCAGCTGAAAGAACTAAAGAACTTTCTCTGGCTGGCCAGAAATATCTCAAATTCATTTTTTGCTGAGATAGTAAATATCCAAGGTTATTCAATTTCTGTTCAACAGTCCTACAAAGCTATCTTTGCCTCCTAGAAGAGTGTAATAAGTGATGGACTATTATTTCATTTTTTAAGTATTCATTAATGTGTTCTTAAGGATATTTTTTGTATTTTGAGAATTTATTTTGTAAATAGGAGAAGTAAATCTTTTCTTGTACCTGTTATCTATGTTGGACTCTTTTTGTAGAAAGGACTTTTTTTAATCCCTTTTATTCAGGCTCCCCCAGAACATGTTGCTTAAGCCTCAAGGTTAAACCCCTTCTAGAGACCAGCCCTGAGAACACAAGGATGTGGCAGATGGGTATATTTATAGGGAAGGAACTCCTAGGGAGAGAAAGAAAAAATGCTAATGGGGGCAATCTGCTGAAGGAGGGTATTTAATTCAGTGTACTTGTAGAGGGGTGATCTTGAGAAATTGGACTACTTCATCATCAGAGCTACCACAAAAGGAGGAGATAGTGTTTGTGGTGGGAGGGGGGAGGGTAAAATGATGTCAAGGGGTTATGAGATGAGAATGAGAGAAAAGGGAGCTCATTGAGAATGACCTCAATTTCCTTGGTAATGTAAGAACGGTCTTCAGCTGAAGAGGGTGGAAGAAGGAAATGTTGAAGGAAGCTTAAGGGAAGAGAAAGTCTAGAACATTTATTGTGGTGAGTGAAACAGAAAATTAGGGAAAGAAAAAAGAGAGGCCTGGCTTCAGTGAGGAAAAATTGAAATAAGAATCTGAGAACCCAGTTTCCAATCAGCCTAATTTAATCACCCAGCACGTTCTGGTAGAACAAATGCTGATTTGGTTTAAAGTATGTTGGTTCTGATCCTAGCTAAGCAGATTGTAACCTATTAACTCTATAATTTTCCTAGGGAGTTCTGTTTGGTTTGAATTCCAAGAAACATGATGGATGCCCCACCCAGGAGAAGTTGTTCACCTGAAATTTCCTCATCATGCTGTTGTTGTTTGCCCTTAATTCTTGAAGAAGACTATGATTTCAAGGAAGGTGATCCCATGACTTGCAAGTGAATTGAAAGTAAGTGAGGCAGGGTTGTGCCAAGTCACCAGCCTCACTTTCTCCTGAGGAGCCCTCTGGGTCCAGTGGCAAGATATAGAACAGGAAGACTGGAGATGGCCATTAATTATTAACTAAACTTTGACTACTCAACGCCTGACAAATCCCTCAGCCTCCATTCCCCATGATTGGAGGGTGAAGTGCTAAACTCCTCCCAAAGCTTGCCATTATAGAAAATTAGATCTGAACTTTCCAGCTCACTCTCCTCTTTCCATCTGCAGTTCTACTTGGTTTGAACTCTAGGAAATGTGATATTGTAGCCGGACTCTGCTTTTCAGCTTCCTTTTGGTATTGTCTGTCCCCATTAGATTTTAAACTCCTTGAAGACAGGGACTGTCTTTTTCTTATTTGTATCCCCAGTGCTTAGATCAGTGACTGGCTCATAGTAAGCACTTAATAAATAAATGTTTATTGAATTGAATTGAATTGAATTGTTTGACCTTAGGAAAATCTTAGAAAAGTTAAATAAAAGGTTTCTATTGATTTCACATATCTAATAACAGTTATGGACATTTTCTTTGTCTGTCACCTATGCCTAGAAGGTTCTCCTTCCTCATCTCCTCGAAGAACTAGCTAAAAATCTAACCTTTTACAGGAAGCTTTTCTGAACCTCCCTTAATTCCAGAGCCTTGCTCTGATTACTTATTATGTCCAATTTATCTTGCATATAGATTGTATGTGTGTATGTGTATATATATGCACATATGTATATATGCACATATGCATATATGTATATGTACATATAATAAGTGTGTGTGTATATATATATATATATATATATATTTATATTTATATAAATTGTTTACATGCCTCTCCTATTAGACTGTGAACCTCTTTAGAGCAGGAACTATCTTTTGCTTCCCTCCCCCAAATATCCTCAGTGCTTAGCACAGTGCCTGGCACATAGTAAGTACTTAATAAATGACCATTGACTGAATAACTGAGTTCCTGAACCAGCCACAGTCATCCATTTCTTTGTATTTATTTCTTGCATAATATCCAAGTATTGAACCACAGGGTAATGCCTGCTGTTCTTTTAGCAGTTAGGAATACAGTTAGTGGTGCCATTGTTCAACAGCACATGACATCAGCCAATTCACTAGAGAGTGTGTTTTTTTTTCAAATCTGTAAAAGCTAGCCCTTCATCCATCACTTAACCAATTCCTGAGTTTCTTCCTTGCCAGAGGACACAATTTCATGTAAAAAGTATTTCTCTGACCTGGTTCAGAGAGGTTTCTACCTATGAAGTTCTTCCATAAAAGGGGCCCACTATAATGCTGTAATAAAATTATTTCTTGCTATTAAACTGTGGTTCTTGTGAGCATTTTGTTCCCTAGAATCTTAAACTTGGACCCATCACCCCTGCTATTTACTGGTAAGTAGTAACTACCCTTGGCCTCAGTTTCCTCACCAATAAAATGAGGGAGTTTGACTTTTAGATAATATCTAAAAGTGTTTTCAACTCAAGAACAATAAACTATTCTGTAGCATAGAAAAGTCCCACTATTTTCATATTTGCAAGGAAAAATCAAGCCCAGACATATGCACTACAAATTTTATATTGAGTTGTTATGACTATGATTCCTATTTTCACCCATTCTTTATTATTTATAAAAAGAAAAGTGGGTTTTGTTGTGTTCCCCTCCCCCAACAAATGTTACAAGTGTGAAAATAGATGATTTTAATAGCCTTCATGTTGAAGTGACTCAGATATTTCTTCATTTCAAAAATACATATGCAAATGTTCTACATACAAAAATATTTTTCACTGTATAATACCTAAAGAATATATATGCAGAGACAAATGGAAAACATTATAAAATAGTATTATCATGATTTTCTTTTAAAATGTTATTTGAGATTGAAACAATGTATTGAAATATTCTGGCTATGTCTATGCCATGCAAAAATAACCCATGTAAAAAAGGAAATGAATTCTTCTAAAGTCTGTCAGGTAATGCATGTCAAGTAATGATTTTGGTTGTTTTCTTTTTATTGATTTTAATTGATATTCAAAAATATATCATAGTATTTGTTTGTTCACTGAATTTAACCCAAAAGACTTTAACATAATGTTGCCATGGGGACAGCAAGTAATAAATTTACCTCAATATTTAGATGCTTGGATAGATCTATGAACTCCTTGATGAAAGTATTTACTCCACTGGTGTATATTACAACCCATGACAAATTTTTCATTTCATGTTACTCTTGTCCATATTCTCATAAATTTGTCTTAGTATGTTTTTCTCAATATATATACCCTCTTCTAGATTTCTTGATATTAACAAATACTACTGTATCCATTGGACTGATAATTGGTTAATCCTCTCAGGCTACATGACGAGCCTAACTCCTTTTCTGGTCATATATCTTTCTGATTACATCTTTACCCTAACTCTTCTGCACAGTTCTTCATATGCTGCACGCTATTTATGAGCATCATGTGCCTCTTCATTATTCTTTTTTTAATGATTTTTTAAAATTTATTTAGTATTTTATTCTTCCCCAATTACATGCAAAAACAGTTTTTAACATTTGTTTTTAAACTTCGAGTTCCAAATTCTCTCCCTTCCTCTCCCCCCCCACACCATTGAGAAGGCAAACAATTTGGCATAGGTTATACATGTATAGTCATGAAAAACACATTTCAATATTAATCATGTTGTGAAAGAAAACATAGACAAAAAAACCTTAAGAAAAATAAAGTTTAAAAAAATTTTTCAACCTATATTCAGACATCATCAGCTTTTTGTGTGGGGAAGGATGGCATTTTTCATCATAAGTCCTTCAGAGTTGTCTTGGGTCATTTTATTGCTGGAAAAAGCTTGGTCATTCACAGCTGATCATCTTACAGTATTGCTATTACTTTGTACATGGTGGATTTCATTTTGCGTCAGCTTATGTAAGTCTTTCCAGATTTTTCTGAGATTATCTTGCTCATCATTTCTTATAGGACAATAGTATTCCATTACAATCACTGTACAATTTGTCCAGTCATTCTCCAATTGATGGGTATCCTCCTAATTTCCAATATTTTGCCACCAAAAAAGAGATTCTACAAATATTTCCATATGTATAGGTCCTTTTCCCTTTTTTTTTAAAAAATTATCTCTTTGGATACAAACATAGTAGTGGCACTGCTAGGTCAAAGGGAATGCATGGTTTTAAAACCCTTTGGTCACAGCTCCAAATTGCTGTAAAGAATCATTGAATCACTTCACAACTCCACTAATAGTGCATTAATACCATATTTTCTCCTTATCCCTTCTAATATTTGTCATTCTCCTGTTCTGTTCTATTAGCCAATCTTATAGTTATGAGGTAGTACCTCAGGATTGTTTCAATCTGCATTCCTACAATCAATAGTGAGTTAGAATACCTTCTCATATGGCTATTGATAGCTTTGATTACTTCATCTGAAAATTGTTCTTGTCTTTTGATCACTTATCAATTGGGGAATGTCTCTCATTTTAATAAATTTCACTCAGTTCTCTATGTGTTTGAGAAATGTGGTATTTATCAGAGAAAACTGCTTCAATTTTTTTTTCATAGTTATGATTGCTGAATGTATTTCCCTCCACCCTGTCCCTTCTCAAAAGTATTAAGTATCTGACTACTTCCTCCCGCAGTCTGCCCTCCCTTCTATCACTCCCCGTTCACTTATACTAATATATTTGCCTCAGTATTTAGATGCTTGGATGGATCTATAACCTCATATTCTTCCCTACTTTCCTGTATGATATGATAGATTTATGTACCCAACTGAGTGTGCATGTGATTCCCTCTTTGAGCCAATTCTGACGACAGTAAGGTTCACTCACTCCCCCTCACCTTGTCCCTTTTCTCCTCAACTATAAAAGCTTTTTCTTATCTCTTTTATGTGAAATGATTACATTTCCTTTTCCCTTTCTCCCAGTGCATTCCTTTTTCTTGCTGCTTAATTTTTTTTTTAGATGTCACCCCTTCATATTCAACTCACAACTGTGCCCTCTGTCTATATATACTCCTAAGTGCCCTAAAAATGAGAAAGCTTTTTAGTAACATCTTCTGATGTAAGAATGTAAACAGTTTAACCATATTAAGTTCCTTAGGAGTTCCCTTGTCTGTTTAACTTTTTATGTTTCTCTTGAGTCCTGCATTTGAAAGTCAAACTTTCTATTCAGCTCTGGCATTTAATCAATAATTCTGGAAATTCTTCTATTTCATCAAATATCATTTTTTTCTCTTAAAGGATTATATTCAGTTTTGCTAGATAAGTGATTCTAAGGTGTAATCATAGCTACTTTTCCTGCTATGTTGTCATATTCCAAGTCCTCCACTCCTTTAATGTAGAAGCTTCTAAATCTGGTGTTATCCTAACTGTTACTCCATGATACTTGAATAATTTCTTTCTCATTGATTTCAATATTCTCTCCTCGACCTGGAATCTTCAAAATTTGTCTATAGTAATCCTGGGAGTGCTCATTTTGGGATCTCTTTCAGGAGGTGATTTCTTTGGCAAATTATTTCCATTTCCATTTTACCCTTGGGTTTTAGAATAGCAGGGGAATTTTCCTTGATAATTGTTTGAAAGATGATATTTAGCCTTTTTCTATTATGGCTTTCAGTCAGTCAAATAATGTTTTAGATTCTCTCTTCTGGATCTATTTTTCCAGGTCAGTTATTTTTCCAATGAGGCAGTTCAAATTGTCTTCCATTTTTTAAAAATTCTTTTGATTTTATTTTATTGTTTCTTCATTTCTCACAAAATCATTATCTTCCACTTGCTCAATTCTAATTTATAAGGAATTGTTCTCTTCAGTGAGCTTTTTTCCTTTTTTTTTACCTCCTTTTCCATTTGGCCAATTTTACTTTTTAAGGAGCATTTTCTTTCTTTTTTTTTTTTTAAAAACTTTTTTAATATAATTTTATTTTTAGTTTTCAAAATTTACTTCCACAAGATTTTGAGTTCCAAATTTTCACCCCATCTTGCCCCTCCCCTCACCCCAAGATGGCATGCATTCTGAATACCCTTTCCCCTAGTCTGCCCTCTATCCTATCTCTCCCCCCCACTTCCCTCATCCTTCCCCTTCTGTGTCTCATTTCCTGTATTTCTTATTTCCCAGTTGCAGGAAAACTTTTTTTTAAACATGTGTTTTTAAAACTTTGAGTTCCAAATTTTCTCCCTTCCTCCCTACCTATCCACCCTCATTGAAAAGGCAAGCAAGTCAATATAGGTTATACATGTGCAGTTACACAAAACACTTCCATAGTAGACATGTTGTGAAAAACTAGCTCTATTTCCCTTAATCCTATCCTGCCCCCCCATTTATTCGATTCTTTCTTTTGACCCTATCCATCCTCAGAAGTATTTGCTTCTGATTACTCTCTTTCCCAATCTTACCTCCTCTCTATCATCCCCCCTGCTCGTTTGTCCCCTTCCCCCCCCACCATTTTCCTGCAGGGTAAGACTGATTTCCATACCCAATTGAATGTGTATATTAATCCCTCCTTAAGCCAAATTCTATGAGAATAAGATTCACTCATTTCCCCTCACCTTCCCCTGTTTCCCCTCCACTGCAAGAGCCTTTTCTTTTCTGTTTGTTTTTTTTCTCAGATAATTTACCCTATTTTACCTCTTCCTTTCTTCTTTTCCTAGTATAATCTTCTCTTATCCCTTAATTTTATTCTCCAGATATGACCCCTTAATCTTCAACTCACCCTGTGCCCTCTACCTACCTATCTATCTATCTATCTATCTATCTATCTATCTATCTATCTATCTATCTGTCTATACACATACAAATAATTTTTCCCCCTCCATCTACCCTAATACTGACAAAGGTCTCATAAGTTATAACATCATCTTTCCATGCAGGAATGTGAACAGTTCAACCTTAATAAGTCTCTTATGACTTCTCTTTTCTGTTTACCTCTTCATGTTCCACTTGAGTCTTGTATTTGAAAGTAAAATTTTCTATTCAGCTCTGGTCTTTTCATCAAGAATGCTTGAAAGTCTTCTATTTCATGGAATTACCATTTTTTCCCCTGAACGATTATACTCAGTTTTGCTGGGTAGGTGATTCTTGGTTGTAATCCTATCTCCTTTGCCCTCCAGAATATTATATTCCATGCCCTGCCATCCTTTAATGAAGAAGCTACTAAATCTTGTGTTATCCTGATTGTGTTTCCATAGTACTTGAATTGTTCCTTTCTGGCAGCTTGTAATATTTTCTCCTTGACCTGGGAACTCTGAAATTTGGCTATAATATTCCTAGAAGTTTTCCTTTGGGGTTTTTCACAGGAGGCGATCGGTGGATTCTTTCCATTTCTATTTTGCCCTCTGGTTCTAAAATATCAGGTCAGTTTTCCTTGATAATTTCTTGAAAGATGATGTCTAGGCTCTTTCTTTTATCATGGCTTTCAGATAGCCTAAGAATTTTTAAATTCTCTCCCCTGGATCTATTTTGCAGGTCAGTTGTTTTTCCAATGAGATATTTCACATTGTTTTCTAATTTTTCATTCTTTTGAATTTGTTTTACAGTGTCTTGATGTCTCATAAAGTCACTACCTTCCAATTGCTCTATTCTTATTTTTAAGGAAGTATTTTCTTCAGTAATCTTTTGGACATCCTTTTCCATTTGGCCAATTTCTCTTTTTAGAGCATTCTTCTCCTCATTGGTTTTTTGGACCTCTTTTGCCATTTGGGTTAGGCTGTTTTTTAAGGTGTTATTTTCTTCAGTATTTTTTTGGGTCTCCTTTAGCAAGCTGTTGACTTGTTTTTCATGATTTTCTTGCATCACTCTCATTTCTCTTCCCAGTTTTCCCTCTACTTCTCTTATGTGTTTCTCAAAATCCCTTTTGAACTCTTCCAAGGCCTGGGACTGATTCATATTGTTCTTGGAGGCTTTGGATGTAGGAGCTTTAACTCTGTTTTCTTCTGGGTGTATATTTTGATCTTCTTTGTCACCAAAGTAAGATAATATAGTCTGACTCTTTTTGTTCTGCTTGCTTATGATCCCAGACAATTACTTGAGTTTTAAACTCTTTGTTAAGGTAAGAGTCTGCTTCCAATGTGGAGAATGTACTGTCCCAAGCTTTAGGGGTTTATACAGCTATTTTCAGAGACACTTGTAGGGACCTGTAAATTTTCAGTTCTTCCAAGTTGGTATGATAAGGGGCTAGGTGTTTACTCCTTTCCTGGCCTGTGCTCTGGTCTGTTAGTGACCACAGGCACTCCTTTCAGTCCTGGTACTGTGAAGAAGGTTTCCTCTTCACTGCCACTACAAGCTCTACAACACCAGCACTCCTCCTTGCCCCAGGACCACTACCCAGAACTGTGATCCAGATCCAAGCACAGGCAAAGCAAGAGATTCCTGACAGCACTGGCAAATAGATTTCTACAACCCTCCTTTGATCAGCCACTTGATTCCCCCTCAGTCTGTGGGCTGGAAGTTCAGAACACAGCCACCGCCCCAGAGTCTGAGTTCTGAGCTCTGAACTCTGGAGCTGGCTCTGACCTAGCTCCTCTCTTAGCACTGCAGAAACAGAGTTTTCCCACTGACCTTCTAAGTTGTCTTTGGTGTTTGTAGGTTGAGAGGTCTGTAAGCTGCCACAGCTGCCCAAGATTCAGTCCTCTAAGGCCTGCTCTAGGTTCACGGCAGCCTGCACTCCTCTCCCTGCCCAGTACAATACACCTTTCTGGTCAACCATACAGGTTGTCTTGAGCTGGAAATTTGCTTCACTCTGTCTTTTTGTGGGTTCTGCTGCTTTAGAATTTGTTTAGAGCCATTTTTTATAGGCATTTGGAGAGGTTTGGGGGACAGCTCAAGCAAGTCACTGCTTTCATTCCGCCATCTTGGCTCTGCCAGGTTTTTTTTTTTTCTTCAGTGATTTTTGGCACCTTTTTTTCTATTTGGCCAATTCTGCTTTTCAAGGCATTCTTCTCCTCATTGACTTTTTGTAACTCTTACTGTTTGGTGTAGTCTATTTTTTAAGGTGTTATTTTCCTCAGTAATTTTTTTTGTCTCTTTTACCAAGATGTTGAGCCTTTTTACGTGATTTTTGTGCATCACTCTCATTTCTCTTCCCAATTTTTCTTCTGCCTCTCTGATTAGATTTTCAAAATCTTTTTTGAACTCTTTCATGGCCTGAAATCAATTCATATTTTTTTTTCTTGGAGACTTTGGATTCTTTGACATTGTTATCTTCTTCTGAATGTGTTTTGATCTTCCTCATCACCATAACTTTCTATGGTCAGACTTGTTTTCTGCTGTTTGCTCATTTTCCAAGTCTACTTCTTGATTTTTAACTCTTTGTTAAAGTGGGGATTTGTTTCCAAGGTAGAGGGTATACTGTCCAATGCTTCAGGTGTTTTGTGCAGTGATTTTCAGAGATACTTCTAGGGACGTATAAAGTTTCAATCCTTCTCAGGTGTTATGATATAAGGAGAGGTGTATTTACTACTTTCCTGGGCTTGTAGTCTGGTCTGTGAGTGACCACAAGCACTCTTTTCAACCCTGAAACCATGACTATGGTTACCACTCTACGATGTCTGCAAGTTCTGGTGTCCTAGTGCTCCTCTTTGCTCTAGTACTGCCACCCAGGACTGCAACCTTTATCTGAGTTTCGGCAAAGCAACAGAGCCCTATCTCAGGGCAAGCAAAGAGGCACCTATAGTCTCTTTCTGACCAGTTTTCAACCCTTATCATGTGTGATCTGAGACCTCTGGAAGAAGATGCTGCTAATGCGATTCACTGGCTCCCAAGTCCTGCTTCTGATTTGCCAGGGCCTGGTCTGTGCTGGGACAGTATGCTTTGTATTGTGCTCCTCTTTCACCCAGGTGCAACAGATCTTTGCTGCTGACTTTCTAAATTGTCTTTGGCTGGATAATTATTTTACCTTGCACTTTCGTGGGTCTTGCAGATTCAGGAAATTTTTTATGGCATTATTTAAATGTGTTCTGGGTGATTTTGAGGAGAGCTCATGCGAGTTGCTACCTTTTCTCTGGTATTGTGGTTCTGCCTCCTTCAGCATTATTCTTTAGGAGACTATCAAGTTTAAATCTGTAGATACTGTGGTGATCTGTGATTTTCAGCTATATAGCATTATTTGATGAATAGTGCTGTTAAAAAAGAGTCCTTTGTTTTATAAATATACTGGTTGAACAATGCTATGGGTTATATATCTCAAATGTATGGCACAGTCTAGACAATATCCTTTATTAAACAATAATATTTATTAAGTGACTACTAGGGGACAGTTACTATGCTCAACTCTGAGGATACAAAAAGAAGCAAAAGACAGTCCCTGCCTTCAATAAACTTAAAATCTAATGGAGGAGAAACACACACACACACACACACACACACACACACACACACACACATGGTATATTCAAGATAAATAGAAAATATTCAACAGAGGGAAGGCACTAGAATTCAGAAAGATTGAGAAAGGCTTTGAAAAAAAGATGGGATTTAAATTGAAACTTATAGGAAGCCAAGGAAGTCACTAGGCAGAGATGAGGAGGGAGAGTAAACCAGGCATAGGGAAGAAACAGAGAAAATGCCTTTTCTTGATTGGTACAAAGAAAAACAAAACACACAGAACATATTCCTTAATGTTCTTTTCTTTCCTATATAGTTTAGGTCCACTCAGCATTCCTTCAAAGAGAAAGATGAAAGTCTTGTTCCAAGAATATCCAGGAAGCAAGTGTAACTGAACTGAAGAGGACACAGCAGGAAATAAGATACAATAAGACTGGAAAAGGAGGAGGGAGTTAGGTTACAAAGGGTTTTGAGGCCAAACAGAGAATTTTATATTTGCTTTTGGAGGCAATTGGGAGCCAGTGCATTTTGTTGAGTAGGGGGTGGGAGGTGACATAATCAGACTTGTTCTTTAGGAAAATCACTTTTGTAAATAAATTGAGGATGGACTGGAGTGGGGAGACAGTCAGAACCATCAGGAGGACAATAATCCAGGGCCTGCCCCAGAAGAGCAGAAAGCCATATCAGAGGAGAGAAGAGGGTGTATTCAAGTAATGTTGCAAAGGTGAAATTAATAGGCCTTGACAAAGTAATATATACATATAGGGGGTGAAAGATAGTGAGGAGTCCAGGATGGCTCCTAGGTTGAGAGTTCGAGGATGGTGTTAACTTCTGTAACAATAAAGAAGGTGGTGGGGGGGAGTTTAAGGGAAAAGATAATAAGTTCAGGTTTGGACATATCGATAGATATTTTTCATCCACTAGAAATATCCTTTCAGAAAAATTGGATTTATGTATGTATGTTAATTGTGTATGCATGTGTGCATATGTATATATATATATATATATATATGTGTGTGTGTGTGTGTGTGTGTATGTGTATGTATATATACACACATGTATATGTATATATATGTATATGCATATATATATATATATATATTTATAGTAAAGCAAGCCATCTTTATTTTTATTTTTCTTTTTATTTTAAACTTAAATACAAATTAATAAAAGAAAAAACAAACAAATTTAAATACTAAAACTAAAATAATACAAAATAAGAAAAAATATCTCCATGTGCACAGTAGAATATATACACACACACACATACATACATACATACATACAAACACACACATAGGTTTGTATGTATGTGCTGTTCCCTCTTGAACACATTCCCAATGAAGGTAGGTTTCCACAAATAACAGCTCTCCTCCCCCATCTCATTCCTCTGTGTCAGTTCTTCCTCTGGCATCTCATTCATTTTATCATCTTAGCTTTCCTAGATGGTTTTGTTTTTTAAAATATCATACTCAGGTCTGCCCAAATCTGTCTTAAGAACTATTTAATTTTTTTTTTAATTTTTAATTTTTTAAATTGTTTTTGTTTTTTTTTTTCCATATGCTTTTGAGTTGAAAATTTTTCTCCCTTTTCTTCCCCCTCACCCTCCCCAAGACGGCGCACAATCTGACATAGGCTTTACATTTACATACCCATTAAACATATTTTCACATTAGTGAAGTTGTAAGTAAAAATTAAAACCAATAGGAGGAACCATCAGAAAGATGAAACAAAACTCAACAGAAGGTAAGAATAAGTGATAGCGATTCGACTTTCATAGCTCTTTCTTTGGAGGTGGACAGCATTTTCCATCCCAAGGCCTCTGGAGATGTCTTAGATCCTCCTAATGCTGAGAAGGGTTCAGTTTAACATTCTTAGTCATTGCATAACGTGGCTGTTATTGTGTACAAAGTCCTCTTGGTTCTGCTCACTTCACTCAGTATCAGACCATATAAGTCTTTCTAGGGTTTTCTGAAGTCAGCCTGTTCATCATTTCTTATAGCACAATAGTATTCCATTACATTCATATACCACACCTTGCTCAGCCATTCCCCAATTGATGGGCATCCTCTCAATTTTCAATCCTTTGCCACCACAAAAAGAGCTGCTATGAATATTTTTGTACATGTGGGTCCTTTTCCCATTTGTTTGATCTCTTTGGGATATAGCCCTAGAAGTGCTATTGCTGGATCAAAGGGTATGCACATTTTTGTAGCCCTTTGGGCATAGTTCCAAATTGTTCTCCAAAATGGTTGGATCATTTCACAACTCCACCAACAATGTATTAGTGTTCCAATTTTCCCACATCTTCTCCAACATTTATCATTTTCCTGTTTTGTCATGTTGGCCAATCTGATAGGTGTGATGTGGTACCTCAGAGTTGTTTTGATTTGCATTTCTCTAATCAATAACGATTTAGAGCATTTTTTCATATGACTATAGATGGCTTTAATTTCTTCATCTGAGAACTGTCTGTTCATATCCTTTGACCATTTATCAATTGGGGAATGGCTTGTGTTCTTATAAATTTGTCTTAATTCTCTATATATTTTAGAAATGAGGCCTTTATCAGAGAACTGGTTGTAAAAATTCTTTCCCAATTTTCTACCTTCCTTCTAATCTTAGTTGCATTGGCTTTGTTTGTGCAAAAACTTTTCAATTTAATGTAATCAAAATTATCCATTTTGCTTTTCATAATGTTCTCTATCTCCTGTTTGGTCATGAATTCTTCTGTTCTCCATAGATCTGATAGGTAAACTATTCCTTGTTCTCCCAGTTTACTTATGGTATCAGCCTTTATATCTAAGTCTGAACCCATTTTGACTTTATTTTGGTATATGGTGTGAGATTTGGGTCTATGCCTAGTTTCTGCCATACTCTTTTCCAGTTTTCCCAGCAGTTTTTTTCAAAGAGTGGGTTCTTATCCCAGAAGCTGGGGTCTTTGGGTTTATCAAATAATAGATTACTATAGTCATTGACTACTGTGTCTTGCATATTTAACCTATTCCACTGATCCACCTCCCTATTTCTTAGCCAGTACCAAGCAGTTTTGATGATTGCTGCTTTATAATACAATTTAAGATCTGGAATTGCTAGGCCACCTTCCCCTGCATTTCTTTTCATTAGTTCCTTTGATATTCTGGACCTTTTTTTTTCCAAATGAATCTTGTTATTATTTTTTCTAACTCTATAAAATAATTTTTTTAGTTTAATTGGTATGGCACTGAATAAGTAAATTAGCTTAGGTAGGATTGTCATTTTTATTATATTAGCTCGGCCTACCCATGAGCAACTGATGTTTTTCCAATTATTTAGATCTGATTTTATTTGTGTGAAAAGTGTTTTGTAATTGTGTTCATAGAGTTCCTGGGTTTGTTTGGGAGGTAGACTCCTAAATATTTTATAATGTCTACAGTAAGTTTAAATGGGATTTCTCTTTCTATCTCTTGCTGTTGGGCTTTGTTGGTAATATATAGAAATGCTGATGATTTATGTGGGTTTATTTTATAGCCTGCAACTTTGCTAAAGTTGGTTATTATTCCAAGTAGTTTTTTACTTGATTCTCTAGGATTCTCTAAGTATATCATCATGTCATCTGCAAAGAGTGATAGCTTTGTTTCTTCTTTGCCTATTCTAATGCCTTCAATTTCTTTTTCTTCTCTTATTGCTAAAGCTAAGGTTTCCAGTACAATATTGAATAACAGTGGTGATAATGGACATCCTTGTTTCACCCCGATCTTATTGGAAATGCTTCTAGCCTGTCCCCATTACATATAATGCTTGCTGAAGGTTTTAGATATATGATATTTATTATTTTAAGGAAGACTCCATTTATACCTATGCTTTCTAGTGTTTTTAATAGGAATGGGTGTTGTATTTTATCAAAAGCTTTTTCTGCATCTATTGAGATGATCATGTGGTTTCTGTTGGTTTTGTTGTTGATATGCTCAATGATGCTGATAGTTTTCCTAATATTGAACCAACCCTGCATTCCTGGTATAAATCCTACCTGGTCATAGTGTATTATTCTTGTGATAAGTTGCTGCAATCTACTTGCTAGTATTTTGTTTAAAATTTTTGCATCTATATTCATTAGAGAAATTGGTCTATAATTTTCTTTCTCTATTTTGACTCTTCCTGGTTTAGGTATCAACACCATATTTGTATCATAAAAAGAATTTGGTAAGACTCCTTCTTCACCTATTTTCCCAAATAGTCTATATAGTATTGGAATTAATTGTTCTTTAAATGTTTGATAAAATTCGCATGTAAATCCATCTGGCCCTGGAGATTTTTTCCTAGGGAGTTCATCAATGGCTTGTTCAATTTCTTTTTCTGAGATGGGGTTATTTAAGTATTTTTTCCCTTCCTTTGTTAATCTGGGCAATTTATATTTTTGTAAATATGTATCCATTTCACTAAGATTGTCAAATTTGTTGGCATATAGTTGGGCAAAATAATTCCTAATTATTGTTTTAATTTCCTCTTCCTTGGTGGTAGCTTCCCACTTTTCATTCTTGATACTAGTAATTTGGTTTTCTTCTTTCTTTTTTTTTAATTAAATTAACCAAAGGCTTATCTATTTTATTGTTTTTTTCATAAAACCAGCTCTTAGTTTTATTTATTAGTTCAATAGTTTTCTTAATTTCAATTTTATTAATTTTTCCTTTGGTTTTCAATATTTCTAATTTGGTGTTTAGTTGAGGATTTTTAATTTGTTCTTTTTCTAGTTTTTTTAGTTGTATGCCCAATTCATTAATCTCCTCTTTTTCTATTTTATTTATGTAAGCATTTAGAGATATAAAACTTCCCCTAAGAACTGCTTTCCTGCATCCCATAGGTTTTGGTATGTTGTCTCATTATTGTCATTCTCTTGAATGAAATTATTGATTGTTTCTATGATTTGTTGTTTGACCCAATCATTTTTTAGGATTAAATTATTTAGTTTCCAATTATTTTTCATTCTATCTTTCCATGGCCCTTTATTACATATAATTTTTATTGCATCATGATCTGAAAAGGATGCATTTAATATTTCTGCCTTTCTGCATTGGATTGTGAGGTTTTTATGCCCTAGTACATGGTCAATTTTTGTGTATGTGCCATGTACTGCAGAAAAAAGTATATTCCTTTCTATCCCCATTCAGTTTTCTCCAGAGGTCTATCATACCTAACTTTTCTAATGTTCTATTCACCCTTAACTTCTTTCTTGTTTATTTTGTGGTTAGACTTATCTAGTGCCGAGATGGGGAGGTTCAGGTCACCTACTAATATTGTTTTGCTGTCTATTTCTTCCTGTAACTCCCTGAACTTCTCCTGTAAGAATTTGGATGCTATACCATTTGGTGCATATATTTTAGTAATGATATTACTTCATTGTCTATGGTGCCTTTTAGCAGGATGTAGTTTCCTTCCTTATCTCTTTTGATTAGATCTATTTTTGCTTTTGCTTTGTCTGAGATCAGGATTGCTACCCCTGCTTTTTTCACTTCAGCTGACACATAATATATTCTGCTCCAGCCTTTTACCTTTACCCTGTATGTGTCACTCTTTTTCAAATGTGTTTCCTGTAAACAACATATTGCAGTATTATGGTTTTTAATCCATCTGCAATCCGTTTCCGTTTTATGGGAGAGTTCATCCCATTCACATTCACAGTTATGATTACTATCTGTGTCTTTTTCTTCCTTTTTCCCCCACTTATGCTTTTATTTCTCCTTTTTCCTTTCCCCCTTCACTAGTGTTTTGCTTTTGACCACTGCCTCCTTCAGTCCCTTCCCCCTTTTATTATCCCTTTCCCTTTTCTTCCCCTTTAGTCTTACTGCTGCTTCCCTCCCTTCTTTCCCCCCTCCCTTTTCTTTCCCCTTTTCCCTCCTACTGCCTATAGGGCAAGTTAGATTTCTATACCTAACTGATTATATTATGCCCTTCTTGAGCCTAATCTGATGAGAGTAAGGTTCAAACAATGCTCCCCCCCCTTCTTTCCCTCTGCTGTAATAGGATTTTGTGTCTTTTCCTGTAATGTAATTTACCCTTGTCTGCCTCCTCCTTTCTCAGTACATTTTCTAAGATCAGATTGATCCACTTATTTGGATCCATTTAACCCACTTGATTAGATTTTTTTTTTCATTACATCAAAGTCAACTAATATCCACCCTCTTTATGTATACTCCTTTAACAAGGTGTAATAACAATACAGTTCTCAAGGGTTGCAAGTCTCATATTCCCTTGTAGGGGTTTAAACAGCCCCCCCCTTATTAACAACATATTGTATCCTTCTGTCCCATTTACCTTTTTAAGTCCTTCTTGAGTCCTGTACTTGAAGATCAAATTTTTTGTTGAGCTCTGGTCTTTTTATCAGGAAAGTTTGGAAGTCTCCTATTTCGTTGAATATCCACCTCCTCCCTTGAAAAATGATGCTCATTTTTGCTGGGTAATTGATCCTTGGCTGCATTCCAAGCTCCTTTGCCTTATGGAATATCATGTTCCATGCCCTGCGGTCTTTTAATGTAGAAGCTGCAAGGTCCTGTGTAATCCTGACTGTGGTTCCATGATATTTAAATTGTTTCTTTCTGGCTGCTTGCAGCACCTTCTCTTTCATCTGGTAATTTTGGCATTTTGCTATTATATTTCTTGGCATTGTCAATTTGGGATCGCTTTCAGGTGGTGATCAGTGGATTCTTTCTATGGTTATTTTCCCTTCTGGTTCTTGGACTTCTGGGCAGTTTTCCTTTATGATTTCCTGAAAGATACTGTCCAGACTCTTTTTTTCATCATGATTTTCAGGTAGTCCAATAATTTTTAAATTGTCTCTCCTGAGTCAGTTTTCCAGTTCGGTTGTTTTACTGATGAGGTATTTTACATTTTCATCGATTTTTTCATTTTTTTGTTTCTTTTTGACTGATTCTTGCTCTCTCATAGAGACATTAGTTTCTGTTTGATTGTTTTCTTCTGTTAGTTTTTGTACTTCCTTCTTCAACTGGCCAATTGTGTTTTTAGAGACTTGTTTCCTTCAGCATACTCTTCTGTTAGATTTTGTACTTCCTTCTTCAATTGGCCAATTGTGTTTTTTAGGGACTTGTTTTCTTCAGTGTATTTTTTTTCCAACTGGCCAATTGTATTTTTGAAGGACTCTTTTACCTCTCTCATTTGACTATCAAAATCCTTCTTGAGCTCTTCTAAGAAGGCTTTTTGGGCTTCAGACCAGTTCATATTCCCTTTTGTTGTTGCAGATGTGGGTTTGTTGACAATGTTGTCCTCTTCAGAATTTCTGCCTTGATCTTCACTCTTCTCATAATATGAATCTTAGGTACCTTTCTTTTTACTCATGGTGTTTCTTTATTCCCTGGCCTTTAAAGAGATTGCGCTCTCCTGCTGGGGAACAGAGGGTACTGACCCAAGCTTCTTGTGTTGGGAGCCTAGGTCTTGGTCACTGGCTTTGCATGCTGGGCCTCTTATGCTGGGAATTGGAGGCTGTAGGTTTCTGGCAGCTTACCTTGTGTTGGTCTGGAATCAGCAAGGTTGGAACTTTCAGGCAATTCTAGGTTGCCTGCTTTTCCTTTCCTTTAGCTTTCTTCAGCTCCTTTTAGATGGGTGCTGCAGGATGTTTATCTGCTTGGGGCCCCTTGCAGTGTTGTCTCCCTCGTTTCTGATAATGCACCAGGAGATTCCTTTGCAGTGGAGTGCCAAGGCTCCTGGTGATTTTCAGAGCTGATTTCTGCCGGTTCCCCCACACACCCTCACTGAGGCACTAGGAGGTCCAGGTGTTGTTGTTTGCCTACTCTACTGCCTGGGCTTCAGGATTTCTTCAAAACTGGAGGCTTCAGGCTCCTAGAGCTCACCTGGCACTGGGAGACCCGTTTGCTGGGCTGTTGCTCTGCTGCTTCTCATCTTTCTTCTAGTTCAGGTGTTCCAGGGTTTTTTTGTTTTTTTTTTCTGGGGTGATATTTTCTGGGTTTTCAGAGGTTGATAGGGGAGAGTGACAGCAACTACCTTTTCACTCCGCCATCTTGGCTCCCAGAAGCGGAAGTCAAGAACTACTTAATTACTAATAACTATCTTAAACATATATTTTACAATTACAAAATGTAAACAGTTTGTCCTTATTGAGTCCCTTATATTTAGTATTTGGCACGTACCTCATATTTCTCTTCCATTTGTATGTCAAATCTTTTAGTTTTTTAACAGCATCTTGAAAATCTGACAAATTCACTAAATGTCCTTTTTCTTCATCCAGGATTATGCTTAATTTTGCATACTATTATATTTTCAGCCAAAATCCAGTCCTTTTGCTCTTTGATATATAGTGTTCCAAGACCTGGGGTCTTATACTGTCACCACTGCTAGGTCTTCTGTGATTCTAATTGTCCCATGACAATTTTTTTTTCTTGTTGCTCATAATATTTTATCCTTTAGCTGGGGATTTTAGAATTTGAGCATGATATTCCTGTGGATTTTCCTTGTAGGATCTCTTTCAGGTGGTGATCAGTGTTTTTTTTTTAATTATCATTATTCTATTTCTCCTTTCCCGTCTTGTTTTAATCTTTCAGGGCAATTTTCTTGAATTATTTCTTGTATTACTGTATTAAGATTCTTTTTTTGGATCATAGCTCTCAGGTAGTCCAATTATTCTTATGTTTCCTCTTGATCTGTTCTTCAGATTAGTTATTTTTCTTATGAGATTTTTCACATTCTCCTATTTTTTATTCTTTATATTTTGTTTTGTTATTTCTTGATCTCTTATAACTTCACTAGATTCCCCTTACACAATTCTGATTTTCTGGTTTTTTTTCTTTTTTTATTGCTGAAACTTAAATATACAAGAAAAGAAAAACAAAAATATTATAAATTTAAATATTAAAACTTAAATACATAAGAATAAAAGAAAAAAGCATGTCACGTGCACAGCAGAATGTAAGGATTCAAATCTACAGCAATGAATTTCCATTTCAAGAAAGCCCATATAATAGGTTCTATGTGTTTTGTTGGGAACTGTCCAGCTTTTCTTTGCTGCTTTGCTAATTTTCTTTTGTTCTCTGCTGTGCACTTTTACTTTCTTCTTTTTTTTTCCCCTTCCCCTCCACCCCAGAAGGCTACAATTAAGTATATGTATATTGATATATAAATAAATATATACTTATATATGCATGTATACATATATACATACACATATGGACATATACTTTCTCTAACAAATTCTCCTTCTGATCTTTGTTTTTATATTTGTGCTTATCTCTTATTTCTTCTCCCTCCTCACTCTTCTGTTTTACTTCTACCCTTGACCATGCCCTCCCCAAGGATCCCTACCTCCCATTCCCTTAAATCTAAACAACCATCAATACCCATCTTTGACCTATTGCCTCAGTCCCCCCTCTAAAGATCCCTCCCTTGTTCTCCTATTCCCATTAATCTAAACACCCTACTATACCCCCCCTTTAACCTATTCCTTTACCCTATCTTCTAGAGATCCCTCCCTTACCCTCCCACCATCCCTTTAGCATTTCATTTCCTTCTGAATTTAGAAGATTTTTATACTATTCTAGATATATGTGTATTGTTCCCTCTTAAACCCATTCCTGATGATAGTAGGTTTCCAAAACTATCAGCCTTCCTCCCTCATCTAATACTCTCTGTCAGTTCTTCCTCTTACTCTCATTTGTATAAAATAGTTACTCTTTTTAGCTGTTCCTAAATGGTTTTAATTTTTAAAGTCATACCGTATTTATATCTACCCCAATCTTTTCTTACAAACTACCAAATTACTAATAACAATCTTAGACATACATTTTACATTTTATGTACACAAAAGCAAACAGTGTATCCTTATAGAGTCCCTTGTAATTAATCTTTGGTATGTGCCTTATATTCTCTTCCCTCCTATACACCAAATTTTCTATTTAGTTCAGGATTTTTTTTCTAACAAAGTCCTGAAAATCTGACAGTTCATTAAATGTCCATGTTTTATTTAGAATTAAGCTTAGTTTTGCTGGGTATGGTATTTTTTTTACCAGAACCTCAGTTCTTTTGCTCTTCAATATACAGTATTTAAAGACCTGTGGTCTTTTATTGTCACCACTGATAGGTCTTGTGTCATTCTAATTGTGGCACCACCATATTTGTTTTTTGTTTTTGTTTTTCTTGTAGCTCGTAATATTTTATCCTTGAGCTAGGGCTTCAGAATCTGGCTATGATATTATTTTCCTCACAGGATCTCTTTTGAATGGTGACAGGTAGATTTTTTTCTATTTCTACTTTCCCCTTTTCTTCTAATGCTTTACCTCAATTCTTGAATTATTTCTTGTATTATTGTATCAAGATTCTTTTTTGGATCACAGCTTTCAAGTAGTGCAATTATTCTTATGTTTTCTCTTCTTGATCTGTTTTTCAGATCAATTATTTTTTCTCATGAGATGTTTCATATTCTCCTCTATTCTTTCATTATTTATATTTTGCTTTATCATTTCTTCATCTCTTTTAACTTTGCTGGCTTCCCTTTGCCCAAGTCTAATTTTCAAGGAGTCATTTTCTTCCTTAAGATTCTGAATCTCCTTTTCTAATTGGTTGACTCTCGATAATCTTATCATTTTTCTTGGGTTTTTATTTTTTTTTTAGTTTTTCCTCAATCTTTCTCATTTGATTTCAAATTCTTTTTAAAGTTCTTTTATGAATTCTTTTTGAGCAGGGGACCATTTCACTTTACTCTTTGGGGTAGAAGAGAGTTTCTTTGCTTCAATATGCTCCTCTGAAGGTGAACCATGGTCTTCTCTGTTGCCCTCGTAACTCTCTATGGTTGATTTTTTCCTCTTTTGCCTATGTATTTTTTTTTAATTTGTTGTAGCTCAGTTTTTATAACCACCTGTAGACCTGGTGTATGGGGGGTGGTGCCTCTGGCCTCAGATGCTCCTTCAGTTCTCGCCTCTGGAACTGGAACCCAGACCTCCAGCCTCCTATAAATGCCCACAGCCAGTAGTGTCCCTGTCCCACTGCTTCTGCACTCACTTGACATGTCCTGGTTCCTTCTTGCTCCTGGCTGCATCTCCATAGTACAGCTGGGTCTAGTGTTCCTTGTCAGCAGAGGTTGCCTTGATCTTCCCTGGCTCAGATGCCGGACATCCCTCAGTTTCCCAGGGGTTAAAATTTTTATGCCTGGGGCTGAGGCAGCCTCCCAACCCAGCTAACCTCAGGGCTTGCTGCTAGTTATTTAAGTGGACATAGCCTGGAGCTGTTTGCTCTTCACAGGGATCAAACTTCATCCTGGTATTTTTCTTCATATATTCTCCAATTGTCCCAGGAGGACCACTGTTCTGCCCCTACTACTCTTTATTTATTTTTACTGCTTTATGTTCTCCCTGAGGTATTATTATTATTATCTCATTTATGGGGGGAAATTTGGAGAGCTTAAAATTTTCTGACCTACTCCACCATCTTCCCAGAATTGTCCATGAACTCTATCATATTTAATTGGGAAATATGAGCTTTATAGAGCTGATGTCTACACTAGTAATATATGCATAATTTATAATATATATACAGAGAGAGAGACAGAGAGAGAGAGAGAGTATATTCACACACATATCTACCATATTGGAAATTAAAATGCCTTAGTATGATTACGAAAATAGTTTTAACATCGTAGACCCCATGAAAAGGTCTTAGAGAACTCCAGTGGTCCCTGGACCACATTTTGAGGACATCTGACTTAGACTATTGTAATGGCCTTCTTATAGGTCTTTTGCCTTTCTGATTCATCCTTTAAACCTCTAATAGTACAGCAATAAGAGCTAGCTTTTAAATACTACTTTAAGGTTTGCAAAGTTCTTTACAAATACTATCTTATTTTATCATCACAAGAACCCTGTGAGGTAAATGTTACTGTTATACCCCCTCTGCAGATGAGAAAAAATGAGACAGAGAGGTTAAATAACTTACCCAGATTCACATAGTCATTAAGTCTTTAAGGCCAAATGTGAATTCAGGTCTTCCTGACTTAAATTCCAGTGTACTGCCCATTGAGTCATCTGGTAGGTCATGCCCTAATCATGTCATTCCTTTGCTTGAAAATCTTAAATGGATTATTGTTTTCTACTAAGTCAACTTCAGTTTCCTTTCAAAGACATTCAAAACTTTCTATAACCTTATACCATACTACATTTCTTTAGTTTTATCTCAAATAACTTCCCTCCATCAACTGTATGTTCCAGCCAAACTGAATTTCTCTTTACCCCACAAACACACACTTATTTCACCTTTTCCCTCTTCATGGCTTTGTTCAGGGTGTAGCCTATTTCTCATATGCTTTCAACTTTTATCCATAACTTATTGAATTCTTATTCATCCCTTAAATCCACCTCAGTGTCACCTCCTCAGTGAGGTCTTCTCTGATTAGTAAATATGTAAATCTTCTCTGATTCTCCTCTTCACATTAGTAATGATCTTCTGCCTGAAGTCCTTCCACAATATTTCACTGAGTAAGTCTCTAATGTGCTTTTCATGCAATATTATGTGTTTTTAGTTATATGTATTTACATCTTATGAACTACATGAGGGCAAGGAATTTATGTCATCCAAACATTCCATCTCAGCCACTGTTCTGCCCACAGAGTGTTCTGCATGCAGTATTGTATTGGTTAACTGAACTTGACTGGTACAAAGTAAAACACAGAGAAGCATATTCCTTCATTTTCCTCTCTTTTCTGTATCCCTTTGTTCCACTAACTACTCTTCAAAGAGAAAGTTTTAAATGGATCATCATTTTATGGCTTTCTAGTAAATTATGATAGAGGAGGTTAAAAAGTTGTAATATAAAAGTTGAACTATGAGGAGAGCTGTAGGCAAAGCTATCATTAGTGAATATGTTTCAGGAAAACTGACAAAGGCAGACTGATATTCTTCAGGTGAAAGAACACTCTGGATTCACTCTTCCAGAGTATAGCTGACTATACACCCCCAAATCTCAATATGGTTTTCTTTTCTTTTTTTTTTTTGAAGTAATTAGGGTGAAGTGGCTTACCCAGGATCACACAGTTAGTATCTGAGTCCATATTTGAATTCAGGTCCTCCTGACAACAGGACTGGTGCTCTATCCACTGGGTCACCTAGCTGTACCCTCCCCATAAGGTTTCTAAGGATACCTTTAAGGTGTCAGGTATGTTTCTCTAATGTTTTTAGCTTTAGTCCCCATCAGCATTTCCCCCCTCATTGTCAGTATCTAATGATCACTGCCCAAGTTACATTTAGCCAATTAATATCAATTAGCTATTACAGGGGCAGCTAGATGATACAGTGAATAATTTATTGGGACTGGAGTCAGGAAGACCTGAATTCAAATCTGGGTTTAGAAACTTACTGGCTGTGTGACCCTGGGCAAGTCACTTAACCCCAATTGCATTTAAAAAAAAACTATTAAAAAAAAGAAGTTAATAGGAAAAGGCTTTTGTGAGGTAGCAGAGTCTGGACCAAAGACTTAATCATTGTAAGGAACTCTAGGTGTGGAAACTGGAAACCCTCTCTGATTCAGTGAAGATCAGCTACTATTTTGTAATTTATAGACTTAAACATTTTCTTGGGACACCAAGAAGTTTAATGACTCAGCCAAGGTGACACATCTAGTATCTGATGGAAGAAAGGCTCTCCCAGGTTTGTTTGTTTGTTTGTTTTACTACAAGAAAGTCTTTCTACTAGACCATGTTGCTTCTCTGAGATTATGAAAATAGTGCAATGTCAGGCTGACTGCCATATAAATACAGTCCACGAAATATAATCTGCATGAAACAGGTAGGTGCTAGGAAAATTATAAGGTCAGGATTGTGGTGTAATCCATATGTGAATCCATTTTACCTTCTAAGAGGCTATTGTTGTAGAACCTATTTTCTAAAATAACCACATGATTTGAAATGTTAAATTACCCTCCCTTATGGCTTGAAAAGAAGCTCTAAAATGTCCATAAATATTTACAATAAAATTTTAGAAACATTTGTAACCTTGGAGACTACCTACACTTTGATTTGCCTAAAATGGGAAATGCTCCAAGAGAATGCTCTGTTTCTACCTCTCAAATGCTTAAGGAAAAAACAATAAAATTATTTCTGGGACACTAGTCAAATTTCTGTGTTGCCACATACAAATTCATCCAAAAAAGCTTTGGATTTCAATAAGTCTTTTTTTTTAGTTATTAAAGTATATGTTCCTTGGAATATTTCATGAATGCCTAATTTGCATTTGTCTTTTTGAAGTTACAATTATGAGATGAAAATATTGGCTGTGTACAGGCTGTTTTGCTAAGCCACAGAATTACTTTTTTGAATTTTTCCATTAGCACCAAGAGATATACATATATTTTTAATTTTGTATTTCTTCCTTTACTATTTAAGGCAAATTCTAGAAGCATTTGCTTCTAAACACATTCAAACCAGGTTTAAAGGACTACAATATCCTAAAATATGGAGGCATTAAAAAAACCTTTGGATATATATATATATATCTATGTATATATATATATATATCTATATATATATATCTATATATATATATATATATATGCATACATACATAAATACATACATACATAAATACATACATACATATACACACACATATATGAATACATATACATATACATATATACACATATATACATTAGTTAAAATGATATCTGGGACATGAAGCAGACATTCTGATAGTTCACACTGCTCCAATTCCCCTGGTATATGTTAGTCTGCCACTTCATTTTGACATGTGTCTTCCTAGTACAATTATGACAGTAATTCACAGCATGTTCAATAGATCCTTATATTAATGCAGGTCATAATCATGTCAGTAAAACTGTAGCCCTTGTAGGGGCAGCTAAATGATGCAGTGGATAGAGCACTAGCCCTGTAGTCAGGAGGACCAGAGTTCAAATCTGGGCTCAGAGCAAACACTTGACACTTACTAGCTGTGTGACCCTGGGAGAGTCACTTAACCTCAATTGCCCCAAATAAATAAATAAATAATTTTTTTTGGAAGTATGGCCCTCTTTTCTAGGCCACGCTCTCTCCCTCTATCAGAAATCTCCATGACTCCATAGGTTTCAGTTCACAGTTGCCAAAGCCACCTTGAGCTCCTACTCAGGGTTTCTGGGATTACAGTCTCCTGAGAAAACCTGGAAAAAATATATTGGTCTATTTTCCAATGGAATGACCCCAAATATGATAAGCCTAATTTCCCTAAAAGAAATGTCCTTTTAAAACCTGGAAGTTTTGCCTATTGATAAATCTATTGAAGAAACATTTGACAGCTCATGATTTTTTATATCCTCAGGATTTTCTTTGGCTCTGGGTGTTTTGCCATTCTATGGAAGTGTACTGGTCCAAAGCATTGTATTCTAAGGCCCATCACTCCTTCATAGTGGTGTCTATATTAAAATATCTAGGTGATTGTACAAAAGCCACATTGGGTAAAAGAGCTCATGAAAATTGAGCTGTAGGGGAAGGTCTCACAAGCAAATATGGTAACTAAAATTTAATGATAATCCTTGGTTAGAAAATTTTGTCACAGAATTGCATGCATCTTTGCATATTTGCAGTAATTACAAATTGTTGATATACTCTAACCAATTTTAGCAGCATAGAAAAATGATCCCCATTAACACCATGTAAAACATATGTCTTAACTATTTTCAGTTTCTCCGGATGGTAGTTTTTTTTTTTCCCTCTGGGGAAACTTGAACAATATATGTTCAATTAGCAAATCCTGGGACGTAGTAAAATATGACATTTCTAATGAATTCATCCCATGTAAATAAATATAGTACCTATTAGAAGTGGAGTGTAATTTAAACTTGAGGATTTCAAACCCAGATTGTACAATAAATGGATTGGAAAGTAGATGAGGGAAGGAACAGGAGCGGGGGGGACTGGGAAATGGACACATAGCAATTGGTAGGTTTTCAGTAGCTAGATATCATGAAAATATTAAGTTTTTTAAAAATGTAAAAGCTTTATCAAATATCTAGAATGCTTATTAAATCACATTTAAATCAGATTCATTAGTCAATGAAGATACAAAACTCTACTCTGAGTTCAGTTTAAGATTGTAGATAATTATTACATATAAGAGTGTGTGAGTGAAAGTCAGAGATGTAACTAGGAAGGGTCAATCAGAGATTTCTGATGCCAAATTTAGAGGATGCTAAAGACACTTCAAAAGAAAGAAAGAAAGAAAGAAAGAAAGAAAGAAAGAAAGAAAGAAAGAAAGAAAGAAAGAAAGAAAGAAAGAAAGAAAGAAAGAAAAGAACAGAATTTAACACCTACTCAGCAAGAATCATTAGTTAAAATGGGAATCTGCCAGATGGTGGGCTGGAGTGAATTCCTCCTCCTACCCACCTTGTGGGAGCTTCCCTAGAAGCAACTTTGAGCCTATACCTCTAACCCCTACATAGGGCAGTTTCCCACCCCTCCCTACCCCCATTCTCTCTACCACATCCCCCAGGCTCCACTGATGAAGTATGTTGTTCTGTTGGTCCTGTATGGTTCTACTTCACTTGCCACAGATCCAGAAGTCTCTAGTTATAGTTTTATAGGAAGGAAAAGTTTTTCTTAAGATAATGATTGAAAGACTAGGTCAGGAATTATAAATTTTTTTGCATGTGTCATGGACACCTTTGGCAGTCTGGCAAAAGCCATGAGCCCCCTTCTCAGAATGATGTCTTTAAGTTCACAGACCACCATAAAAACTGTCTATAGACTCAACTCCTTGCAGATCAATAGATTCCAACATAAGAATCCCTCATATAGAGGGATATAAATATGAATAAATATGAATTCTTTCATTTCATCAAGGTTGAAAGTGACAGTGGATAGAGGATAGGATTTGAGATCAGTGAGGCCCAAATTCACATCCTGTCTCCAATAATTGAATATGAATCTTGGGCAAGTCACAGTTTCCTCATCTGTAAAATAGGGATAGTAATAACACCTACTTTCTAGGGTTGCTTGAGGAAAAAATGAGATAATATTTATGAAGTGCTTTAAAGTACAATATAAATGAAGGTTGAGGATAATGATGATGATGTCTGACTTTGAATGTAAGTGGTTTTACTGAAACAGAATCAGGACCCAGATCACAAGTCACAGTTTATATTGCCAAACTCCACCAGTGTGACCTTAGACAGGTCAATTAACATATATTAGTCATTACTTCCTAATTCTTAGGATGAACATAACCTGATAATAAGGGACAAGCATTAGTGTAAAGCACTCTTCAAACAATAAAACATTATATAAATGCTACATGCCTTGGGGAGAACATGCAGGGAAAGATAACATGAACTAACTAAGGAACCCTGGGTTACAATTTTAACCCTATAATGACTAGCTCTGGAACATTCAGTTACTTAAATTGTTGATTTGGGCCCCATAAAAATAGGAATGGCAATACTGGCCCAAACTCCCTCATGAGGTTCTTGTTTGCTTCAAATTAGCTCTTTGAAACAATGGCACATCATGCTAATATGATGGACATTACTACTTTGTCAAAATGGCTATTTTATGAATATAGATAATTACTCTATCATGTCAGATTGTAACTCCTTCCTTCCTCTGATTTCTTGTCCGTGACCTCCTATAAATTGTCCCTAAATGCTAGACCCCTTTTTCTTGATATTTTATTTTTATTTAGTATATTATTTTCCCCAGTTACGTGTAAAACTAATTTTTGACATTTATTTTTAAAACTTTGAGTTCCAAATTCTCTCCCTTCCTGTCTTTCCCCTGGCCCCTCACTCAGAAGGCAAGCAATTTGATATAAGTTGTCCTTGTATAGTCATGCAAAACATTTCCATATTAGTCAGGTTATGAAAGAAAACATAGAACAAAAAAAACACTCAAGAAAAAGCAAAAGAAAAAAAGTATGTTTCAATCTGTATTCAGACACCATTAGTTCTTCCTCTGGGGATGGATAACATTTCTCATCATAGGTCCTTCAGAGTTATTTGGATCATTATATTGCTGAGAACAGCTAAGTCATTCATAGCTGATCATCTTATGATATTGCTTTTACTTCATATGTAGTACGTGTGACTGAATCAGCTTATGTAAGTATTTCCAGGATTTCCTGAGAGCATCGTTTTCATCATTTTTTATAGCACAATAGTATTCCATCATAATCACATACAACAATGGTCATTCTCCAATTTATGGGTATCCCCTCAATTTCCAATTCTTTGCCAACAGAAAAGAGTGCTATAAATGTTTTTACACATATAAGTTCTTTTCCTTTTTTAAAAATCTTTTTTGCATACAGACATGGTAGTGGTGTTGCTAGGTCAAAGGATATGCATGGTTTTATAACCTTTTGTGTATAGTTCTAAATTGATCTACAGAAGGGTTGAATCAAGTCACACACACACAAAAAAAAACTGTTCCTATCTTTGATCATTTATAAATTGGGGAATGGCTCTTATTTTTATAAATTTGACTCAGTTCTCCATATGTTTGAGATATTAGGCCTTTATCACAGAAACTTGCTTCATTTATTTTCACAGTTAGTATTGCTAACTGTATTTTCCTCCATCCTTTTTCCTTCTGTGTCCATTTTGTTCTCTCTCCTTTCACCCTGTACCTCCTCAAAAGTTTTTTGATCCTGACTATTCTCTACATCAATCTGCCCTCCCTTCTATTGCCCTCCTTTTATTCCTACCTCCTCCTACTTTCTTGTAGGGTAAGATAGATTTCTATACCCATTTGAGTGTCTATTTTATTCCTCTTTGAGCCAATTCTGATGAAAGTAAGTTTCATTCATTCCCTATCAAGTCTTTCCTCTTCCCCTCCATTGTAAAAGCTTTTCTCTTCCATCTTCTGTGTGACATATTTAACCCCATTCAACTTCTCTGTTTCCCTTTCTCCCAGTACATTACTGTCTCACCTCTTAATTTTGTGGGGGGGGGGGTTTAGATATCATCCCTTCCTAATCAATTCACACCTGTGCCTTCTGTCTTTATATACTCCTTCTGTGTTAATGAGAAAGTTGTTATAATTTACAAGTATCATCTTCCCATGTAGGAACATGAACAGTTTAACCTTGTTAAGTTTCTTATGATTTTCCTTTCCTGTTTATTTTTATTTTGCTTCTCTTGAGTCTTGAGTCTTACATTTGACAATTGAATTTTTTATTCAGCTCTGGTCTTTTCATCTAGAATATGTTAAATGCCTCTATTTCTTTTGATATCCATTTTTCTCCTGAAGGTTTATACTGTTTAGCTGGGTAGGTGATTCTTTGGTTGTAATACTAGCTCCTTTGCCTTCTGGAATATCATATTCCAAGCCCTTTGATCCTTTAATGCAGAAGCTGCTAAATCTTGTGTTATTCTAACTGTGGCTCCATGATCTTAAATTGTTTCTTTTTGGCCTTTTGCAATATTTTCTCCTTGATATGGGAGCTGTGGAATTGGTTATAGTGTTCCTGGGAATTTTTGTTTTGGGATCTCTTTCAGGAGGTAGTTGGTGGATTCTTTCCATTTCCATTTTACCCTTTGCTTCTAGAATATCAGGGAAGTTTTCCTTGATAATTTCTTGAAAGATGATGTCCGGGCTCATTTTTTTTTAATTGTGGGTTTCATATAGTCCAATAACTTTTAAATTATCTTTCCTGGTTCTGCTTTTCCAGGTCAGTTGTTTTTCCAATGAGATATTTCACATTGTCTTCAATTTTTTCATTATTTTGGTTTTGTTTTATTGTTTCTTGATTTCTTATAAAGTCATTAGTTTCCAGTTGCTTAATTCTAATTTTTAAGAAATAATTTTCTTTCTTTCTTTCTTTCTTTCTTTCTTTCTTTCTTTCTTTCTTTCTTTCTTTCTTTTCTTTCTTTCTTTCTTTCTTTCTTTCTTTCTTTCTTTCTTTTTCTTTCTTTCTTTCTTTTCTTCCTTTCTTTCATTGATGAGGCAAAGTTAAGTGACTTGCCCAGAGTCACACAGCTAGTGAGTGTCATGCATCTGAGGCTACATTTGAACTCAAATCTTCCTGACTCCAGGGCTATTGCTCTATCTGCTAGGAATTACATCCTTCAATGAGCTTTTGTACCTCTTTTTCCATTTGGCCAGTGCTCCTTTTCAAAAAGTTGGGGCTTTTTTTGGGGGGTATTTTTTTTTTTTTGCTTCAGAGAATTTTTCTGCCTCTTTTTCCATTTGGTCAATTCTGCTTTATAAGGCATTCTTCTCTTCATTGGCTTCTTTTTTATCTCTTTTACTATTTGGCCTAGTCTGTTTTTAAGGTGTTATTTTCTTCAGTGCTGTCCTTTTGTATGTATATCTCCTTTGCCATTGAATATTTTGTTGACTTTACTCTTGATTCATTTTTCATGATTTCCTTGCATTACTCTCATTTCTCTTCCCATTTTACCCTCTATCTCTCTTACTGGATTTTCAAAATCCTCTTTGCTGTCTTTGATGGCCTGACACCATTTTTTTTTTCTTGGAAGCTTTGGATATAGGAGCTTTGACTTTGTTATGTTCTTCTGAATGTGTGCTTTTATCTTCCTTATCACTGTAGTGAATTTCTATGTCCAGATTTTTTTTTCTGTTGTTTGCTCCTGTTCCCAGCCTATTTCTTGACTTTTAACTTTTTGTTAAAGTAGGGCTCTGCTTCCAGAGTGGAGGGTGCACTATCCCAAACTTCAGTGGTTTTCTGCAGCTATTTTTAAAGCTCTTTCTAGGGACTTATATGTTTTCAATTTTTTCATGGGGGGATGATCTAAGGAGAGGTGTTTATTATTCTCCTGGCCTCTGTACTGGTCTGTGGGCAATCACAAGCACTCTTTTCTGCCCTGGAACATTGAGTAAGGACCCTGCTCTGCTGTGAATATAAGCTCTTTTGTGCTAGTGCTCCTCCTTGTCCTTGGAAAGCCACCCAGGACTAAGACCTAGATTCAAATACGAGCAAAGCAAAAGATTGCCTCAGTGCTAGAAAAGGCACCTCTGTCATCTCCTTCTGATTGCTTGTTTGATGCCCCTTACCATCTGTGAGCCTAGAGCTCTGATAGCAGATGCTGATGATGCTAATTCAATGGCTCCCAATGTCTGCTTCTGGTCTGTTGGGGCCGGGGGCTGTGCTGGTATGGCCTGTGTTGGACTGCACTTCACTTTGACCCATTTTCCTGCTAACCTCCTAAGTTGTATTTGGCTGGAAAATGATTACAACCTATCCTTTTGTGGGTCCTGTTATTTCAGGAATAGTTTTATGCCATTAATTGAAATGGTTTGGAGGAGTTTGGGGGAGAGCTCAGGTGAGTTGCTGCCTTGCCTCTGCCATCTTGGTTTTACCCCTAATATCTAGTCCAATAATTGTTAAATTATCTTTCCTCAATCTATTTTCTTGTTTAGTTTTTTCTAATATAGTTGACTGTTTCTTTTCTATTTTTTATCCTTTTTACTTTATATCATTATTTCTTGATTTCTCATAGATTCATTAGCTTTCACTTATCCAGTTCTAATTTTTTAAAGGATTATTTTTTTCAGTGAGTTTTTGTTCCTCTTTTTCCATTTGGCCATTTCTTCTTTTAAAGGAGTTCTTTTCTTTAGTGAACTTTTTCACCTCTTTTTTCCATTAGTCCGATTCGGTTTCTTAAGGACACATTTTCGTCTATATTTTTTAGTGTCTCTTTTACCAATCTCTTAATTCTCTTTCCATAGTTTTCTTTCATCACTCTCAATTATTTCCCCAATTTTCCCCCTATCATTCTTATCTCTTTCTTTAACCCTTTCGGGAATTCTCTTTGAACTTCAGTCTAATTAGCATTTTTATATGAGGCTTTTACATATATATATATATATATATATATATATATATATATATATAGACACATATATATGTATATTATATATGTATATATATATGCACATCTATACACATATACATATATATGTGTATGTATGTGTATGTGTGTGTGTGTGTGTGTGTGTGTATGTTTTCACATGTTGTCTTCTTCTGAGTTTATGTCTTGGTCTTCCCTCCATTGTAGCAACTTTTATAATCAAGTTCTTGTTGTTGTTGTTTTGTGCTCATTATTCTAGCATATTTCTTGACTTTTTAACTTCAAGTCAAAGGTGGGCTCTGCTCACCTCAAGGTGGGGAGGCACTGTTCTGAATTTCAGACTTTTTTCATGCTGCTATTTTCAGAGCTAGCTCTAAGGGGGTCTGCAAATTTTGGGGGATTCTACAGTTTTGGCTACTAATCTCCTGGTTTGTATTCTGGTCTGTGCTCTGGTCTTTATCTAGAATGGCCCTTGGTCTCCTGTAATTGTAAGTACAAATGACTCTCTTGGCTCTGGAACTGTGACCAGGTTTCTGACTCTTTTGCATTCATAAATGAGAGTGCTCCTCTTTGCATTGGAATTTTGACCCAAAACTAGTTAGAGCAATAGAGTTTCCAATTATCACCAGCTGTACCCAGTGCCACCAAAAAAAGAAAAAAAATCCCCTCTAGTCTCTTTCTGACAGATTGTTTGATTGCATATCACTCCACCCCTTATTATTTCTAAGCTGAGATCTTCCAAAGCTGTTTCTATCTGGCCACCTCTTACACCTGCCACTGGTGCTGCCACTATGCTCTGGGCCAGTTGCCCACTCTGGTTTCACAGACCTCTCCTGCCAACCTCCTTAATTGTCTTAGATGGAAAAATGTCTCACTCTGACCTTTTGTTAACTCTGTCACTCCAAAATTTTATTTGAGTAGTTATTTTAAAGATGTTTGGAAGGGAATGTTGGTAGAGTTCAGCTAGGTTACTGCCTGTACTCTTCCCTCTTGATTCCCGAAATTCTCTTTCTTTAATAGTGCTTTGGACTAAAAAGAACATTATGCCTCATCACCTGTTCTCTTTAAATCTTCATCATCTTACTTCTATGTACAACATATGTCCACCAGGGTCAAATATAGAACAAAGAAAGCAATTGCATATTTCTTCTCCTTATGATATGGGTATTTAAATAGGCTATATGACATTAAAGAGAGCGGCCATGGTACATTGAAAGGAATATTGATTTGGGAGTGAGAGACCTTATGTTTAAATCAGAGTTCTACCTCTTCCCACCTACATTTCCTTGGACAAGTCACTTTTCCTATTTAGGATTCACTTTCCTTACCTATAAAATGAGCAGATTAGACTACTGCAGATAACCTCTTCTGTCTCTTCTAGCTTCTAATTCTACAGTATTATGGTTTCTACCATCCTGCAAGTTCTAAATCTATGACCTAGCATTATCATTTAGTTGTTTTGTCTTTCAACATTTTAAAATAATTATTCTAGTCATTCTAGTTAAAAATGCTTTAGTGTGTCCACTGATTTTTTTTTTTGTCAGCTCATTTATCTCAAACATCTTAATGACTTATTTCTGGGTAATCAGATAGGCTTTGCAGTTGGTCTGATTGAGTTGTTATGGAGGCTGAAAGCATCAGATTAAGAGTTTCTCAATCTAGTTAGCCAGAAAGTGTGACTTCATTCCATCTGGGTCTTCTGTGCTTTGGCTTCTAATTGTAGCTAATGTGTGCTGTGACCTTAGAAAATTCTCTCTTCCTTAAGGTTGGATCTAAACAGACAGAGTGAAAATGGAGGGTTCAGGAAAGTATCTGAATGATTCAGAGAAAATCCCCACTTGCCCTTTTTCCCTTTAGAAGGGTGTGTGTGTGTGTGTGTGTGTGTGTGTGTGTGTGTGTGTGTGTGTGTATGTGTGTGTGTGTGTGTATCTGAGTTATAAGAGTGGAGACAATTCTCAAAAACTCTGCCTGTTTTGGCCTTACTTAAATACAATTTCTCATTTACAAAATAAGGGTTTCCCCCATTCTTTGCCTCCAGTTAGATAATAAGGAATAATAAGAACCAAAGAACCCAAATAACATTTCCCTGCCATGTCAAGTATAAATAACTCTTAATGACAGGCTGCTCTGTAAATATGCTTTTGCAGAATTTGCTTCCAGTGATGCCAGCCAAACACATTTTGCCACTAACTTTTTGATTCAGCCTTTCCAAAGGGCAAATGAGGAATTAGTCATCTCTTTTCACTGCAAAGCAAGACATTTTGTTCCATGGGACATATGTCCTGGGTGTATATAGACCTCAGTGCTAGATCCCTAGAGGTGGTTAATCTCTGCAAGAAATGAGAGAGACAGAAAGAAAAAGAGACAGACAGATAGACAGAGAGAGATAGAAACTAAGATGGAAGAATGGAGTCACAGAGGCAGAGAGATAAGAAATACTGACACAAAGGGAGAGAGAGAGAGAGAGAAAGAGAGAGAGAGAGAGAGAAGAGAGAGAGAGAGAGAGAGAGAGAGAGAAGAGAGAGAGAGAGAATGGTGATTAAATGACATTGGTAGAAAATTAATCTATGGGCCCTAAATTTGCTTTTTTAAGTCCTCTGTTGTCCTGCTATATTTATTTGTGATAAAAGATTTTTTTTATTAACTTTGTTACCATTTACTTTAGATGAACAAAACATGAAACTAGGTAGAGTCTACAGAGTCACTAGGAGACATTAAGTTATAGCTGTAATGTTAATGATCAGGCTTCAAATATCAGATATAATCTCAGTGTTTATTGACTAGTTTACTATTTAATACGACACAGTTCTTACTCTTCTGCAATCTGCCCTTTAATACACAAAACATTATCATTCTCTTCCTTATTCTGTAAAATTCCATAGTGCTTATTCTTCCTTTGTATTAAAAACTTAAAAATTAAGTTATTGAAGAGATTATAGCAATTTGTCACCATGATAATACATTATGAACAGGTGGGATTTATATCAAGAATGAAGGGCTATTTCAATATTAAGAAAACTATCAGTGTAATTAACCATAATCAATAACAAAACTAACAGAAATAATTTGATTATCTCAATAGATGCAGAAAAAAAAGCTTTTGAAAAATATACAGCACCCATCCCTAATAAAAACACTACAGAACATAGGAATTAATGGAGTTTTCCTTGAAATGATAAGAGGTATCATTCTAAAACAATCAGTAAGCATTATATGTAATAGGGACAAGCTAGGAGCTTTCCCAATAAGATCAGGGGTGAAACAAGAATGCCGATTATTGGCATTATTATTCAATATTGTGCTAGAAATAAGAGAAGAAAAAGAAGTTGAAAGAATTAGAATAGGAAATGAGGAAACAAAATCTTTACAAATCATATAGTGGTATACTGAATGAATCCTAGAGAATCAACTAAAAAAACTACTTGAAATAATTAACAACTTTAGCAAAGTTGTAGGATATAAAATAAACCAACCACAATCATGAGCAGTTCTATATAATACTAACAAAGCCCAATAGCAAGAGATAGAAAGAAAAATTCCATATAAAATAACTGTAGATGATATAAAATATTTGAAAGTCTACCTGCCAAAACAAACCCAGGACCTATACAAATACAATTACAAAACACTTTTCACACAAATCTAAGCAATTGGAAAAATAACAATTGCTCATGGGTAGGCCTAACTAATATAATAAAATGAAAACTGGAAAATAGTATGGTAAAAATTAGGCATAGCCCAACATCTCACACCATATATCAAGTTAAGGTCAAAATAGGTACATGGTTTAGACATAAGGGAGGATACCTTAAACAAATTAAGAGAGCAAGGAATAGTTTACCTGTCAGATCTATGGAGAAGGGAAGAAATCATCACCAAATAAGAGGTAGAGAACATTATGAAATGCAAGATGGATAGTTTTGATTATGTTAAATTTAAAAGGTTTTGCATAAACAAAAACAATGCAACCAAGATTAGAAGGAAGTCAGAAAGTTGGGGAACATTTTTTTTACAGCCAGTATTTCTGATAAAGGCCTTATTTCTAAAATATATAGAGAATTGAGTCAAATTTCTAAGAACATGAGTCATTCACCAGTTGAGAACTGGTCAAAGTATATGAACAGATAGTTTTCAGGGGAAGAAATTAAAGTTATCTACAGTCATATGAAAATTATCTAAATCATTATTGCTTAGAGAAACGCAAACTAAAACAATTCAGAGGTATTGTCTCCCACCTATAAGATTAGATAAGATGACAGAAAAAGGAAAATGATAAATGTTGGAGAATATGTAGGTGGAGTTGTGAACTGATCTGGAGAGCAATTTGAAACTATGCGCAAAGGGCTATAAAATTATTCATACCCTGTGATCCAGTCACTCTGTATCCCAAAGACAACATAAAAAAAAAGGAAAAGACCCACATGTACAACAATATGTGGAACAACTCTAATTGTGGTAGCAAAAATTGGAAATTGAAGAGCTATCCGTCAATGGGGAATGGATGAACAAGTTGTGGCATATGAATGTAATGGAATGCTATTGTGTTTTAAGAAATGATGAGCAGGCAGATTTCAGGAAAACCTAGAAAAACTTGCATGAACTAATGCTTAGTGAAGTGAATGGAACCAGGAGAACATTATACATGATAACAGCAACATTGTGACATGATCAACTTTGACAGACTAATCTCTTTTCCGCAATACTATGATCTAAGACAGTTCCAAAAGACTCATGATGGAAAATTTTATCCACATCCAGAAAAACAACTATGGAGTCTGAATGCAGATAGAAGCATACTATTTTCCCTTTTCTTTTCCTTTATGTTTTTTTCTTTTTGTTCTGATTCTTCTTTCCCAACATGATTAATAGGGAAATATGTTTAATATGATTGTGTATGTATTACTTATATCAGATTATTTGCCATCTTGGGGATGGTGGACAAAAAAGAGGGAGGGAGAAAAATTTTGGAACTCAAAATCTTATAAAATCAATGTTGAAAACTATCTTCACATGTAATTTAAAAAGTAAAGTACTATTAAGTAGGGGAAAAATTAGGTTGCTGAAACTGTCACTCAGAACCCACTGTCTTTGTTTATTTGTTTGTTTTGTATACTGTAGGCCTATGCTGTGAACATAAATAAACTGGTTTTTCCATGTGTCTGCATGTTGATAAGTGTGATTCGCAATACTGCCTATCAATGAATCCTTGGGAAAATTTTGTAACTCATTGTTTTGCTATCATAATACTCATGATTACAATGGCTTTGGGAATTTGGGACCCTTTCTCCCTCAGGATCAGCCTAGTTGCTGTGGACTTTTGCCCCCATTAGATTCCCTTTACTTTAGTTACAGTTCCTTTTAGAAAAGGAACCAAGGAGTTCTCTGCCCTAAGGGCTGCAAGAAATAGAGTGTGCCTTGTAAAGGGCTTGGAAGGAGGTATCATTTCTCATTCTTGATTCCTTTCTACTGTTTCCCTCTATTTCTACATTTGCAAATGGCCACCATAGTTTAACTTGTATACTCTGACAGAGTTTAGACTGTGTTGTATCTCACAGAACACCATGGCCTATTTTATGAAATAATTGAAAATCAAAGCTGTTGGGTTTTTTTTGAAGCAATTAAATGGAAGGATGGGAAGAAGGGGGTAATCAAGGACATTTAGTAGTTTCATAGGTTTTAGAACTGAAAAACACATTAGAGACTATCAAGGAAGACTTAAAATGCTGCCTCAGAAAATTACTAGTTTGTAATGCTGAGCAAGTCACTTTATCTTCTTTACCTCAGTTTCCTCATCTATACAATAAGGGTTTTGGACTTTGCAGCACCCTGCAGGAAGTAAGAAGATAATGTAGGAAGACAGCACATCTGTCCAACTTCTGACAGATTTTGGACCTCTTTGAAGACGCAAAACAACAGATCACCCTACTGCACCAGTGATGTGATGGGATCCCAGCATGCTTGAAGTGATTTTAGAGTGGGTTGATTCTTCTTTATACCAGTCACCATGGGGTTTTCCTGGAAGGTATCCCTAATAGATCTGGAAGTTCAGAAAATAATGTTGGAGTAGGGAACCAATTCCAGGGGTTCCATATAGTAAACTGCTACCTTAGATTCCAGTCCAGGAGATCATGCAGGACCCTCCAGGTGCAACTCTAATTATACACAGTCCTTTCCTTTTAAAAAATATTTTATTTTTAATTTATAGAATAAAAGAAGCAATCCTGTAACATAATATAATAAAAAGATGATTGCACATGAAACCACATCTATTAAATACAACTTACTATTCCATATATATATATATATATATATATATATATATATATATATGCATACTATAGTTATCATACATATTTCTTTTTTTTCCCCTTTTTCATCTTTTCTTCCCTCTCCCCTTCCCTAGGGATGGCTACTATTAGACACAGATATGTGTGTCTGTATGTGTTTGCATACCTCTATTTATCTATTCTTTCTCTGAATGAAGGTAGTATCTTCTGTGATGTGTCCTTTGTAAGTAGAGCTTTTAAGGAAACTCTTCAGACCACTCTTGATTTTGGCGTGTATTAGGTGACTTGTCGTGGATTCAGGAAGCTAATTTTATTGCTGTCCCTAAGTGCACTTTATCAGAAGGTGCAACATAGAGCTGAAGATGTCTACCTTCTTATCCCCGGGACCTATCCCTGTACCCCAATGAGTTTATGTACACATCCACAGTCAACAGTAATCCTAGAGACTCTGTAGTTCTGTAAGGTAAATATGAAAGTTAAATGATCAATTTCAATTTTGCGTAAGTGCTAAAATAAAAGCCTTGGAGAGAGTAGAGTCATTTGCCCAAATTCACATAGAGCTAACCAGTGAGAATGAGGGAGGCCAGGGCTTCTGATACATTCTAATACATTCCACTGTGGAATAGCTTTTTTTACCCTCCATCTTTACTCCTACATAGTCATTCTTTTTTGAAATATTTATGGAGGGAGCATGTTGTGCTGTAATGAGTATTGGACTTGGAATCAGAGGAGATGAATTTGAGCTCCAGATGGCAGAGTGCTGGTAAATACCTAATAACCAGCTAGCTGAAGTAGAAGCATAGGGGAGGGAGGAAGATGTACCCACAACATAGTTTTGAATTTAATCTGCATTATTACATTTTCTCCATCACTTTAAGTCTGGACACCCAATGAAGCAATAAATCCAGCCCTGACCTGTAGTGTTTGCTGATTTCTGAGGTGTAAATGTTCACACTGAAAACTGAAAATCCAACTCTAGTAAACTCCAACACACCCTGGGCTTTAGCTTTCCCATTTATTAGCTATGTCTATTTTTGGTAAGTCATCAAACCTTTTTCATTTGTAAAATGAGAAGATTGGACTAGAACAAAAATTATTATTATTGCTTTTTTGTCATGGTCCCCTTTGACAGTTTCAGGAAGCCTATAGAACCCCTCTCAGAATAATCTTTAGAAATCATAAATAAAATAAAATAAAATAAAAATAAAATAAAATAAAATAAAATAAAATAAAATAAAATAAAGGTAAGTTAATGTACCCCAGGTTAAGAATTCTTGCCTTAACTTGGTTGGACTAAGAGGTCTTTTCTGCTTCTAAAGATCCGATATGGTCCCTTCCAAGATCTAATTCTAAAATCATAAGATGTGAACAATATGCAAAAATGATCTCTCTTGCCCCCTTGGGCAACATCATACTGTATGTACACATTTTTGTTCAGCGAGTCAATCAACAAGCATTTATTAAGCTCCAAGCAGTAATACAAATATACCAAATACAAAGAATGAAACAATTCCCACCTGTAAGAAGCTTGAAACACACACACACACACACACACACACACTGAATTTCAAAATTAATATAGGATGGTTTGGTAGGGGGGATTAGTATTTAATAAGAACAGGAAGGGCACGGCATTGAAGATTGGATCTGAGCTGCACCTTGAAGGCAGAGAAGAAGTGAATGAGGTGATGGTGATGAGTTGGATTTGGTTAAGTTTTGTTCTCTTCTGGATTATATACAGCAGAGAAACTAAACTCAAGTACTGTTTGCCCTGATTTCAGATTCCCCAACATGGGGTTACCAGAGATATTATGAGATTAGCTGAAAGATGAAAGTGTGTTGGAGGAGATATAAGGACAGGTATCCCTCTAAGACATGAATTTGAAAGAATTAATGAAGGCATGTATGGTTGCTACTTTGGCACAGGTTTCCTAGGGAAGAAACTGCTAAACTAAAGAGCCATGTTAAAGTTGTAATAGCTTCATCTTAAGAGGCATTATTCTTACAAAAAAGTCATCAAACAAAAGTCAGGAGGGAACATGCATAAACTCATATATTTTATCTATATTATATAATATATATATATATATATATATATATATATATATATATATATATAATATATATATATATATAATATATATATATATATAATCTGCAACATAGCTGCCAAAGTGATATTTGTAAAGCACAGGTCTGACCACATTAATCCTCTGCTTCAATGGATCTTTATTGCCTAGGGAAAAAAATCCATAGCCCTCTGTTGCATATTTAAAGTTCTTCATAATCTGGTCCAAACCTATCTTTCCAGACATTTCATATCATTCCCCAAACACATATGTTCCAGCAAACCTGTCTATCTCCTACTTTGACGTCTCTGCCGAATGTTTTTCTTTCTATGAACAGAGAATAGCAGGAAATTTTTCAGTACACTGTCTTTATTAATGCTGCTTCATATTTTCACTTTTTAAATGATGCATCATGCTGCAATCCACTCAAATCCCCAGAACTTTTTCACTTGAATTATTGTCTAGACATTCTACCCTCATCTTATTCTTGCAGAGATTTAAAAAAAAAATCTAATTTGGACTTTAGAATTATCCCAACTATGTTTCTTCTGAACAGACAGAAATGACTACTCTCCAGCAGAAATGTCATTTCAGAATCTGCTGTCATAAAGGCAGTACATCAGAAGAGAGCAAAGGTTAAAATTAGCACCAAAATTTAGGAGAAAAAATAAAGACGAATAAAAGAAACCTGTGAAATTAAAGTACATCCAATCCAACTACTAGTTATCAAGTTGTTGATGATAAAAATAGGGCATGGATAATTTTTGTTTTCAAATTGATTATCCCCATTATCTAGAGAAGTTTCCATAGCTATGTCATCCAAGGATGACATGGAATTAAAGTGTTGAAGGGAATGATGTGTTTAGGAAACATAAATGAGTAAAAAGAGCAGTCTAGGCATGGGGGCAAAGCTTGTACAATGGGGAGAAGCAGGAGATATAATATAATTTTCAAAAGTAGCAGCTAGTAGACCAGCCACACTGACACTTAATGTGTGTGCAATCAACCTCTAACTAAACAAATAAGCTAGAGTCATATCATAAAAGGGTTTTTTTTTAATGTTAAACAGAGGTGTTTATGTTTTTATCCTAGACTCAATAATGAGCCACTGAATTTTCTATATGGCCCTGTCTGTGCTTTCAGAATATACATTTGGCAGCTGTGAAGATGATGAATTAGAAAGGAGGAAAAACAGGCAGCAGGGATAATTTGGCAATATTCCAGCCAATAGTTTATAAAGGTTTGAATTAGGTTGGTTGTGCTATGAGTGGGGAGAGAGGGATGGATGTGAAACATTATAAAGAGGAATAATGATTAAGACGGCAATTTATTGTATATGAGTAGTAAGGGAGCATGAAAATTTTAGGATGATAGCAAAGGCTGTTAACCTAGATAACTAAAAGAATTGTGGTACCCTCGATGAAATTAAAGAACTTAAGAGACTAGTGGGATTAGAGGGGAAAATGTTGAATTTCAGATTCTTGTGAACATCCTGGTGCATCTGTCCATCAAGTGATTAGACATGTGGTACAGAAGCTCTGCAAAGAAATGACAAGCTACCATGAGAGGTCACAGTTGAGATCTTCAATAGAGTGTAGAATGGGAAGTGGTAATGTGGAACAGGACAAAGCCTACTTCTTTTTATGATTATCAAAATAAGCAATTCATAAAGTAGGAGTGTGGGACTCTAACCTTGGCCCTCTCAGGGACCAGGTTTGGAAACCTTTTGGGTAAGTCCTACCTCATACAGGATAAACTAATATTTACTTAGAAAAAGCAGTGAAAGACTAGCTGCAGAAGCTTCACTTGAGAACCTACTGACAGAATGGTTGGACCAAAATTCATAGTGTCACTAACAGTATTTCTATCTACTGCCATGTTTGCATATTTGATGGATGTGAGAAAAGACCTCAGTTTTGAAATTTGCATCTCTCTCATTTTGAATGATTTGGAAAAATTATCAGATGATTAAAGACAATTTGTATTCTCTTTGAAAAAATATGTGTGTGCATGTGCATGTGCATTTGTGCATGTTTGTGTGTGTGTGTGTGTGTGTGTTTTGAGCAACCTCTTTAGAGACTAGATTATTTTCTTTCCAAAAGGATAAGAGAAATATTTTATATAGATTATAATTATATCAATTATTGGTATTAAATTTCAATTCCCAGATGATAATTGTTCTGAATCCCAAAATATTGAAAATTTACTTCATTGACAACCACAGCAAGTGAAAGAACTTGGTCTAACCATTATTAAAAATGTCTGGAAAGATAGGTTTGGCAGATTATGAAGAACTTTAAATATTCAACAGAGGAGTGTGTTCTTTCTCCTAGGCATGAATGGTGTAACCATCCAGTTAAGTGGATGAAAAATGTCTTCTGTGAAGACTATTACAATCAACTATAATACTAATACATACTAATTAATAGCTCTCTCTCTCTCTCTCTCTCTCTCTCTCTCTCTCTCTCTCTCCTCTGCCTCCCTGTCCCCATATATTTGAATATGTGAACATACGCACCTATCTATTTCTATATGATGTATCTATATCTATATACATATGTGAATAAATAACCTTTTGCACTGTGGTACACCCAACAATGAGGAGAATGCCTAGAGGAAGACACATCTCTCTAACTTCTACTACTACTTTTAGTTTAGACAAAAGATGAATTCTCATTTCTTCCCCAAACTTCTCAACCTCATGTTTAAACATCACCACTTCCATGACTTCTGGGCAATAGTCTGCCTAGGCTATAGATGCCTCCTCTCTTCATTACTTCCCCTCTGCAGCTGGGAGGCAAGGGACCATTAATTCATTCTTCTGTCTTAAGTGCCGCGTATGGAAAAGTAACTTGGGAGGAGAAATATATTGACCTAACACATATTTGGGAAATTAGGCAAAGCTTCCCTCTATACAAAATTGTTTATTTTTATAAAGGTTCATTTCTTTAAATCCAGTATTCTAGAACTGGTGTGAAATACGCCGTCTGTCATGAACAGGCAGTTTTCAAAGGAAGAAATTCAATCAATCAAAAGCTATTTTTTAAAATATGCTCCAAATCCCCAATAATTAGAGAATTACAAATTAAGAACATCTCTGAGGTTCTACTTTATACTCATCAGAGTGTTAAAGAAGAAAAAAGCTGAAAAAATGACAAATGTAGGGGTTCTCATACTAATGCACTGTTGGTGGAGATGAGAGTTGGTCTAGCCATTCTGGGAAACAATTTGGAATTAGGCCTAAAAATTCATTAAACTGCCCATACGCTTCAACTCAGAAATGCTACTACTAAGTCCATGTCTTTGGGACATTTTGAATGATTTGGAGAATTGTATCAGATGATTAAAGACAATTTGTATTCTCTTTGATAAAATATTTGTGTTTGCTTAGAAATCAAAGAAAGATGAAAAGGATTCATATACAAAACATTATAATAGTTCTTTTCATAATAGCACAAACCAGAATTTAAGGAGATGCAATCTATTGGAAGATGTCTAGATAAATTATGGCATATGAATATAATGAAATATTATAGCCCCATAAAAATGATGAAATGGATAGTTTCAGAGAAAATTAGGAAGACCTCTATGAATTGATTCAGAGTTTAGTGAGCAGAACTAGGAGAGCACTTTACACAATGACATCAACATTATAAAGAAAAACAACTGTGAACCACTTTAGAACTCTGATCAATGCAATGATAAATCACAATGCTAGAGGACTAAAGATAAAGCATGGTACTCATCCTATCAGGTAGGTAACAGACAAAAACACAGAATTAAACATAGATTTTTAGATATGAACAATGTGAGAATTTGTTTTATTAGACTATGAACATTTGTTATGAAGATTCTATTTTTACTTATTACTTAATTTGGGGGAAGTAGGAGGGAAACATAACAAATGCTTATTTTAAAAATGTCCCCTTCCAGGATATGTAGTAAATGAAAAGAAGACAAATTAGTCTTAAAGCTAGAATAAGAGGAGTAAATGTATAACTGAAAAATAACATGTCTTAAATACTAAAAGAGCAAGTGTGTAGAGTAGAATAGAGCCAAGATGAATGAAAAAAGGCAGCAACTCACCTGAGCTCTCCACAAAATCTGAACTCCTTTAAATAATGAATAAAACAATTTCTGGAATGGAAGAATCCGTAAAAGTATGGGGTGAACTATTTTCTAGCAAAAGACAACTTAGAAAGTCAGCAGGACATGTCTGTCCCACCTGGGTGAGAATGGAGCACAATACAGCACATGGCATGCCAACACAGACCTAGCCCCAACAAACCAGGAGTAGGCCTTGGGAGTCACTGAATCAGCAGCAGCAGCAGCAGCAGCATCTGCCTCCAGAGTTTTCAGTACACAAATGGTAAAGGGATCAAATAGCTGGTTACAAGATTATAGGGGTCTCTTTATTAGGACTGAGGCAGGATTTTGTTGCTTTGCCCACACTCAGATCCAGGTCACCATCCTAGGTGGCAGTTCCAGAGTGAGGAGGAGCATTAGGACACTAGAGCTTGCAGCTATAGTGGATTAGAGAACCTCCTCACAATTCCAAGGCAGAAAAAAAGTGCTTGTCTTCGCTCAGAGATATGAGTACAGGCCAGGAGAGTAGTAAACACAACTCTCCTCAGATTATAACATCTTAGAAGAACTGAAAACTTACAGGTCCCTTGAAGTATCTTTGAAAATAGCTACACAGAACCTCTGAAGCTTGGGACAGTGCACTCTCCACCCTGGAAGCAGAGTTTTAACTTAAACAGTTAAAAGTCAAGAATAGACTGGGAAAATGAGTGAACAACAGGAAAAAAAAATTTCACCATAGAAAGTAACTATGGTGACAAGGAAGATTGAAACACACACTCAGAAGAAGAAAGTCAAAGCAACTGCATCCAAATCCTCCAACGAAAGCTGTGAATTGTTTTCAGGCCATGGAAGAGCTCAAAAAGAATTTTGAAAATCCAGTAAGAGAGGAAGAAGAAAAATTGGGAAGAGAAATGAGAGTGATGCAAGAAAATCATGAAAAACATGTCAACAGCTTGGTAAAGGAGGCACAAAAAATAATGAAGAAAATAATACTTTAAAAAACAGACTAGGCCAAACATTAAAAGAAGTACAAAAAGCCAAAGAGGGAGGAATGCCTTAAAAGGTGGAATTGACCAAATGAAAAAAGAAGAACAAAAATTAACTGAAGAAAAGAAAATCCTTAAAAATCATAATTGGCTAAATGGAAGAGGAGGTATAAAAGGTCACTGACTAAAATAATTCCTTAAGAAATAGAATTGAGCAAGTAGAAGCTAATGACTTTTTGAGAAATTAAGAAGCAATAAAACAAAACTGAAAGAATGAGCAAATAGAGGAGAAAATGTGAAACATCTCATTGGAAAAGTAACTGACCTGGAACATAAATCCAGGAGAAAATTTGAAAACATATTGAAAGCTATGATTTCCCTTCCTTGTTTACATTTTTATGCTTCTCTTGAGCCTTGAATTTGAAAGTCAAATTTTCTATTCAACTCTGGTCTTTCCATCAAGAATGCTTGAAATTCTTCTATTTCACTGAATATCCATTTTTCCCTGAAGGATTATACTTAGTTTTGCTAGGTAGGTGATTCTTTGTTGTCGTCCTAGCTCATTTGCCCTCCAGAATATCATATTCTAAGCCCTCTGATCCCTTAATATAGAACCTGCTAAATCTTGTGTTATCCTGACTTTGTTTCCACAATACTTGTATTGTTTCTTTCTGGCTGCTTGCAATATTTTCTCCTTGACCTGGGAGCTCTGAAATTTGACTATAACATTCATAGAAGTTTTCCTTTTGGCATCTCTTTCAGGAGGTGATTGGTGGATTCTTTCAGTTTATATTTTGCCCTCTGGTTCTAGAATATCAGGGCAGTTTCCTTGATCATTTCTTGAAAAATGATATCTAGGATCTTGATCATGGCTTTCAGATTGTCCAATAGTTTTAAAATTATTTCTTCTGGATCTATTTTCCAGGTTAGTTGTTTATTCAATAAGGTATTTCACATTGTCTCTTATTTGTTCATTCTTTTGGTTTTGTTTTACTGTTTCTTGATTTTTCAGAAAGTCATTAGCTTTCACTTGCTCAATTCTATTTTTTAAGAAATTATTTTCTTTAGTGAGCTTTTGTACCTCCTCTTCCATTTGGCCAATTCTATTTTGTAAGTTTTTTTTTTTTTCTCAATGAATTTTTGTGCTTCTTTTTTTATTTGGCCAATTCTGCCTTTTAAGTCATTCTTCTCCTCATTGGCTTTCTGTACCTCTGTTATCATTTGGCCTAATCTATTTTTAAGGTGTTTCTTCAATATTTTTCCTTTACCAAGCTGTTGACTAATTTTTTCATCATTTTCTTGCATCACTGTCATTTTTCTTCCCAATTTTTCCTTTTCTTCTTTTACCAGATTTTCAAAATCCTTTTTGAGCTTTTTCATGGCCTGAAAACAATTCATAGTTTTTGTTGGAGGATTTGGGTGTGGTTGCTTTGACTTTTTTATCTTCTTCTGAGTGTGTGTTTCAATTTTCCTTGTCACCATAGTAACTTTCTGTGGTCAGAAATTATTTTTTTCCTGTTGTTTACTCATTTTCTTAGCCTATATCTTGACTTTTAACTCTTTGTTAAAGGAGGGCTCTATATCCAGGATGGAGGGTGCCCTGTTCCAAGTTTCAGGGGTTTTGTGTAGCTATTTTCAAAGATCCTTCTAGGGATCTGTAGATTTTCAATTCTTCCAAAATGGTGTGATCTAAGTAGAGGTGTGTTTACTTCTCTCTTTCCCTGTGCTCTAGTTTATGAGTGACCACAAGCTCTCTTTTATACCCTGGAACTTTGATGAGGTTCCTTGATCTACTGTGCCTGCAAGCTCTTATATCCTAGTGCTCCCAAGGGAGCACTTCCCTTGGGACTGCCATCTAGTGTAGTTACCTCTATGGGCAAAGCAACAGAGTTCTGCCTCCTTGCTAGCAAAGGGACCCCTATAAGCTCCTTCTGACTAGTTGTTCAACACCCTTACCATCTATGGACTGAGAGCTCTCAGAAGTCAACACTGTTGCTACTGATTCAGTGGCTTCCAAGGCCTATTCCTTGTTTACTGGGGCTAGTTCTATGTTGGTATGGCCTGCACTGAATGGTGCTCCACTGTCACCCAGGTGCAACAGACTTTTCCTGCTGACCTTCTAAGTTGTCTTTGGTGTCTGTGGGCTGAGAGGTCTGGAAACTACTACTCCTGCTACTGATTCAGTCAACCCAAAGCCTGGTCCTGATTTGTTGGGGCCTGATCTGTGCTGGTATGACATACACTGGACTGTGTTTCTCTCCCACCTTGGTGTAACAGACCTTTTCTGTAGAACTTCTAAGTTTTCTTTGGCTGGAAAATATTTTCACTCCACCTTTTTTTGTGGATTCTGTTTCTCTAGTATTTGTTTAGCACCATTATTTAAAGGTATTTGGAGGAGTTTATGGGAGAGTTCAGCTGAGTTCCTGTCCTTACTCTGCAATCTTAACTCCGCCTCTTCCATGAAAGTCATTCTTGGTAACTATGGGTATCTCCCTGGGCTCTGTCATGAGCCCTCTTCTCTACCTCACCTAAACTATTCCACTCAGTGACCTCATAAGCCTTTGTGAACTAAATGATCATGTCTAAGTTGATGATTCTACCTTCTACTTAACCCCTTTAACATCTCTGTTGACCTCCAGTCTTCTATCTCCTACTGACAATTGAACTTCTCAAACTGGATTTCCTCTAGACATTTTAAAATCAATGTGTCTAAAACTGAATTCATTATCTTCACACCCCCCCAAAAAAAACTTCATTCTTCTCAACTTCTATATTAATGTGGAAGAGTACCACAACCCTTTTTGTCACTCAGGCTTGAAACCTAGGATGTCATAATTATACACTCACTCTCTCCCATACCATATTCAATCTGTTGCCAAGGCCTTTCCAGTTTACTTTTTTTTTTAATCATTTTTTGCGTACGCCCTTTTCTGTCCTCTTACACTGCCACCCTCATCACTTCACACTTAAACTGTTGCAGTCATCTACTGATTTCCCTGCCTGCCACAAGTCTTTCTTCAATTCAGTCCATTTTCCACCAGCTGTCAAAATGATCTACCTAAAGTATAGATGTAACCATGTTACTCTCCTCTCTGAATCATGAATAAACTTCAGTGGCTCCTTTTGAACTCAAGGATCAAATATAAAATACTTAGTTTGGGTATTCAAAACCCATCACAATCTGCCCCTCTATCTTTCTGGCCTTCTTACATCTCCTCCCCACACCCTGCCCTACAGTGACACAGGCCTCCTTGTTGTTCTTTGAACAAGAAGCTCCAACTCCTGACTAAGGGAATTTTCACAGGCTATTTCCCACACCTGGAAAGCTCATCCCTTCCACCTGGCTTCCCTGGTTTTCTTCAAATAGCAGCTAAAATATCACCTTCTATAGGAAGTATTTCCCAATCTTTTTTTTTTTAATTCTAATATCTTGTCTCTCTTGATTATGTATGGAAATATTTGGCATATACCCAAATCAGGCACTTTGAAGTGTCTTTGGAGTATGCTCAGATTGCCACATATGGAGGAACCCTATAGGGGCTTGTCTGAGCATAGCCAGATGTATTAAGATGGAGCTACCAGCATCCTCTACCATATGATTGGGTGTAGCTTCCTATGAGTGACACTGGAACAGGCCATATATTTAAAACTGGCAAGGCTGAACGGGCTGTAGAGTGAGAGAGTCACTCTTCTGCCATACTTTGTGGGTTGTATTATTTCCTTACCCTTTTTCTTACTGTGTGGAGAGGGTGAAGGTCACAGTTCACCCACAGTGTAGGCACCATAAACTATAGTGGTGAGAAGGAAGGGACCTCCTCCTACTCTGGCTTTTAGACAGCCTGAGAAATGTGTCTGGGGGGATGTTTCTGTTATGTTTCATTAGTCCTCATTTTCAGGTGCATGATGTGATCCCCACTAAAGCCAGGAATTCAAGCCGTGGAAACCTTGGAGATAGAATTGCAGGTAGAATGATGAAGGCACCCTGCCCAGGAAGAAAAACCTGAGAAGTCAGGGTACCTGGAACTTGAGCCCCATTGCAGTTTTGGACTTCAATGTGGGATTGTGCTCTATAGACTAAGCTTTGAACCTAATCACTTTTCCCTTCCAAGAAACTGAGATAGAAGAAGGTTAAGGGAAATTATGCCTTCTATGGGTTAGGGGAGTAAATTTGTATATTTTATAATTGTATCTTTGAGTAAATGTTTCATTATAAAAAAAATTAATCTGGATATGCTCAGACAAGCTCCTACAGGGTTCCTCCATTTGAGGCAATCTGAGCATGGTCTTAGTAACTAAATGGAACTTAGGCACAGGAGATTTCACCTGCATTTGGGCAATACCATCTGTAGGGGCTGGAGTCATTTGCAGAGAGCCTAGATAACCCACCTGACCTTCCAGGCAGTGGGTAAGCAGAGTGGCCAGTGTGACGATTATTTCCAATTTATCTTATATATAGCTTATTTGTATGTAGCCTTTTTTATGATTTTCCCTATCAGACAATGAGCTCCTTGAGAACAGGGACTATCTTTTACTTTTCTTTGTACCTCCAACAATGGCCAGAGGATAATAGGTACTTATTGACTGTTTATTTACTGACTTTCTTCTTGTATGACCTTGGGCAAGTCACAACCTCATTGTGACTTAACTTTCTCATTTGTGAATGAGAGTGCTATGCTAGATGAATTCTAGGGTGCTTCCACTAAAGTGCATGGCACAGAAGCAACATGGGGTGGTAAATATTGAGTCCTGGATTTGGAGTCAGGACGATAAGTCTAAATCCTATCTCTCATATGTAATAGCTGTGTGACCATTCGCAAGACACTTTTATTTTGGGGGGCTTTAAGCAATTCTTTAAGACTTCAAGTTATAGTTCATGATGGAATCATTATACTTGGCACTGCCTCATTTTAGAGAGTACTCCCACAAATTATTCACACAGATATCTAGAAGTGGTATTAAGAAAATCCTCACGAGCTCATTATCACATTAGGTATTACATCGTAACTCAAGCAGGCTAAGTTTCAGACATCTAGGACTTCAGATGTTAAAGAAACAGAAGTTGCAAAAAAGGCATAGAAATTAAATGAAGTAGATAGTGAACCAAGGAGGGGAAAAATAAAGTTGACAAAATCACTTCATTCCCTGAAGGATGCTTTCAAAGCTAAATTTGTTGGAACTTAATTTTTTTCTCATAAAATTATTTGATGGCCAAAAAAGAGTATTAATCAACAATGACATGGAAATAATAATATAAAAAAGTATTAATATAAAAATAATACTCTAAAAATACTCTAAATATTCTTGAGAAGAAATTCTGTCAAATCATACACAATTAAAGGTATAAAACCTGCAAAATCATTTCCACCAAGAAGCCTTTTTGTTCCCAGTCCATAAAATGACCTTTGGCTGGCAACAGGACCAATGGCATGGCATGGGCAGACTTTAATGAGGCCAGGCTTCCATTCCAAGCCAGGTGGCCTAAATCATGTCAGGTCACAAAGAAAAGCATTCATCTGAATTGCTGATGACAGTTAGAGCCACTTGTCCCAACTTTGATCCTGTTATTATTTATTTATTTATTTTTACCAATACATAATCCTTCAAGATAATATAAGATTTGCGTTATATCTTATATCAAAAGTCATTTGAAGGGACTAGGGAAGTTTAGGGAAGAGAAGATTGTGAGTTGGGGCAGAGGAGTGAGATAGTAGATAATGGTGATAGCTATCCAAGTATTTGAAGGACTGACAAGAAAGAGGCATGGGATTTATTGTGTTTGGCCCCATAATTAGATTCAATGAGGGGATATTATATGAGGATAAATTTGGGCTTGATATCAAGAATAAAAACTTCCTAGATCTTCCTAAAAGTAAAATAAGCTATGTAGGAAACTGGCAGATCACCTTTCCTTGGAGGTCTTCAAAGAGAGCCGTAATGATCACTTTTCTGGTATGTTATGCCCTTTAAGTATATTTCACACTATGTGACCTTTTGGGTCCTTCTTAAATCCTCGGATTCTGTGATTCTTTGATACTTTCTCAGATGCATTTGTAGGACTATATAAATAGGCCAAGCAGGAAAGTTCAGGCAGGTCCTAAAGGATTTTAAAAGACAAACGTGTTTATCCCAGCGGCAATATGCAGCCTTTAAAGTTCATTGAGGAAAAGGGTGAGAGGGTCAGACCTGAACTTTAGGAAAATCACAACAGTAGCAACGAGCATGGCTGAGGCAGGGCGTACAATTAGTCACCTATTGTGATAGTCTAGGCAAGAAACAAGGAAGGCCTGAAGTAGGATGCTGGTCTTGTAAGTAGAGAAGAGAGATGGATATGTTGTGGGCATTAGAAATAAGATTTGGTAACTGATGGGATATATGAGTGAGTGAGAGTGAAGAGTAAAGGATAACTGTAAGATTGTGAACCTGAGTGACTAGAAAGATGATACTAATTTTATTAGTAATAAGAATGTTTGGAAGAGGAAATTTTGTTTGCTTGTCCATTTTTGAGTGGGAAATATCATTTGTTCTATTTTAGACCTCTAGAGTTCTAAGAAGGTGTTCTCTGGCTGTATAAAGTCACCTACAGTAATGACCCACAGAGGCAGCATTAACCAAAGGCAAACAGAGGTTTTCATCTACATTTGAAGAGGGTATGGCACTTTCTTCCCATAACAATATTTTCTCTCTTCTGTGACAATTATTTAAATGCTCCATCTATCTATTCTTTGTTAACTACTGTAACCATAACACCAGCCTCCTCCCCTGAGGATCCATTCATTATAGCTCCCCTAATATTCTAAGGACTTAATGAATAACTTCTTTTTCATAACATATTTGCATCTTTAAATTTTAAGACTAGGTCTTATCTTGACCAAGCCAGAAGTACAGCAGCTACCTATATCCAAATCGCAATACCAATTGGTAAGAAATCTTTGCCTATCTCTACTTCCAACTTCACCAATTCACATCTTCCATAAGCAGGCTAGTGGACCCCATGCTTCTCTGGGATAACCATATTGGTCTTTGTCATACTGTAGACACCTAATTGGCTTTAGCCTTTCTGCATCTGAAAACTTCATAGCTCAAGCAATCCACCAGTCACAGCTTCCCCAGTAGCATGGATTACTGGCACACATTGCCAGCGCATATTTTCATTTTAATAAGAGAACTAACAAGTGAATGCTCTAAAGAACTGTAATGGAAAGGGTTCAGACTTGTTCAGGAGATAATTTTCCACAGAGGAATATTTTTTTCTCTCAAATCATATTAGTGAAATAGCCTTCATGCAACCAGTACTGACTTAACTGTTTCTATTTTAGTCTGGACTGAATTTAATCAAAAATGATTAAGATAAACAATAAAAGAATAATGACAATATTTATTGCCATTAATATAATGTGCAGTCTTAGAATGTTGCATGGAGGCACTGAGGAGCTAAGATATTTTTCAGTGTGTCAGATATGAGACTTGAACCCAGTTATTGGGGTCACTTCTGTATCCACAACACCACACTTTTTGTTTTCCTTTCATTTTAATCACAATTGTCCTGGAAGCAAGTTCCCTAGCCTTTCCATGTGGAGAGATGCCATCTCAGGTGCTTTGTGAAGGTACAAGACTACTTTTATATTATTAATTGTCATAAGACTGTTTTTATCCAAATTCTACACAAGATAAGAACTTTGTATTTTTAATAATAACAGTAGTTTTATAGAGCACTTTGTATACATTATCTCATTAGATTCTCTAAACTGTTCTTTGAAATAATTAGCACAGACATTAATACCCATATTTTATAGACAGAACAACTGAGACTCATAATTAAAAAGTCTGAATAAAGGCCTAGGGCTTCTGATTACAAATCTATTATATGTTATACAATAGAAAGTTGACTACTCCTTAAACCTAATATATCATCTATATTGCTATTTGTGTTGAATTTTTTATTTATGCAACATTATATAATAAAAGATGTCTTTGCAATGTTGTTCCTTTTACAAGTTTTAACTTCCTTGAATAGAATAATTTTCAAAATCATCATTTCAAAATTTTGGACAAGGAGAATGCCATAATGGAGAACTGAATAATGCAAAGTAATATGGCTTATCATTTTCCCTCTTCTTCATGTAAATAGTATCAAGCCTTAGCACTGTAATAATTATTTCAAGTATTCTGGACAAATTATCAGTGTGGTAGAGTGGATGTGACTTGGGACTTGAATCTAATAACTTGGTTTAATTTCCTGGCTCTGCTTCTTAGAAATTTTTTGTGATCATGAGAAAATTGATGAACATCTCTGAATCTCAATTTACTTTACTCAGTAAAATGTATATAATGATAGGGAATTACTTTCTTTTTTTAATACAGATTTCTTTATTTTTGGTTTTCAATATTTACTTCCACAAGATTTTGAGTTCCATATTTTCACCCCATCTCACCCCCCCCCACCCCAAGATGGCATTCACTCTGAATATCACCTCCCCTAGTCTCTCCTCTCTTCTATCTCCTCCCACCTTCTCTTATCCACCCCCCTCTATTTTCCTGTAGGAAGGAGAGGCTTCTGTACCCCGTTTCCTGTATTTCTCATTTCCTAGTAGCACATGAAAACATTTTTTTAAACACATGTTTTTAAAACTTTAAGTTTCAAATCTTTTCCCTTCCTCCCTCCCCATCCAACCCCATTGAAAAGGCAAGCAACTCAATATAGGTTTCACATGTGCATTTATGCAAAACACCTCCATAGTAAACATGTTGTGAAAAATTAACTCTATTTCCCTTCATCCTATCCTGCCTTCCCATTTATTCTTTTCTCTCTTTTGACCCTTTCCCTCCTCAGAATTATTCACTTCTGATTACCCCCTCTCCCAATCTGCCCTCCTCTCCATCATCCCCCTGCTCTCTTGTTCCATTTCCCCCCTATTTTCCTGTAGGGTAAGACAGATTTCCTTACCCAATTGAATGTGTATGTTATTCCCTCCATAAGCCAAATCCTGTGAGAATAAGATTCACTCATTCCCTCTCACCTTCCTTCATTTCCCCTCCACTGTAAGAGCATTTTCTTTTCTGTTTTTTTTGTGAGATAATTTACCCCATTCTACCTCTCCCTTTCTTCTTCTCCTCATATAATCCTCTCCCATCCCTTAATTTTATTCCCTAGATATGACTCCTTAACCTTTAACTCACCCTATGCTCTCTATCATCTATTTATCTATCTATCTATCTATCTATCTATCTATCTATCTATCTATCTATCTATCTCTATCTGTCTGTCTATCTCTGTCTGTCTCTTATCTATCTATCTATCTATCTATCTGTCTGTCTGTCTATCTGTCCATACATACATATATTTTTTTCCTCCAACTACCCTAATATTGACAAAGGTCTCATGAGTTATAAATATCAACTTTCCATGCAGGAATGTAAACAGTTCAACCTTAATAAGTCTCTCATGATTTCTCTTTCCTGTTTACCTCTTCATGTTCCACTGGAGTCCTGTATTTGAAAGTCAAATTTTCTATTAGCTCTGGTCTTTTCATCAGAATGCTTGAAAGTCCTCTATTTCACTGAATGACCATTTTTCCCCTGAAGGATTATACTCAGTTTTGCTGGGTAGGTGATTCTTGGTTGTAATCCTATCTTTGCCCTCTGGAATATTATATTCCATGCCCTGCGGTCCTTTAATGTAGAAGCTTCTAAATCTTGTGTTATCCTGATTGTGTTTCCACAGTACTTGAATTGTTTCCTTCTGGCAGCTTGTAATATTTTCTCCTTGACCCGTGAACTCTGGAATTTGGCTACAATATTCCTAGGAGTTTTCCTTTGGGGATCTCTTTCAGGAGGAGATCTGTGAATTCTTTCAATTTCTATTTTGCCCACTGGTTCTAATATGGCAGGGCAGAATTTGTTTAGAGATGTTTTTATAGGTATTTGGAGGGGTTTGGGGGAGAGCTCAAGCAAGTTGCTACTTTCACTCCACCATCTTGGCTCCACCAGGGAATTACTTTCTTAAAGAATTGCTATGAGGATTACATGAGATTAGCCTGTACCAATCACAGGTAGACATAGGGAGGGAACCAGGGAGAGAGACAAACGCACACAGAGACAGATGGAGAGAGAGACAGAGAGAGACAGAGAGAGAGAGATAAAGAAAGCTGGAAAGGTCCTCAAAGGCAATCTAATCTCTCTCTGTCTCTTTCCCTCTGTCTCTCTTTTATATATATACACACATATATGTATGTATATATGTATATACATATACATACACACATACACATACATACACATATGGGTCTGTGTACATGCATTTGTACACATGCATACACACATATATTTAGACTAGCACTGTGATTTCAAAAAATTTACAGAATGCTTAGTGAGGTAAAAAAAAAAAACTCCCTTTCCTGATGCAGATTGGCAAAAGTTATACAAATTAGTCTTAGAGAATTCTCCTTGGGCATTGAGAAGTTGTGTGACTTTCCCTGAATCACATAATCAGTATGTCAGATGCAAGACTTGAAGCCTGATATTTTTGATTCCAAAACCAGTCCTCTTTCCACTGCATGACATCACCTCTCCATAGTAACACTTCAAAATACTGGACTATATCAGAATCAACTTATAAAAGAGTACCTTAGGAGGTTTCTAATGAAGTCATTAAAAGAGATTATGTACTATACATAGGAAATCAGATGCATGCAATTTGTTGCAGTAGAATATCCAAGTAATTGTTCCTATAACTTTCATGCCAAGGGGAAGGTCATTTCCATCACCTCTTAGGTGTTAGTGTTAAAAGTATCCAATCACTGAAGTTCAATTTTCTTGAAATGGAAACACTTTGGATGTCTATTGATCTAATCTAATTAATCCAAGTGATTTAATCAAGCTATCCAGCAAATCAGTGTTATTCAAGAAATTGGCTTGATGGCAGGATAAGAAGCAATGATTAGATCCCAAAAGAAGCTGGAAGGATGCATAAGGGAGGCAGGGGGTAACAAAATAAATGGTGGTGATCAAATTATATTTCTCTAGAAATTATTAATCTCATAGAAAATATCTCATTTTTCTGAGGTGATTTTGAGGTCAACTTTGCTTTATTCTAAAGGGATTATTTTTGGGAATCGAGGACCAGTGGTTATAATAAAGTTTTCCTTTACAATTAAGAAGATTTGAAGCAATGGGAGAAGTGAAAAGACAGGAGTAAGGATTTAGAAAGGGTAATGTCAGTGTTTAAATTCATGAAGGTTTAACAGTTTCCAATGATGGTAATGTCTTGTGGGTGATGATTATCGTGAGTGACTAAAACAGATTGGAAACAGAAGTCACAGGGATTCAGAAGATCTTATTTAGGATCTTATCAAAGCCTTTGGGTCATCAATATGTACATTAATTTTAATTTTTCAATAAATGTGTCAAAGTTCATTAGATGCTTTGACTACAGAGAATTTGAAAGAACATCAGCTCACACAGCTTCCATTTTATCTGTGCCAAATCAGGAAATGAATTAGGAGGTGTCCAAAGCAGTGTACTAACATGATCCCTGACCTCCAGGAATGTATTACCAATCCCTCCAGTTTTACCTAGGAAACCTTCTTAGGATTGTGAGTGAACTAGAGTCTGTCTGCAAACTTCAAGCAGCCCCTTTGAGTTTACAATTAGTCATGAAATAAAGTTGGGAAGAACCCTGGGGAACATCTATGTAGACAAAAAAATAGAGCAAGGATAGAGTTCTGGAATGAATGGACTCCACTTGCTCACAGTGTAGAATATATACATTTATACACACACACACACACACATATACATATACACATATATGTGTACACCCACATCTATATACATATACACACATATTTATATATAAGTTATGAAACAAGATTGTAATGGCCAAGGAAGCCATAATATGCAGTGTTTTTAAATATTAGGTTGAGTTTATAATTTATTCTATGCATGATGGGGAGCCACTGACATTTGTTTTATTGATTTTATTTTCAAAAAGAGTGCTTTAGGAGTAAAATCTAATCTCGTGATTCCATTGGTGTAGAGAAATCTTTGATAAGGAAACTTATACTAATGCAGCTCACCACATTCTCTACAACTTATCATCTTAGAGAGCTGCCTAGAGAACAGTTATATGTTAATTGACCCGTGAATGGTCATGTGGCCAGTATATGTCATATGCAGGACCTGAACTCTTTTTTCATTGCAGACATTTTCTCTATTCACTGCACCATCATGCCTTTTGCAAGTTAGACAGATTAATTTGACAGCTTTATAGAGGAATGATTGCAGAGGAGGGAGACTGGAAGCAGGGACACCAATTAGGAAGCAACTGAGACATGCTGTGGACTAAATTTGCAACTGATTAGATATGAGGGATAAGGAAGAAAAAAAAAATCAAGGTGAACTGTGTGAAGTTGTCAACCTGGATGCCTTTGAAGATAGTTGTGTCTTCACAAAAAAATAAATGAGGTTAAAGCAGGAGTAGGTTAAGGATGTGAAATAACCACTTATGTTTTAGATGTTTGGGTATAGGATATATAGATATAGTTACTCAGAAAGCAGCTAGTGATGCAGGTCTAAAATTCCAGATAGTGATTAGAGATGGAAATGTAAATCTAGGAGTCATCTTCAAAG